>NC_142068.1:96527500-96862500 GCF_059756535.1 Pantherophis guttatus | reverse complement strand
AAGGCCATGAACCCCTCAAACTAGCAGCTAACCCTGTTAAGTGTCCAAGATCAGCTAAGACAATCTTGGTGCTGCTCCACAAAAGTAGAGTTTAGACAGACAGACAGACAGACAGACAGACAGACAGATGATAGGTAGGTAGGTAGGTAGATAGGTAGGTAGGTAGGTAGATAGATAGATAGATAGATAGATAGATAGATAGATAGATAGATAGATAGATAGATAGATAGATAGATAGATAGATGATAGGTAGGTAGGTAGGTGGACTAGATAGATAGATAGATAGATAGATAGATAGATAGATAGATAGATAGATAGATAGATAGATAGATAGATAGATAGATAGATAGATAGATGATAGGTAGGTAGGTAGGTGGATTAGATAGATAGATAGATAGATAGATAGATAGATAGATAGATAGATAGATAGATAGATAGGTAGATAGATAGATAGATAGATAGATAGATAGATAGATAGATAGATAGATAGATAGATAGATAGATAGATAGATAGGGTAGGTAGGTAGGTAGATTAGATAGATGATAGGTAGGTAGATTAGATTAGATTAGATTAGATTAGATAGATGATAGACAGACAGACAGACAGATAGACAGACAGACAGATGGACAGAGAGACAGACAGATGGACAGACAGACAGAAAGACAGACAAACAGAGTTGGAAGGGACATTGCAGGTTATCTAGCCCAACCCCCCACCCAAGCAGGAGACCCTACACCATTTCTGACAAATGACAGTCCAATCTCTTCTTGAAAGCCTCCAGTGATGAAGCTCCCACAACTTCCGAAGGCAACTTCTGTTCCATTGGTTGATTGTTCTCACTGTCAGAAAATTTCTCCTATTTCCCGGTTGAATCTCTCCTTGGTCAGGTTGCAGACAGGGAGGGAATTCCAGTCTTTTAAATGAACAAATCAAGAAAAGAAGTGCCCTTCTGACATCTTCTGAAACTAGTTTTTCACATGCAATATACTCAAGTTCTGGTTGTTTAACAGCAATATATTGAACAAAAATGACAGTAGCCTAGTTTGGCTCAGCAGACCAAGTCATGCTTCAGGTTTTACAAACTGTAATATCTGAGGTACCTAAACTCTAAAGCTAAAACCAGCAAATCCCATCATAATATAGCAGGCTGTGAGAAGTAAGTCCCCTGAGTCCCAGTCCTTCCCAAATTGCATTGGAAGTGAGTTTTGCTTTAATCTCAAAATTAGGAAAGCACATATCCAGTGGTACTGCCAAAATTGAGAAGGGCCCTATCAGAATGTTATCTCTATTCTTATTTATCTCTGAAGACAGCAGAATCAAAGAGAAAGAACTAGGGAAAATAATAAAATACAAAGGCCTTCATATAAAAATAGAACTGTGGCCAAAGAGCAAAGCTACCGTGTTTCCCTTAAAATAAGACCCAATCTTATTTTCTTTTGGGCCCCAAAATAAGCAATAGGGCTTATTTTCAGGTAGCTCAGCAGACTAAAAGCATTGTGATTAACACCAGCTGTCTGCAATTACTGTAAGTTCAAATCTCGCCAGGCTCAAGGTTGACTCAGCCTTCCATCCTTTCTAAGGTAGTGTTGTGGCCCCGCCCTCTGAGCCTGTCCCATCGGAGGAAGAAAGCTCCGAGCATGAGGAAGAGGAGTCAGCCAGGCCCCCCTCTCCAGGCCCATCCCCTCTGGCACTGTCTCAGGTGCCGGCCGAGGGAGAGGAGATTAACAGGGAGACAGGTGGCTCGGATGAGAGCGAGGGAGAAACATCATTCCTGGATGCACGCCTCCAAAGGCGTGATAAACGATTGCAGCAGCTCAGGAGGCGTGCTAGGGATTAGAACTGAGTCACTGGACCACACCCCAGAGACTATATAATAGAGGGTGGTGGCCAGTGATCCTTGTGACGAACAAAAAGTAAACCTTGGATAGTCACTAAAGCCTCGTCCGGAACTGCTGAGAGAAATATTATTCTGATTGGACTTTTTGTACGCTAAGTATCTTATCTTTCTGTTTTGTGGAAATAAAAGCACTTGGCAGACGGCGTGTATATCGCTGCCAAGTTGGAGATAAGACCTGGGTGTGTGCCAAAGTGTTTCCTTAACCCTCGGCTGGCTGTGTTTGTGTGTGTGTGTGGACGGGGACAGATCAGGTAGGTGAAATGAGGACCCAGTTTGTGGGGGCAATAAACTGACTTTGTATAAAATATACAAAAGTATGACGGCTATTGCTTAACGCACTGTAAGCCTCCCTGAGTCCCCAGAGAAGGGCGGCATATAAATCATTTTTTTTTAAAAAAAAAATACAATTTCAGGGTGATCAGCCTAGCTGGGTGTCCCGTCCCCCGGTGCACACACCAGAACCAGCAAGCATGAAGAGACTGACAGGAGCTGCAGCATGCTGGTCCTTTGGTCAGCGTACTCTGGGGCTGCATAGAACGGAAAGCAGGCAATCCCCACACTCAGAGCAGAAGGCAGGCAATCCCGACGTGTGGAGCAGGTGATCCTGATGCATTGGATGGGCTGCAGGCAAGCTGAATGTGAAGATGAGCCCCCTGCGGCTACCTGCCACTCCAGCCCAACTCCGCTCAGCTTTCCGCAGCCTGTGTGGCACGTCCGGATTGCCTGCCTCCTCCCTCTCTGCTTCTGCCTGCTATTTGCACATGTATTCAACTCACCTGTGTTGCACGGGCTGCGGCTGCTGCCAGATATCATCGGCCTGCACATGCTCACTGCCCCAGGGGTGGGTTTCACTTACCTTTACTACCGGTTCACAATGGGGCACGCACAGAAGTTTCCTGATGACGTCAGGGTTGGTGAGCGGAGCCTCCCACCAGTTTTGCTACCACCGGGGGCAATCCACCACTA
The DNA here is from genome assembly GCF_059756535.1 of Pantherophis guttatus. Lineage (NCBI taxonomy): Eukaryota > Metazoa > Chordata > Lepidosauria > Squamata > Colubridae > Pantherophis > Pantherophis guttatus. Next base: position 96,859,636 of record NC_142068.1, on the reverse strand, counting down.
CACTGCCCCCCTATGCTGGGGCTTATTTTTGTGGTAGGGCTAATATTAGGCGCAGGTGCGAAAATCTGGCTAGGGTTTATTTTGGGGGTAGGTCCTATTTTTGGGAAAACATGGTGTGTCAGGGTGCTAATTAATCCCATTCTGCTTTTGGGTAATCGCACCTTGATTTAGAGGATGAATCGAGGCTTTTCCTTGAAGCATACTTTTGCAAGAAAATAAACCCCGAAGATATTTTTTTCTAAGAAAAACTCATTTATTTGTTATAAAGAAAAGAAAACATCTCACTATCTAAATTAGTTACATTTTGGCAAAGTTCCTGCCGGCCACCTCTCTGCGGCCGGAACTCTCCTGGCAGGAGAACAAAGAAAGATAGAAGAAGGTGAAAGAATGCGGACATGCGCAGTGGATCAGAGATAAGGACTTGGCAAGCTACGGAAAGTCTGACAGTCCAGAAATAAAAAGCTCTGCTGGTAAATACAAAAACACAGTGACATGGTGGTACCAATAGTGATAGGCCCACATATCTGCAGTGCCATTTGAACACCATCGATTTGGACACATTCACTATCAGTCAATTGCAAACGGAATAGCTCATCTCCTGCAATGATACCTTTAACAGCATGAAATAACAGGACCTGCCTATCCCAGGTCCTTGAAAAGGACTCAATAGGTAGACAAAAAATGCCAAATCCAGCTTGAACATCTGGCTGTGTGACGAATCATAATAATAATTAAAAAAATAATGCAGTAATGTTTGCAGAGGGAGTCACTTGGGTTTGTTCCTGGAAACCTCACCTGATTAGGGCAGGTGAAGCAGCTGTTTGGGAGTGCAGCTGAAAGGATGTTCCCTAGGAAATATTGAGCCTTATCTCCCAATTATCTCTCTTTCACTATTCCATTGCCTCTTGCGACCAGGAAGTGGTGCAGTGCTGGTAGCCGGTACTTCCAACAGAGCTTGCCATTATTAGAACGATTAAGGAAATAAAAACAGGAATGTTAAAGATAAACAGGTTTTAACCTCACATGTAATTTCATAGTGTTCCAATTGGCCATCAGAACCCAGGACAATTAAATTATCCAGCTATTATGATGCATAATGAGAAATATTACTCTTTTATAAGTTCAGTTCAATACGACTTTGATTCGCATAACTTCCCACCCAGAATTCTGGAATTAGAGTTGGACAAGAGAGACAAATACCTCTTTCTCTTCCTCCTTCTTCTTCCTCTTCCTCTTCTCCTTTTCCTTCTCCTCCCCTTCCTTCTTTTCTGCACCACACATTTGCGGATCTTTGGAATAGTGATACAACACCCACTTCTGCCTGAACCATGGAGAACATGTTCGAGACGTGCCTTGTGTTTATTTTTATAACATGGTAGGTCTCTACAGCGGCTCTTTTCAGACTTTCACCATGGAAACCATTAAGCTTGGCAATTTATTTTTATAACTGTTGGAAGATCCATGTTGACCAAACTCTGAATCTTTATGGATCACACAACCTGGAAATTGAGTAGAAGGGAATACAGTCCTTTCCTGAGTGGATTTGACCAAACCCATCCTTGCCATCAAATTTTTCTGCATTCTAGCATTATATTCTCATATATCACAGCCACCCCCCCCCAAATATGTCAAAGTCACTCACCTTTTATATTTGTTCAGAATCAGGGGGCACTTTAAAATCAGAAAGAGAAATGCCTAAAGGTAAGAATGCAGCATTGAACACGGAAGGTAGTTTTCCGAGGATTTTTTTTTAAAGCAAATGCATGGCTCCTATAAATGAGATGTATGTTATAAAGGGTAGGGAATCTTTCTGAAATCTCAGAAGCCACAGAGGTGGAAAGAACAACGCAGATCAGAGAGCTAACTTCAAATCAGAAAACAAGCACTTGATGAAGTGCTTTTAAAAACACAATTCTGGAAAAAAAATGTAATGGGCTGAATTTGTTTAATGCCCTGGGTGTTATAGAGAAGAAATACCTCTTTTTTTCCCCTTACTCATATTTTCTATTATATGGGGCACTTATTCATTCGGCAAAGGGAGTGTTTGGCCATCATTGTGATTCTTATGGGTAAAATTTTCACTCCACCGATTCAAGGTGTTCCTTTTTCTCTATAGACATAGTTATGTTGGGCAAAGAAGCAGGAACTCAACTTTAATCACGGCCTGCCTCTCTTCATGAAAAGTAGATGAATCAAAGAGCATTTCCAAATCCCAAGATTTGGACTCTCAGCCCCAAATCCTTGGCCTCTTACAGTCCCTTCCAGAAGTAGCATTTGTAGTCCCTGCTGGGCTCTAACGTTGACCCCTCCAGATCAGGGTTGACATCCAGACAACTATATGTTGATACTAATAAGCTATTCTTCATTCATGACCTAAACCTTCATAATATATGTTAAACGTGGGAGAGGAATGTGTTACATGAAGGTTGAAGGCTGCTTATGGTGGAACAAACCTGTCCAATGGCTCTTCTTACCTTAATTCATCTCAGCCAGGACATCTGACCTTCTAGGCAGAAGTGGGTTTCAGCAGGTTCTGACCAGTTCTGGAGAACCGGTAGCAGAAATTTTGAGTAGTTCAGAGAACCAGTAATAAAAATTCTGACTGGCCCCACCCCCATCTATTCTCTGCCTCCCAAGTCCCAGCTGATCAGGACGAAATGGGGATTTTGCAGTATTCTTCCCCTGCCACGCCCACCAAGCCACACCCACAGAACCAGTAGTAAAAAGTTTTGAAACCACCACCGCTTCTAAGGCAGCAACTCCCAACCTTTTGGTCACCAGGGACTGGTTCTGTGGAGAGGGGTTTTTCCCGCAGACTGGAGGTGACGTGGTTTCATGTGCTGCTTATTGTACATCCCATGGATGGGTCTTCGCTTGTTTGTGCAGCCTGGTTTCTGGCATGCCATGGACCGGAGGTTGGGGACCCCTGTTCTAAGCCTTTTCCTCCAATCAGCTTCTTGAGCTGATCTCCAAAATGTTGCCATTTGAACGTGAAAATCTCCCAGAGGGGGCATGTCAAATTGCAATCCTGCATGGTATCTACAAGGGAGACGAAGATGGTGGCCACCACAATCAGGCACTCAAAGCCTGCATCATAAGCTCCAGTCACACTCAAGCCAGCTTGACTTCTTTGAACTCTCTTGTAGATGCCTTTGCACACCTGCCACATGAATTCCATGTTCTGTTTGCTTCCTTTTGCCCTTTGGTTGAGTTGCTGCCCTTGGAAGGTACTAAGCCATCATGTATTCTGCTTCCTGTCCCTGAGTTCCCTCGTTCTCTCCCGTTCTCTCTCTCTGTCTCTGTCTCTCTGTCTCTGTCTCTCTTTCTCTGTCTCTCTGTGTGTGCGTGTCTCTCTCTGTCTCTGTCTCTGTCTCTCTTCTCTCCCTGTCTCTCTGTCTGTCTCTCTGTCTCTGTCTCTCTGTGCGTGCATGTCTCTATCTCTTTCTCTCTGTGTCTTTCTGTCTCTCTCTCTGTGTGTGTGTCTGTGTGTGTGTGTGTGTCTGTGTGTGTCTCTCTCTCTGTCTTTCTGTCTGTCTCTCTCTCTCGGTGTGTCTCTCTGTCTCTGTCTCTCTGTCTCTCTCTGTGTGTCTCTGTCTCTGTCTCTCTGTCTCTCTTCTCTCCCTGTCTCTCTGTCTCTCTCCCTCTCTCCCTCTCTCTGTCTCTCTCTGTGTGTGTCTCTCTCTCTCTGTCTTTCTGTCTGTCTGTCTGTGTGTGTGTCTCTGTCTCTCTGTGTCTCTGTCTCTCTCTCTCTCTCTCTCTCTCTCTGTGTGTGTGTGTGTGTCTGTCTCTGTCTCTCTCTCATTTCTGCTGCTCCAAATCAAAAACAACAGCTGAGATTCCAGCCCAGCAACCCTGATGGAGTGAATTGACTGCACCAACTCAGTAATCATACACAGCAGTACAGATGAATCTGTAAAAGCTGCTTCCATGTCTGCCATCATGCAATGAATGGGCTCCTTGTGACTTTCCCTGAGCTCAGCCAAACAACAAAGCCTTTGCCAGGGTAGATTAATAAGCAAACCGTTGAGCCTTCAAAAAAGGAAAGGAAATGTGGGCAGGAGGTGAGTCGTTGCTCTGTTTTTAATTTTGCTGCAGATTCACCCAGCAATTTTAGAGGCCCCAGGCTACCTCACTGAGCAAGGGGCTTAGACTCAGGAAGGGTTTCTGGAGACATGGCTGTCATTCTGGGGCAAAGAGGTTTTCAGCCCATAAGCCAGCACTTCCTACTCTCTGGAGGCCTCCTCATAATAAATGTTTTAGTTACGAGATATCCATGGGGCTCTTTTCCTTTTGCAAAAGGGTTTCTGGATGGAGAATTATTCTGTATTTTCTTATTCAACTGGTTTTCTTTTCAGCAACAAGTGATAGGAATGATAATAGAAAATCACAGGAGGTTTTGTGTCGAGAAATAACCCCACCCCACCCCGACATTCAGTGGCCGAGGCTGGGCATTTGCACAATGAAAGTCTTGTCTGGGACACCTCAGAAGGAGATGCTTCAGAGAGGATTAAGAAGCTGTTGGATTCCTGGAAGATGAACTCCACAAGTACCACTTCCTCACAAGAGGAAACAGAAGCCCTCTTGGGTGAGTTTGCAATTCTCCTTCTAGCTGAAGTTTAATCCTTAAAAATGTTAATATGTCTGCAACCAATTTGAAGAGGTGACTTTTCTCCCTAATTTACTGGTGGAACCTTTTTAGTTGGAGGAAAACCAGAGTGGGTGGGGATGTCCATTTGTTATTTGATGGGTTACGATAAAAACTCAGATCCAAATGCTGTTAAAAATCCAATCACAGCTGGAGAGAAATGTTCTGGCTGGGATTATACTATATTCTTAAACCTGGATCCATTTCCAAATGCTGTGGCTATCCAGGAATTTTAACCCAGCAAGGGCTAAAGAGCCAGCACTGTCCGAAGACGTCTCCATGGTCATGTGGCCGGCATGACTAAATGCCAAAGGCGCACAGAACACTGTTACCTTCCCACCAAAGGTGGTCCCTTTTTTTCTACTTGCATTTTTTACCTGCTTTCGAACTGCTAGGTTGGCAAAAGCTGGGACAAGTCACGGGAGCTCACCCCATTACGCGGCACTAGGGACTCGAACCACTGAACTGCCGACCTTTCGATTGACAAGCTCAGTATCTTAACCACTGAGCCACTGTGTCCCTTTCATTGCTCTCATACCAAGCTTTTAATCCGCTGGCTGAAATAAACCATTTTTAACTAACCAAGATCAATACTTACCAAGCTTCTTGTATTTTGTGAATACATCTTTCCATAACTTGTTTCTTCTGACTTCATCCAGAATGACACATCAAGGGAAAAAAACTTTTCTGGATGTGGCTGGCTACTAATGTGGCCTTTCTGGATGAACTTCCCCGTACCATCCACCACTACCCATATGGAGCAGCTGAAGTTTGAACGTCCCTATTCAGCAGGCAGCTGTGTATATTTTCTGATTTAATTCAAGAGAAAAGAGCGAAGGCTTTTCAGCATTACTTAATGGCACTGGGAGGCATTTGATTTCAAACACAAATGAAAACTTGTTTCTTTGGGATATGTTCACCAGTGCAAAAATGCATTAATTTTTCAGGAATAACCTAGATTTGGAGTAGAAAAAAATATGCTTACTTTCTAAATGGGTTTTTGACATCTTCATTGATCTACCTATATCCTATAGAGATAGGTAGCTAATCAAGAATGCTGAGACGTTCTTTCAAAATCAGACTTTGCGAAGAGGACAACATGTTTCATAATAATATAACGTTCTCCCGAAAGATTTTGGCACTAGCATAGGTGAGGAGGTTTGAATGAGTGTCAAACTAGGCGGGAAGGCCTCAATTTTGAGCATTTAACTACCTCAGGTGTAGTTGAGATGCAGCTCTTAGACAAGTCCAAAGTATTGGGAAGACTAAAACAAGTATGTGCAGCAATGTGTAAACTGATCTGTAGCCAAACTGGTAATTTACTTAGGCATCAGGTAATTTTACCAGCTTCATGACATGATTTTTTTTTTAAAAAAAGGCTTTTCTTAGTATCCCCATTTTGAATGGGTTGATCTCAAATAAGACAGAATTATATTTGAACTTTGGTGCTGGAGAAGACTCCTGTGAGTCCCTTGGACTGCAAGGTGATCCAACCGGTCAGTCCTAGAGGAAATCAACCCTGACTGCTCTTTAGAAGGCCAGATCCTGAAGAGGAAACTCAAATGCTTTGGCCACCTAATGAGAAGGAAGGACTCACTGGAGAAGAGCCTAATGCTGGGAAAGACTGAGGGCAAAAGAAGAAGGGGACGGCAGAGAACGAGGTGGCTGGATGGAGTCCCTGAAGCAGTAGGAGTGAGCTTAAATGGACTCCAGAGGATGGTAGAGGACAGGAAGACCTGGAGGAACGTTGTCCATGGGTCGCGATGAGTCGGACACAACTTCACAACTAACAACAACAACAACAATATACACATTTATATGGACAATTTATTAACGGAGAGAACTGAGATTACATTGAGGACCCAGATTGTTGGGGGCAATAACCTGACACTATAAACTGCTTCAGAAAGGGCTGCAAAGCAGTATGAAGCGGTATATAAGTAAGTGCCATTGCTATTAGCATCCTACAGATCACTGTCTTGATTTTCATGTCATCTTAAGATGTATAAAATTAGGAACGGTCACTAAAATGTATATGTTCCAACTTTGGTGTATAGAAAAGAAAGTTGACCTCTTAGGGACTGGACAGAAGGTGGCCCCTGAGATCCTACAATTGGTTTCTCATTTTGAAAGTGGCAGGAGAGAGTTATGAAACATCTGAAGATATTCACTGCACTAATTAACGTTTAAATCGAATAATCAAATCCATCCATTTCATTTTATTTTTATCCTGGTGCTATGATCCCTGCTGACATTTTTGTCTTGCTTCGCCTGTTTTTTGATCTGTGGGCCCTAACAGCACTCAAAGGAACTTCATCTGCTCCTCCATTTATATATATAAATAAAAGACTACATGTGAAGAATCCACCTGTTTCTGTGAAATCTTCTTTGACAAGTATGAAATGTTAGGAGTAGCAAAGTAAAGCAGGATGAGGATCCTAAAACTCCTAAATTCACCTGCACAAAAGAGGCACATTTGAATCCTGAGGTGTAATTGCAATAGAAAAGAAAGGAAATGTGTGAAAATGAAAGTGTTTTTATGGTTGATTAGAGAAATAAGTACATATTATGTGGAAACATTTCTCCAGGACAGTATTATTTGGTTATAATGGAAGGTTAGATTGTTTACCCCCCTGGAATCCAGCAATGGGGAAGGCACCGAAGGATATTACATCTATTTAAAAATGCAAATAACCAGGTTTGAGTTTGGAGATATCAAGGCTCATTAATAAGGGATTGGATAATCCAAGAACATTTGAGTATGAGAAAACCTGTGGAGGAAACAGATGAATTTAAAGCTTGGAGATTTACAGGGTGAGGGAATTCTACAAAATAAGATCCAAATTTATGAAATACAGCTCTGAGGGAGGAGAGGGAGAAAGGAGTCCGGTGAGCACAGTTAAGGGATGCAAATAGTGTGGAGGAAAACATACAAGGCAATCACCGTCCATCAGCAGGGAAACGCAAATATAATCGAGTGAACACATACTGCACCGGCAAAGTAGCTCTGAATGGGAAGATGAGAAGACTAGGGATTTATTTAAGATGGTTTTGGAAATCCATCAGTATATGTGATCAGTGTAGTAGCTGAAAATGCTAATTAAGTAGGATTTGGAACCAAGAATGATCAGAGTAATCATAACACTTACACATGCAAAGCTCTTAAATAAAGCATCCCGAAGAACCTAGTGCTGCTACTCACTCTTTTTTGTTTGGTCCATTGAATTGGACGAAGAACCTAGTTGTTGGATGACATCTATCACAACTTTTCAGAGATATCATACACTGACCATAGTACCTTTTGCCAGCAAATCAGGTCAACTGCACCATAGATCCAACCGGGCACAACCACAATGAACTGGTGATATCAGCTCATTCTGAACAGATTCAGAAAATAAAGTGGGACTTCCTGCACCCCATGAAACACCAAAGCATTTGCTTCCAGAAGAACCCATTAAGTATCACCAGCGGAAAGTGGAAGGAAGATCTCATAGCACCAAGCTGACCAGATCATGGCAGGATCAGATGCCTTGATTTATGGAATTCAGGAATTTCTTTGCAAAATTTGCAAATATGCACTCAGTCTCTGCTCTGGGGGATGTTCAGCCTCCATCTTCCCATGTGACATCTGACAGAGGCAGCCAAACTGAATCATAAATATCCTAGGAGAAACACAAAATAAATTACAAAATAAAAAAAAATACATTTGGAAATGTATTTCCAAATCGGGGTGAAGTACCACCAGTACGCTGACGACACCCAGCTGTACATCTCCACCCCAGACCACCCCAACGATGCCCTTGAAGTGATGTCCCGGTGCCTGGAGGCCGTGCGGATCTGGATGGGGAGGAATAGGCTCAGGCTCAACCCATCCAAGACCGAGTGGCTGTGGTTTCCGACGTCCCGATATAGTCAGTTGACGCCATCACTGACTATTGGGGGTGAATCATTGGCCCCCACGGAGAGGGCGCACAACTTGGGCGTCCTCCTGGATTCACAGCTGTCTTTAGAAGAGCACTTGACGGCTGTGACCGGGAGGATTTTTCATCAGGTTCGCCTGATCCGCCAGTTGCGTCCCTTTCTGGATTGGGACTTCTTACGCACAGTCACTCATGCCCTTGTCACCTCCCGCCTGGACTATTGTAACACTCTCTACATGGGGCTCCCCTTGAAGAGCACCCGGAGGCTCCAACTGGCGCAGAGTGCGGCCGCGCGGGTGGTAATGGGAGCGACATGGTGTTCCCATGTAACACCCCTCCTGCGCGAGCTGCACTGGTTCCCGGTGGTCTTCTGGGTGTGCTTCAAGGTTTTGGTTACCACCTTTAAAGCGCTCCATGGCTCAGGACCTGGAAACTTGCGGGACCGCCTACTACCACCAATAGCCTCCCACCGGCCGGTACGCTCCCATAGAGAGGGGCTCCTCTGGGTGCCGTCGGCCAAACAATGTCGACTGGCGGCCCCCAGGGGGAGAGCCTTCTCTTTGGGGGCACCTACTATCTGGAACGAGCTCCCCCCAGAGATACGGAGGATCCCGGATCTGCACACCTTCCGCCGCGCTTTAAAGATCTTTTTATTTCACCAGGCGGGCCTGGCCTAATTTTCTCCCTCTTTTATAAAAGATTTTTAATTTTTAATATTTTTTAGTATTTTATATATTCAAATTTTAAAATTGGTTTTAAATTGATTGGGGTTTTAATTTGTCTGGGCCAAAATTATTTAATTTGATTTTAATTCCACTTTTAAATTTTGTATGTATGTATTTTATTGTTTGGCTGTGCACCGCCCTGAGTCCTTCGGGAGTAGGGCGGTATAGAAATCAAATCAAATAAATAAATAAATAAATATATGGAAAATAGGCCATAGCTGGTCCATAAGATGGAATTAGCAGGCATGCAGTCTTTCCATTGTCACTTCCTTGCTATGGATAATAGGGCAAGGTTTGAACTCTGCTCTCAAAGGCTCTTAGCACTGTAAAGTTTAATGATGAATGCTGTATGGAGGCTGGGTTGTAGTTTGAAAACTAGATGTAAAAAGAAAAGGAGAAGCTGGCCCCAAAGTTAATTGACTCAGTAAATCATTGTAGCTCAATTAAAAAAACATTAGTCAAGAACGTCAGAAAGGCAAGAGAAAGGAGTCATAGGGGCTGCAAGGATGCATCAGAAAGGATGAAGAATCGAAGTGGCTTTAATTAGCTATGCAAATTACACATCCAGAAATTCAGACGACTGAAAGTTAAAAGTGAGAATCAAGGTGTCGTTCCATGAACTGAATAATTATGTCAGGTGACTTTTCATGTTGACTTTTCATGTTGCAGTAGGTAATAATAATGATGAGGACCAAAGAAATATCACCTAGAGCAGAGGTCTTCAAACTTGGCAGCTTTAAGACTTGTGGACTTCAACTCCCAGAATTCTTCAACTTGGACAATTCTGGGAGTTGAAATCCACAAGTCTTAAAGCTGTCAAGTATGAAGACCTCTGACCTAGAGGCAAGAAAGATCCAGGAAGCACTGGAAATAATAAAGCAGTAAATAACAGCCATGACCAAGAAAATCAGCCGATACAAAGTTTGAATTGCACACCATGTCCAGTTTCTGTTGAATCAGGAACTTTTCTACCGGTCCACCAATGGAGAGACTGCAATGAACTAGCCAACATAACAGTAATGTTTTATGAACTCACGTTTAGGGTTCAGAGGGTTGTGTGAACAAATGTGAAGCTTAACTTAGCATGTGTCTCATAAAACAGGAGTCTCCAATCTTGGGAACTTTACGACTTGTGGACTTCAACTCCCAGAATTCCTCAGCCAGCTGAGGAATTCTGGAAGCTGAAGTCCACAAATGGTAAAGTTGCCAAGGTTGGAGACTCCTGTCATAAAAAGTCTTCTTTGCACCCAAGGATAGACATTTGGTTGTCCGGTTGACAGCTTATATTTGTGAAGAAACTGATTCAAAGAATTTTCAGGGTTTAGGTTGACTCAAACTTTGATCCCAGCGAAGATCGGCTCACTGATGTCCATTTCATTTGGATCTTAGTCAGCCCCTCCTTGCAATTGGGCAAGGCAGATGTCAGTTTCTTCACAGATACAAGCAGGGCAAAATATTAAATAAATAAGGTCTACAAACCATCAAATCAAAGTCTTTCTCCATAGAATTATGATGTCTGCCCAAGAATTTTCAATGTATACGTTTTGACTGCCTACCTAACACTACTGAAAAGGAATGGAGAAGCCCATGCCACACGGCTTAGTTTGATGAGCTATAAATCAGGATTCTTATATTAAAGAAAATATTGGAGCTGTCGAAAAGATTTAATGCTGTGTCTGCAGGATCCGGTAAAGGAAAAAAAAAACCCTGTCAAACTTAACAGGCCTGAAGAGAAAGCATCTATTTTCACATAAGCTAGTATGAATACGATGTGTGAAGTGTTTGACGCAGCCGGAATAGAGATACACTTGCTGGTTTTTTTGACACAGCAAGGAAATATTGCTTCTCCTTTGGAATTCTTGTAAGGAGCTCAATATCTTTTTGGCAGTTTTTGTCAGCGATTTTGCGCAAAGATTAATTTGAGGGTTCCTACGGCTTCTCCTCTCTGGCGAGAGGCCTCCTGAGAAGATGGCAACAACAACATGGCTGACACATTCCAATTTCCTCAATCCTTCTCGGAGTCGGTGTGTGGCAGGATCAGGGAAGCAATTGCTTAGCAACAAGGCGGAGACAAGCAGATGGTGGGAGATGCAGGGAGTGTGAGACAGAGAGAGAGACACGCACAACACAGGTTGTGGCTACTCTGCCTCCCCCTCCTCCTCCTCTTCCTCCTCCCTTTCCCCACGTTTAACTGAAAAAGAAAATGCTGCTTCTGGCAAATGGGAGGGCCAGAACTTCAGCTGGCAACTTTGATTGTTCTCTTTGATTTTTTTTTTTTCAATATACAGATTTTCGAAAAGCGATTAGGCAAAGCGAAACTGGAGACCAATGTTCAGGGTGAAAATGATGCAGAATCTTTCCCCACAGCTCAGTTCAAGTGATGTCCATCAGTCCTTCGGCTGGTAGGAAATGATCCTGGCCCCAAACACACCGTCCCCACTGCCGTTTGCCTCTAAAGCCCCTGTTCTGGCTGGCTGCAGGATCCTGATGTCCTGCTCTCAGGGCTGCAGGACATTTTAAACAAATTGGCTGGTCAAACCCTCTGTTTTGCTTTCACCAGCCAGCAGGGTACCCACTGCGAATCACAGAGTGGGCCATTAAGGGCTAGAAAATGTGGGCTGCAAAAATCCAAGATGCTGGTCAGAGCCCATGATGCTATTCATTCAATTGTGTCTGATTTTTGGCAGTTTCCTGGATTTTAGATTGGGTATTATAGTTTTGTCTTGGATGCTTACTGGATGAGATTTATACTCCAACTCTCTCAAGAAACAAAGGGTGCATTCATTCACAGTTCTTTTGAGTTGACTGGATTTACACATCATGCTAAGCTATAAACTACAGTTAACAAGTGTGCAGTGACTACATTTACTCAGTGTGCTAGCTGAAACCAATTTTATGATGGCTTAGAGTAGGGATGTTAAACTCAAGGCCTGGGCTGCGGGGTGCTTAGATCTGGCCTGCAGAGCTGCCCTAGAAATAGCAAACGTTTTGCTGGTGCCTCTGCCAGCAAAAACGGAGCTTGGGAGGGCGGCAGGAGACTGTCACGGCTGAAAATGGCACTCGGGCCACCACATACGCCCCCAACACGAGTGATGTCAAGCTGGTCACACCCACCCTGGCCACGCCCATCCCACCCCCACCCCCCCCCCGAGATCAAACACAACTCTGATGCGGCCCTCAATGAAATTGAGTTTGACATCCCTGGCATACAGGAATGCACTGACCACTGTGTGCTTAATGTAAATTCAGTTGTATTCTCAGGACTGAATTCTTACTCTAAAAGAAACCACAGTAGCCTTTTGCAAATTGTCAAAAACTATGAAGATTGCTGAAGACATGGAGCATTTTTGAAAAGGAAAATACCTGCAGGGGGAAAAAAAAACACCAGCTTTTGAGCCTTTTAAAAAGGACTGCAAAAATTTATTCCAAACAAAATCTATCAGAGAAACTCTGCAGTGCCAGGATTTTTGTAAACGACTCATGACATTTCTCAAGAACAATGTCAAAAAGCATCTCGAGTCATTGTGACAGACCTTTTGCAGATAGCTGACAGGACCAGCAATGCCCAAATCTCGGCTTGACCACAGGAGTCTGCTGTCCACTCTCGAATTTTAAGGACAGCCTGCCATCTAGTGGGGGATTGAAGAATCAGAATCCTTGCCGGGGGCTAAGATTCCCTTGTTGGTTTCGCACTCTTCAGATTCTTGTCACAAATGTCTACAAGGAAACAAAACAATGTTAAGAAGAATTAGTGTATTTTGGGCACTTTTCCTATTTTGAAGCTTTTTTTTTTGCAAAGCAAGGGGGTTGATTCTCCTCTCTTCATTTATAGTGGTAATTTTAGATACAAACAGCCTCTCTTGCAAGATCAGACACTCCTGTTTTTTAAGCATTTCTTGGCCATTCTACACTCATGTTAGCAGAAACACATTTTGTAAAGGAAATCTGCTTGACCAAACAAGCCTTCAGAATAAAAGCCTTAAGAGATATCTCCCATCCTTCCAAGACACGCAGAGAGATTTTGGAGGCACATTTTCTGCCTGAAACGATGTGCCTCAGAAAACAATGAGAGTTTTGTCAAAACTTCTTCTCAGACACTAAGACCACGTCTTCATTTACAAGGGTTGCTTCCAAATGGCCACATTTTCTGAATGGCATTTGCATTGCATCACAACTGGAAGAACTATCACTCAGATCATTCAACTGTCATGTGAAGAATGAGCTCCTTTGATCCCTTGGGACCAAGTTATACATTTGGCCTTCAGTTATAAGGAAAAAGTCTTATGATCACATCTCACCCCAAATCTTAGGGACTGTGAGGAGGATCTTTCAATTTCTGATGATACTACAATAATAAAATATAGTATGGAAAAATTAAGATGTTGCTATCGAAAGTTATTGGTTTCTGCTCGTATTTATACACAATGTTGTCCAGGAAAATCAGAGAGTGAAGGGCTCCCACCATTTCAGTTAATTTACTTGCATTTTTGTTGTTCCACCAAATCAGGATGTCTATTAGCAAGTTTGACTGCTGAATTCTAATCATTGCTTTTATTTACACATGCTTATGGCATTTCAATGTTACAGTGTTGTTGTTAATTGCAAAATCGTGTCTGACTCATCGCAACCCCATGGACAACGTTCCTCCAGGCTTTCCTGTCCTCTACCATCCTCTGGAGTCCATTTAAGCTCACTCCTACTGCTTCGGTGACTCCATCCAGCCACCTCGTTCTCTGCCGTCCCCTTCTTCTTCTTTTGCCCTCCATCGTTCCCAGCATTAGGCTCTTCTCCAGGGAGTCCTTCCTTCTCATTAGGTGGCCAAAGCATTTGAGTTTCCTCTTCAGGATCTGGCCTTCTAAAGAGCAGTCAGGTTTGAACTCCTCTAGGACTGACCAGTTTGATCGCCTTGCAATCCAAGGGACTCGCAGGAGTCTTCTCCAGCACCAGAGTTCAAAGGCCTCAATTCTTTGGCACTCTGCCTTCCTTATGGTCCAACTTTCACAGCCATCCATTGCAACTGGGAAAACCATAGCCATATATGCACTTTTGTTGGCAGGGTGATGTCTCTGCTCTTTAGTATGCTGTCTAGCTTTGCCATAGCTTTCCTCCCCAGGAGCAAGCGTCTTTTAATTTCTTGATGCAGTCCCCATCTGTGGTGATCTTGGAGCCCAGGAAAATAAAATCTGTCACTACCTCCAATTCTTCCCCATCTATTTGCCAGAAATTGAGAGGGCCGGATGCCATGATATTAGTTTTCTTAATGTTGAGTTTCAAGCCAACTTTTGCACTCTCCTTCTTCACCCGCATCAAGAAGCTCTTTAGTTCCTCTTCACTACGCTCATCATAGCTTCATTGAGCTACGGCAAGCCCCTTTGCCATGACAAGACAGTAATCCATGAAGGAGAATGTTATGGTAACTGATAGTAAAGTTCTTCTTAAAATTGATGGCTAGAAGTATTTGACGTTTGTATTTACAGCCAATGACTCCAATTCAAAGCCACAGAATATTCTCTAGCATTGTGCAAATCTGCCCTGAAGGAGATTTTTCCACAAAAGAAGACTGGGCCTGGTGGGTCAGCAGACTGATAGCATTGTGATTAACACCAGCTGTCTGCAATTACTGCAGGTTTGAATTTCTCCAGGCTCAAGGTTGACTCAGCCTTCCATCCTTTCTAAGGTAGGTAAATTGAGGACCCAGTTTGTGGGGGCAATAAACTGACTTTGTATAAATATACAAAAGGATGAAGGTTATTGCTTAACGCATTGTAAGCCGCCCTGAGTCTCCAGAGAAGGGCGGCATATAAATCAAATTAAATATATATACTTTTCTTTCTTTCCACATTAAACAAACCAAGACATTGGCAAACTTTGCTAACCCATAGCAAGGACTAGCATATGTGGCTAGCAGTTTCTGAGATTGAGAGCTTAAAAGGAGAAGCACAATCTTTCTTGGTACCCTCTTAGCTTGGTTCTTCAAACATTCTTGCGGATGTTTTATTACACTGCACTGATGTTGTAACTTAGATGGGTCGTGAAATGTCTGTAAGAAAGCAATCCAGGTCAGAGAGCACCAAGGACCCCACAGTTCAACCCTGAGCTGCAGATATTCTCTTCTATTGGTTGCTTTCTTTCTTTCTTTCTTTCTTTCTTTCTTTCTTTCTTTCTTTCTTTCTTTCTTTCTTTTCTTTCTTTCTTTCTTTCTTTCTTTCTTTTTTGACTTTAAACCAGAGATATTTTTATTAGGGATTTTACCAGAAATATATAACAAAGAACTACAGTATTTAATTGTGAATCTTCTAACAGCTGCTAGAATTGTATTTGCTAAAAATTGGAAAGCAGAAATGATACCTACAGATGAAGAAATTATTAGGAAAATGTTGGACTGTGCCGAAATGAGTAAACTGACATTAGAAATAAGAGAGCAGGAAGAAAAACAATATTAGTTGATATGGGATTTATTTTATCCAGCTCAGAGAGCACCAAGGACCCCACAGTTCAACCCTGAGCTGCAGATATTCTCTTCTATTGCTTGCTTTCTTTTTGCTACATGCCTCTCAGCAGTGCTGGCTAGTTTAGCATCCTCCGCCTGGCTTGTTCTGCCATCTTTCTCAGTTGAATGAAAGGGCTGAGAAAAAGTTCCACATTTTGGCAACATTTGTCAGCACTGTATATTTTGAAAAAGAGGGAACCGCTGACGTCAGAAGAGGAGCCTTTCTGAGTCAACCATCACAACACAGAAGAACATTCAAAATATGATGCAAAAATGATGTTTAATTAAATCCAACTTTCCCATTAAAAGCACTTTTTCTCTTAAGCTTATCTTGAGTCATATTTCCTCAGTTGCATCTGCCAAATAATTCAAACTCGAGTTTCTCTCTTTTTAGCAAACAGTCCTAGCTACAATTCTGGCTGAATAAAAACAAAGGCTGAAAAGGGGTATCCATCATGCTACATATAACTCGGATGGTTCACAGCTGATTCTTTAATCTCCGCTTGTTTGGGGTTTTTTGTCTGCTGAGAACTGCAAAACAAAACAGCAAAGAAGTGGGAAAATATGGAATAGCTAGCAGACTACGGGAGAGGCCATGGGTTTTGCCTCGGGGCTCAGGGATTCCTTGCTAATCATTTGATCACAGTTTGCAGATTATGATATTTTAAACCAGAAAGTGGTGGAAGAGAATCCTCTTTGTGCCATCATAGACTCAGCCTAAAAGCTGAGCTATTCCATTTTATCATGCCACTTTCATTTTCTTTCATTTTCTAATTAGCTCATTATGTGCCCTGCCATAATGTAGTGATCACAATCTCAGCTCAAGCCATTCATTCTATACTTCCCAAAATTCAGATAAGGCTACTCTATTAATTGTGCCAATGTTTTACTAAACAGAATTCAAAAAGTTGGTTGGTTAGCTAGCTGGTAGGTTTCTTATTTATCAGATTAACACTTCACCCTTCAAGTGCAGGTTGACATATTCACACAGTCTATCTGGCAGCAACATGGAAATGACTTGTCATTGCTGCCTCCTCCTCCCTCCCTCCTCCTTCCTCCTGCCTTGCTATAGAGCAGGAGGGTCAAATTTATTTATTTATTGGTTCGATTTATATGCCGCCCTTTTCCGGAGACTCAGGGCGGCTTACAATGCGTTAAGCAATAGCCTTCATCCTTTTGTATATGCCTGCTTAGTAGGGCTTTTGCTGCCCCCCCCCCATACCAAGTGGTGTTCTTTTTTATACAAAGTCAGCCCACGGGCCAGATCTTGCCCATGAAGTGATTAGATCTGGCCCTCTGGGCTGCCCTGGAAACAGTGAGGGACTGGCTCATGGTGCTTCTGCCAGGGTCACGCGTGGCCCTCTCAGGCTCTGTTTTCGCTGGCAGAGGGTTGCAGGAGACAGCCACAGCTGGAAATGAAGCTCGGGAGCCTATTTTCGCTGGCAGAGCGCTCGGGCCACCACAGGCGCCCTGACATGAGTGATGAGCTAGCCACGCCCCCCCCCAGAGGTCAAACAAAACCCTGATGCTGCCCTCAATGAAATCGAGTTTGACACCCTGCTCTAGAGGCTGGCAATAAAGAGATATGGGGTAAGAAGAAAGAGAATAAATATATGTTTTTTTAATTTGTATAGTTTTAAAAATTCAAACACTTTTTCCATTTTATCTTTTTAGGATCTGTAACAGAGGTGGGTTTCAGCAGGTTCTGACCAGTTCTGGAGAACCGGTAGCGGAAATTTTGAGTAGTTCGGAGAACCGGTAAATACCACCTCTGATTGGCCCCGCCCCCATCTATTCTCTGCCTCCCGAGTCCCAGCTGATCAGGAGGAAATGGGGATTTTGCAGTATCCTTCCCTTGGAGGGGGAGGGAATGGATATTTTATAGTATCCTTCCCCTGCCACGCCCACCAAGCCACGCCAACAGAACCGGTAGTAAAAAATTTTGAATCCCACCACTGATCTGTAAGCCACCCAGAATTGCCTTATTGGGCAATTCTGGGTATTAAATTTATATGCCACCCAATGGGGGAGGGAGAAGCAGGAGGGGGAGGAAGAAGGTGTAGGAAGGGAGCCAGGAATAGGATTGAAAAATTTTAGCAACCGGTTCTCTGCCTGGTTGCTTGGTGGGTGTGGCCATGAAGGTGTGGCCTTCTCAGCCTCCTGCACCATGGCTGGGGGGGGGCATTTTCGCCCTCTCCAGGCTCCGGAGGCTTTCCTTGAGTCTCTGGAAGGGCGAAAACTGCCTCCCCAGGCTCCAGAGGCCCTCCAGAGGCAGGAGGCGGGCCCGTTTTCGGACTTCAGGTACTTCCGGTAGACCCATTTTTCACCCTCCCAGAGCTTCCACACAGGCCCTGCACTTACCTCGCATCCAAAACAGGCTGCGTGGAGACTCCTGGGAGGGAAGGGGCAGAGTGGGTGGGGCCAGCCAGTCCTTGCAACTACCAGTTCGGTGAACCAGATGTAAAATTAGCATCCGGTTCGCCCGAACCAGTCTGAACTGGCTGAATCCCATCCCTGGAGCGAACTCAGAGGAATCGAAACCAAGCAGCACCTCATGAGAAACACCTAGCGAGAAGCACCACAGCCATCCCAAGGTCACACCAAAAGAATGAGGTGCAGAGCAGGGAACGTGTGAAGACAGGGACCATTTCCCAAACAATTTGTTAATACCTGATTGGAGATTGGCTGATAACCAGGAGAGCAGGATGGCCAAGAATAAGAGAAAGTTAATTGTATTTTTTGCGTGCAAAAATCTCAGATCCAGCTTTGCCTCTTCTGTAATGACCTTGGCTTTAGTAAAGTATACTTTTGGCTAATTGTGGGCCAGGAGTCAGTCTTTTCTTACTGACCAGGTTGGGATCGTTGGTACAAACCTAACTCCAAGACTACATTTTCAAGCACTTCCTCAAAGCTCTGAAATTTTGGGACTTTCCAAAGCTCGATCCTGCTGTTGTATTTCTTTTGGACGCAGGAGCCATTCCTTTGCTGCACTCATGTTATTTCATATTTATACAATTAAAGTGTGACTTTTCAGTACATCATTTGCTTCCTGTTTGAAGTTCACCACCACATTCTTGCGCTCCCTGAGCCCCCACCTTTAGCGTCATCCAGAAATAACAATAAAGCCTGAAGAAGTCCAGGAGGCCTCCTACAACAACATGGATGTCAGCTGTGGAGTGAGGCTAGTTTCTCTCAAAGCCAAGAGCATGTTGCGTCTCTCCTTTGAATCTCAGGATCTGCTAACACAGCAGCTTCCGTTTTCTGTTACTGATTCCTTCTTTCTTTTCTCAAAGCAAACAAAAACACCATTTAAATGTTTAGTAAATGAATGAATTCATACCTGCTGCCACGGTGTAAGTGGGAAGGGCTTCCACATCCAGCTTTTGCTTCTGGATCTATGACAGGCCTGTCCCCTGTCCACACTCTGCTGAAAGGTCTGCTAGCTATCAGTAGAAGGATTGTCTTTCGGACAGAAGGAAGGACTGGAGCATATAAGGGTGGTGGAAGAAATTGTGACTCACCTATTCTGAGCTGAAGGCTTTATTTATTTATTATTTAGCTATTAAATTTATATAAATAAATAAATAAATAAATAAATAAATAAATAAATAAATAAATAAATAAATAAATAATTTTATTTCTAAACCGCCCTTCTCCCGAAGGACTAAGGGCGGTGTACAGCCTATTAAAAACACAAGACAACATCAATTAAAATAGTTTAAAATTATTAAATGAATTTGGCTCAATTTAAAACCCCAGGAATTTAAAACCCAATTTAAAATTGTTATGTTGATAGCCCAGCCTGGCGGAACAACAGGATCTTGAGTGCACAACGAAATGCCCGGAGGTCGGAGATCTTACGTATTTCCGGGGGCAGTTCATTCCACAGGGCTGGGGCTCCCACAGAGAAGGCCCTCCCCCTGGGTGTCACCAGCCGACATAACTTGGCCGATGGCACCCTGAGGAGACCCTCTCTGTGGGAGCGGACTGGCCAGTGGGAGGCTATTTGTGGCAGAAGTCGGTCTCCAAGGTACCCGGGTCCCATGCCATATAATTTATGGGTGGCATTGGTGATGTCAGGCTGTCAACTTGTGTAGCTTAGCAGGATGGCAGCCATGACAGTTTGCATGATGACGACGCAGTCCTGGCTGGGAGGCAGAGTCTTCTTTTTTTGTGGGGGGGGGGGTAACTGAGCAAAGGCTCCTGAATACAGGTGCTCTTGGGTACATACCAAATTGGGTGACTCCATGGGGGTCATTCTGTCAGGGTGCTAATTAATCCCATTCTGCTTTTGGGTAATTGCACCTTGATTTAGAGAAGTGGATCGTGACTTTCCCTTGAAGCATACTTTAAGAAAATAAACCCGAACATATATTTTCTAAGAAAAACTCATTTATTTGTTATAAAGAAAAAAAAAACATCTCACTAATCTAATTAGTTACATCTTGGCAACGTTTTCCCGGCCACCTCTCCTGGCCAGAGAACAAAGAAAGTTAGAAGAAAGTGAAAGAATGTAGACATGCGCAGTATCAGTTACTGATAAGCTACGGTAAGTCTTAGAGTTCAAAAATAAGAGCTCATCTGGTAAATACAAAAACACAGCATTTCTCTACGCAAATGCAATGTGGGCTGTCAACCACTTTCCAGGTCATGTATATCCTCAGAAGGGGCTTGTAATTTTCTTCCCTTGCCTTGAAAAGCAAATATGGTCAAGACCAGGAATTGGGGAGGGGGGAGTGAGATGGAGTGAAGACAAGCAGTGATCCTGATGGCTCCCCTTTGGCTGAGTGGTTCAAGCAAAGCCTCTGCACAAAGGTGCAAAAAATGCTGCTGTCCCAAAGGTGGTGGTGAAATCTGAACCAGTTTGCTACTGGTTCGCTGGCCGTGCGTGTGCGCTGCGCGCTAAACGCATGCCAGAAGCATGCACATGCGCAGTACATGAAAAAGGAGGCTTGGGAAGATAAGTAGAACAGTGAGGGGGGGATCAGCTGTGCCACACAATTTAGCTTCGCTAGAAAGCAGGATTTCCTGCTTTCTACCTAAGCTAAACCGCGTGGCACAGCTGATCGTCGGAAATACCGGTTCAGAAGAACCGGTAGCTTTTTAAAACTACTGGTTCAACTGAACTGGTAGCTTTTTTTTTTACTACCGGTCCGCCCAAACTGGTAGTTTTTATCATTACAGGTTCACCCGAACTGGAGCGAACCGGTAGCATTTCACTCCTGCCCAAAGGTGCTTTTTCAAAAAAAGGCCAGTGAGCTTTGTTTCGCCTTGAAATCGTTGTGCTTCTCATCCAAGAAGCTCCTTCAGTTCAGATGAGAAGCGAAACATCTTCAAGGAAAAACAAACTCCAAAGAACGTTGTTGTGTTTTTAATGGAGACAGTAAGTGACTTCCTCTCCCCTTCAAATATTCTTATTTGGTATGTAAACAAATGTTGACCTTTATTTTATTTTATTTTATTTTATTTTTTTGCTGGTCTTCCAAGATGTTGAAATATGAAAACCGAGGACTGCTTCTCCCCAGAAAAGGCAGAAAGCAGAGCAAAATATAAATTATACTGGAAAGCATTCAGTGGGAAAGATACCCTGAGAGGAAGGAATTCTTCTGCATTATATTGCAACATATCATTACTGTGTTTTTATCATTTTCCATTTGGCAAAGCCTGACTCTGTTTCCTGTCCATTCCTCCTAAAGGAAAAAAAAAAAATAGACCAGATGTGGCTCTGTTTCAAATTGCTTTAAATCCTGCCAGTGGCAACAATAAATAACTGAAACGTTTCACAATTGGTTGGCGTACTTAAAATGTTAAAAGTAAAAAAAAATAAAAAATTAAAATGTACATAGTCCCAAACTTTCAAGGATGGTGCCAGGAAAATTGCATTTTTTTGGTCTGTCCTTGTAGTAAAATGCATAGAATTATGGAAGAGAGAGCAGACAAGAATGAGATTGCTAAAGATTTCATATGCATTTTCATTAAAGGCAGTGGAGATAGGTATCCAGATAAAATTATTATTGCTGTTGTTTTTATCAACAGTAGATGATGCTGTAAAATATTTCTCCCAAATCCTCACCTTCCAAAATAAAAATCTATCTCCTTTGCTTAATTTTGTTGCGCTGCCAGTTTGAAAATGTTCACAATCTTCTTAACAAAGTCCAGCTGTGTGCAATCGGGCGTGTTATTAGCTAGCCTAGAAGATGGCAGCTTCAGTTATCCATAAATATTCCTACCCAGCGGTTTCAGGGTCCAGATGGGAGAATAATGGGTAAACTGATTTGGCGTGATCTAAAAATCAGGCCGATGAGTTGGTAACAGCTGAAGTTTTCTAAAAACACGAGCTCTTCTCAGCATTGACTTCCACTCTTATTGTCCTCTGCCACCAGATACTTTCCCCTCTAGGTTTCATTCCCAAGACTGAGATTTAATTTCACAATTTCATTTTTGGAGGTTTTGTATCCTGCTCAATTCCTGGGCTTTAAAGCAATTCACAATAACAGAAAACTAAAACACAAACAAGTCTTAGACAATAGAATAACAGAGTTGGAAGGGACCTTGGAGGTTTTCTAGCCCAACCCCCTGACTAGGCAGGAAACCCTACACCACTTCAGACAAATGGTTATCTAATCTCTTCTTAAAAACTTCCATTGTTGGAGCTTTCACAACTTCTGGAGGCAAGTTGTTCCACTGATTAATTGTTCTTCCCAGAACGGACTAAGTAATGGCATCCGGAGGTCTGCAGAATGAAATTCAAAAAAGGCAGGGACTTTCCAAATTTATAAATTAGAATGCCTTCTTGGCTCTTCATCTTAAATTGTATTCATCCTACCTCTGTGTAGGAATTTCAAAAGCTGGCATTAACGGATGCTGTGATGCTTACCATATGTAATTTTGGTCTACTCCCACGAAGTACTCTCAATACTTGAAAACATTTGATGGGTATTAATTAATACTGCACAATTAAAACTCTGATGCTTCTCATTTCTGTTTAGCAGATTTGTGTTTTTGTTGACTTTTGAAAAAACAAAACAAGCTTGCACTCAGGTACTATTTTTACAGTGTCTTTTCACAGGGATATAAGCAGCTCTTTTTACAACTGTGGTGGCAAAAAAGAGTAAGAATGCCAACTTTCTGTCATTTTGAATCATATTTCCTAAGTATTCTTTGGATATTGCTCAGTATTTTTATTGAGGTGACTTAAAATTGTTTTCACTTCTTTACACCAACATCACAGTATCTTTCTGCAGGACCAGCATTGCTTAAAGAGTTTGGAAGATTTTTCTTTCTCCAGTCCTGGAAATACTGAAGAATGACAAAAAGCAGACTAACAATTTAGAAAGTGGTTATAAGATTACATTTTACTTCCAATTGACATGTGAAGACATTCATCTGGATAGGAGGAAAATCTGGCTTTTGCACAGTGATATATTCAAGGAATTAAGACTCAACGGAATTGTGTTTGTGTCTCTGTCTGATTCCAAGCTCAATTGCTGGCAATCTGTGGCTGGAACTCCATCCAAGATTCAGAACCCACACAGAGATTGGAGCAGAGCAGAGCATTAAGGGGGGGGGGCACAAAATAAATGTCAGATATGCACAGCAATGAAAAATCCCACCAGAGCATGTGCCCAAGCACCAGCAGAGCAAACGAGGGGATGTTTCCTTCCAAAATTGGGGCAGGTGAGCCCCTACCTCCTTTGAAGAAGGTGCATAATAATTTCCTCTCCCCACAATCATTAATGCCAACCATCTCTGGTTTTCATGCCAGACTTAATAAATAGCGTTTTGGAACGTGTGTGTTGAATTTGGGAAAATTGAGAGCAGTAAATGGTCCTCCCAGTTGGGCTAATGCTCATCAGTTGAATGGGGCTTTGCCAAATGGCTGAAAATAGGGAACAAGGGAGCCAAGGCATTCGGGACAGCCTTGAGTTTGGGGTGATGGAGTAGGGCCAGGCCTGAAAGGGAAAAATGAACTTGTACCAAGAAAGAAAATGGATCCAAGATAACCATGCTGACCAGGTAAAAGGCCAGCTGCAATCTCCTCTATGCCCACAAACATTGGTGCACAGGTGGTATTCAGCTGGTTCATACCGATTCATGTGAACCGATAGCGGCGACTGTGGGTGAGCCCGGCCTCACCCATCCCAGTATAATGCCGTCCTATTTAGCCATGTTTTTGAGGCTTGGCGCATATGCAGAGCTTTGCGTGCGAGCAAAGCTCAAGTGCAGAAGGCTGGGTGCATGAGTGGAAGGTGCATGTGCGAAGCGAGCGTGGGCGCACGCAGGGGGGCAAACCGGTGGTAAGAACTTATGAAACCCACCACTGCATTGGTGGTTTTACCATCAAAGAGTAGAATGTGCTCTCATCATTATGAGTGCTGCTCCTAAACAGATTGTTATCAGATTTACCATCTAAACAAAAAAAAAAAAAAAAAGGGTACTTACGGGACCGCCTTCTGCTACCGACAGCCTTCCACCGGCCAGTACGCTCCCACAGGGCGGGGCTCCTCGGGGAGCCGTCGGTCAGACAATGTCGAATGGCGACCCCCCAGTGGAGACCCTTCTCAGTGGGGGCTCCTGCCCCCGAAGGTATGGAGGACCCCAGACTTGCGCACCTTCTGCCGTGCCCTGAAGACTTTGTTATTCCAGCAAGCCGGGCTAACCTAATTTTAACGGTTTTAAATTTTAAATTGAATTTTAATGGGATGTTTTTAATTGTGGCCCAAAATATTTAATCTGGTTTTAAATTGTTTTTAACATTTATATTTATGTATTTGATCTTGGCTGTTCACTGCCCTGAGTCCTTCGGGAGAAGGGCGGTATATACTGTAAATATAATAAATAAATAAATAAATAAATAAATAAATAAATAAATAAATAAATAAATAAATAAATAAATAAATAAATAAAAAAGCAGGAGGAACCATTTGTCAGATTGGCTGGAATATCAAGGATCTCTAATACAGATGGCTAAAGTTGCATGTTTTATCTTAAGTGTAGGAAAATCTTGTAACCCTACCCAGAAGCCTCCTGAGAAAGAAGATTTTCTTCTCCTGGACGGTTTCCAGCTAAGCTCATCATAAATCAGAAAGAAGCTCAACACATTCTGAGTACCAAACGACAAGGCTTAAAAATCTCCGAGCAATTAAAATTAAGCCTCTGGCTGTTTTCTTGAGAAGCCAAAGATAAGGCAGCCATTCCCGCTGACAGAAAGAGAAAGAAAGAAAGAGCCATGCTCAAGGAATGTCTAAGCCCTTCTCTTTTCATTATTGCAGCCCTGGGTTTCGCCAGATACAGCAGCTGCTTTGGTGAATGGCTTCCAAAATAGCTAGGATTATAATTGCCATAATTCCTGACACCCTGAGATCTTGTGTGGATCCCATCAAGGGGACATAAAGTCTGAGCACATCTACAGAGATAAATAATGATGACATAGCCATTTAGGTGTAGACGTGGACGCTATGGTGAGGAAACTTTGTAAGAGAAGCGAAAAGTGCAACAGAACAGAACAGAATAGGATAATAGAGATGGAAAGGACATTGGAGGTCTTCTGTTCCAGCCCCCTGCTCAAGCCAGAGACACTATACCCAGGGGTGGGTTGCTGGGGGTTTGCAGTGGTTCGGGAGACCCCCCAAATCCCACTCCAGCTGGCCCTGCCCACCCCACCCCTCCCCTCTCAAAAGTCCCCACGTGGCCCGTTTTGGATGCAGGTAAGTGCAGGGCGCGCATGGAGGCTCAGGGAGGGTGAAAAATGGTCCTACTGGGAAGGCCGGAAACAGGCCCATTTCCAGCCTCCAGAGGGCCTCCGGTGCCTGGGGAGTCCGTTTTCGCCATCCTGGAGGCTCAAGAAAAGCCTCCGGAGCCCAGGGAGGGCAAAAATGCCCTCCCCCTGCCATGGTGCAGGAGGCTGACTAGGCCAACCCACCATGGCCACACCCACCCAGCAACCAGACAGAGAACCCCTTGTTAAAATTTTTGAAGCCCACCTCTGACTACACCATTTTGGACAAATGTCAGTCCCATCTCTTCTTGAAAACCTCCAATGGGTATAAATATTAAGAAAGAAGTTTATAAATTGAGGGCATTTGCTGATGATCTGGTTGTATTTTTACAGGACCCAAAAAACAATAGAGAATATTTGACGAGGAAATTGAATGAATTTGGGACTTTGGCAGGTTTCAAAATAAACAAACAGAAAACAATGCTGATCAAGAATATGTCTCTCTCAGGATAGTGAACAAAAAGTCGGGTTTTAGGGTTGAGAAAAAGGTGAAATACTTATGGGTTATGTTGACAAATACAAGTATAAAACTGTTTCAAAATAACTATGTCCTTTGTAGGGATATGAAACGGGATTTACAAAGATGGGATAAACTGCACTTATCATCAATTGGGTAAAATTTCTATAATTAAGATAAATATTTTACCAAAGATGCTTTTTTTTAATTTCAGACGTTACCAATACTTACAACTGACAATCCATTTAAACAATGGCAGAAGAATATTTCTATGTTCATATGGTGAGGGAAAAAATGAAGAATTAGATATAAGCTAGTACAAGATGCTAGGGAAAGAGGGGATTTGGGTCTACCAGATAGGAAACTGTATTTTGACACAGGCTGTCTGACCTGGTGAAAAGAATGGGTGAGCCTCCAGAATAAGAGGTTACTTGAATTAGAGGGCCATGAATTAAAGTTTGGATAGCACCAGTGGTGGTGGGATTCAAATAATTTAACAACTGGTTCTCTGCCCTAATGACTGTCTGGTGGGCGTGGCCAGGGTGGGCGTGGTCAGGGTGTGTGACAGGCAGCACTCAGCCTCCTGCACCCCCGGGAACAAAAATGGGCTGCGGGGGACACACGCTGCCCCCCATTCCCCATTTTGGGCCTAGGAGGCCTCCCTGAACCCTGCTGGGAGTGAAAACGGATGGCGGGGGCAGGGCATGCCACTTCCCCGCACCCCGTTTTGGGCGTAGTAGGCCTCCCTGCACTGAACGGGCCCGAACCGGTTGAATCCCACCACTGGATGGCCACGACTACTTATGGTATGATAAAAGTAAAGTTAATATTGAATTTAATAATCATGTTGTTAGACATTTCATACTAAGAGTTTGGAATAAATATAAAACAAGGCTCTCTACGAAGTTGCCTCTTTAGGTGTCACCCCAGGAAGCTTTCTTTAGAAAAGGAATGGTGGCAAAGCCAAACTGGTTGACGTATGGTAATTTTTTATCTTTCAACTCTGGTGATCCCATATTAAAGCCGAGGGAAGAACTTGAATCAGAAGGTTATGTTTGCCATAGGTTTACTTATCAACAACTGAAAGAAAGATTTAAACTGGATAAAAAGTGCTATGGATTTGACTTTGTTAAAAATGAGTTGGAAATTTCATTATGTGGAAATGATGAACATATTATTGCCAAGATCTATAAAATGTTATTGAAGTTGAATTTGGAAAATGAACATGTAAAACATTGTATGATTCTTTGGGCAAGGAATTTTGGATACAATGTGATTGTTGAACAATGGGAAAATATGTGGATGAAGGGTTTAAAGTTTACATTAAATTATAATCAAAAACAGAGTCAAGGGTGATAATTATCACTTCCGGGCTGCAAAAAATTCAGGTGAATATGGTAGAAGGCAACAAAGCAAAACTTGTGCAAACTCTTGGGCATAAGCAACATTAATATTTTAGAAAACATAGATAATACATAGATAAGAGCTCAGCGCTGTATGGATTGGAAACCTGGGGAAGAGGCTTTCATCCTGCAGCTAAAATGATGATGATGATGATGATGATGAGATAATACTATATTGATATTAAGGTTTTTTTTAAAAAAAGTTTAACTTAATTATTGGAGGATTGCTGTGATCATCTTCCATCAACTTTTTATAAATACCGCTGTGTCTAAATAAGACAATGTATTATTTGTGTTTTAAAATAATAAAACTTTTTTTTAAAGAAAGAAAAGACTCTTTTATTTTATTTATTTATTTATTTTACTCACATTCATATGCCGCCCTTTTCCCAAAGGACTCAGGGCAGCTCACAACAATAAAACACAAGACAATAAATTAATACTAAAACAGTCCAATTACAAAATAAAAAATCCCAACAATTAAAACTAAAAACTCCCAGCAGATCAAGAGATTTGCTGAAAAAGCCATGTCTTCAGGCCAGGGCGGAAAGAGCGGAGGTCGGGGGCCGTCCGGAGCCCAGCGGGTAATTCATTCCAGAGGGGCGGTGTGGCCACAGAGAACGCCCTCATCCTAGGCACCACCAGCCAACATTGTCTGGCTGATGGGACCCGGAGGAGGGCAGCCCTATGTGAACGCACAGGACAGTGGGAGGCCGGTAGGAGGTGGTCCTGCAAGTACCCCGGGCCCATGCCATGTAGGGCTTTATAGGTGAGGACCAGGACCTTGAAGTGGATCTGGAGGACCACTGGCAGCAAGTGCAGCTCGCGCAGGAGAGGTGTAACCCGGGAGTAACAGGAAGCTCCCGTAACAACCCGCGCGGCCGCATTCTGGACCAGTTGGAGCCTCCAGGTGCAGCACAAGGGCAGCCCCATGTAGAGGGTATTGCGTAGTCCAGGCGAGCAATGATGAGAGCATGAGTGACTGTACGGAGGGCATCCCTATCTAGGAAAGGCTGCAACTGGCGCACCAGGTGAACCTGTGCAAAAGCCTCCCTGGTCACGGCTGTCAGATGATCAACTAAGGACAGCCGCGAATCCAGGAGGACGCCAAGATTGCGAGCCCTTTCCGAGGGAATAAGCAGCTCCCCTCCCATCAAAAGTGATGGGGGCACTAGATCAAGGGACGCCGGCATCCACAGCCATTCCGTCTTGGAGGGGTTGAGTTTGAGCCTGTTTCTACCCATCCAGACCTGCACCGCCTCCAGGCACTTAGACATCACAAAAAGGGCATCCCCGGGCTGGTCGGGGTGGAGATGTAAAGTTGAGTATCATCAGCATACTGATGATACCCCACCCCGAAACTACGAATGATCTCACCCAGCGGCTTCATATAGATGTTAAAGAGCAAGGGGGAGAGAACCGATCCCCGAGGTACCCCACAAATGAGGGGCCTCAGGGGGGATCTCTGCCTCCCTGCCCAAACAAATTGCATACGACCCGAGAGGTAGGAGGAGAACCACTGTATTTTCTTTATTAAACTCTTAAAGTCTTACCTCTTTGCTGCCTTTTAGCAGCCAATGGGAGTTTCCCGCCAATAGATTTCATTTATTTCATTTCATTTATTCGAATTTCTATACCGCCCTTCTCCTTTCGGACTCAGGGCGGTGAACAGCCAGATAAAAAACATCTATACAAACATCACAGTTAAAAAATAAAGTTAAAATAATTTATAAATTTGGCCCATAATTTAAAACTTGTCAATTAAAATAAATATTAAAATTTTAAAACTAACCCTAAAATCAGGACAGACCGGCTAGCTGAAAAAAATAAGTTTTTAGGGCCCGACGAAAAATCCGGAGGTCGGAGATCACTCGTATCTCTGGGGGTAGATTGTTCCATAGGGTAGGTGCCACCACAGAGAAGGCTCTCCTCCTGGGGGTCGTCAGCCGACGGCACCCTGAGGAGGCCCTCTCTGTGGGAGCAAACCGGCCGGTGGGAGGCTATTGGTGGCAGAAGGCGGTCCCGTAAGTACCCTGGCCCTAAGCCATGGAGCGCTTTAAAGGTGATCACCAACACCTTGAAGCGCACCCGGAAGTCCACCGGAAGCCAATGCAGCTCGCACAGGAGAGGAGTCACATGGGAGCGCCCCGTCGCTCCCATAATCCCCCGCGCAGCCGCATTCTGCACCAGTTGGAGCCTCCAGGTGCACCCCAAGGGGAGCCCCATGTAGAGAGCGTTACAATAGTCCAGACGAGAAGTGACGAGTGCTTGAGTGACCGTGCGTAGGGAGTCCCGGTCCAGAAAGGGGCGCAACTGGCGTATCAGGCGAACCTGACAAAAAGCCCCCCTGGTCACGGCTGTCATATGCCCTTCTAAAGACAGCCGCGCATCCAGGAGGACACCCAAGTTGCGGGCCCTCTCCGTGGGGGCAATGATTCGCCCCCAATAACCAGCGATGGCGTCAGCTGGCTATACCGGGACGCCGGCAGCCACAGCCACTCGGTCTTGGAAGGGTTGAATCGAAGCCTGTTTCTCCCCATCCAGACCCGCACGGCCTCCAGGCACTGGGACATCACTTCCAAGGCATCATTGGGATGGTCTGGGGCGGAAATGTACAGCTGAGTATCATCAGCGTACTGATGGAACTCCACCCCAAAACCACGGATGATCTCACCAGATAGTCCTGCTATTGGCCAACATGGCTTATTTTCTCTGCAGATGTTCAGATGATCTCTGAATTGTTTCAGATCTATAGATGAGAATGAGTTTTTATCACCAATAGACCCATTAACCCAGCAAGGTATAGATATATAAGGTTATCTTATTTTAAAGCTTTACAAGGTTGCCCACTTTTGGTGGCTTGGAACATAGAAACAAACTCATAAAATGTCCTTGCAGTCCACTCTCTGGTTCATAAATCAAGCCCTGGGTGACAAGCCCTCATTGCTCATTCCCCTTCTAGATCCCTCCAGGGACAGCCTGATCCTTGTTTTATTCAACCTTCATCGTGGTCTGAACTGGGCTGAAGAGCACAAAATTATTACCCAGAGTATTGAGGAGATTTGTTGGTGGCAAAAGAGCAGAGAAGGGAATAATTCCACAGCTTCCTTTTCTACCTTCATGGTGTACAAGTTAGAATAACAACACAGGTGGTCCTCAACTTACAACAGTTCATTTAGTGGCCAAGTTACAACAGCACTAAAAAAAGCAACTTATGACCGTTGTTCACACTTATGACCATGGCAGCCATAAAAATTCAGACACTTGGCAACTGACTCATATTTGTGACGGTTGTAGCCTCCCAAGGTCATGCGGTCTTCTGACAAGCAAAATCAATGGGGGGAGTCTGATTCACTTAACAACCGGTTTACTAAGGTAACAACTAGAGTGATACACTTAACAACTGTGACAAGAAAGATCGTGAAATGAGGCAAAATTCACTTAACAAATATCTCGCTTAGCAACAGAAATTTTCGGCTCAATTGTGGTCGTAAGTCCAGAACTACCTGTACTCCTGATGCTATAGAACAGATGCCAGGTAAGTGCTCTTCATAGACCGTTGAAATATTTTCTAAAAATGAAAAGGTGGGGCAATATGTTTTCTGTAGACTTAATTTTAAGGACTGGATTTAAAAGTTATATTAATATTATACGGGGTATGCTGAATGAGGGATGCCCTTTACCACTGTTTCACTTTGCAACATAAATTTTGGAGTCATTGTGGTCATAAATCAAGAAGTACCTATGATCTTTTTAAGATTAACCGCCACACTGAGGATAGTTTTGAAAATTCCTGGGTTTGGTCCTTTTTTTGGAACAGCTCCTCTGCCATTGAACCAAAATATTGAGACTTATTTTAGCTCTTTGAACTTTTTTTTTTTTTGCTAGCATGACAAAAAAGTTCCAAAGTAGGGCAGTTTTAATCAGAAGAGGAATCTCTCCTGCAGCCCTGGGATTGTACTGGTTGCTCTGGAAACTTCAAGATCTGGAGCCAAGTTCTTCCCCGTCATTTTCTTGGCTTGCTTCTCCGTTCTGCCTTTTCCTTACCAACTTCTTCTTTTCTTCCTTGGCTGCCCCACAGGCAGGAATTCAATAATGTCCTCCAGAGAGTCCTAGGGTGACTACGCCATTTCTAAAAAATAATCAAAATCCTTTTAAGAGTGATCTCAGATGTTAATCCTTGATAGCTTCTAACTCACCAGAAATTTCCTAGCACAGTACAGAAGAGGACACGATGATTTTACATGCAATAAATATTGGAAAAGGACATTTCCAATAAAAGGGGCATTGGCTAAGTTATAATATACGGTATACATTATTATTTAGGTATAAATGAGGCAAACAAAATATGTCCATTACCATCACCAGTCATGAAAGGCCCATGAAAATATATCTTCAACTACCGTGGAACAACTTGCCTCCAGAAGTTGTGGATGCTCCAGCCCTGGAAGTTTTTAAGAAAATATTGGAAATGGTATAGAGTTTTCTGCCTGAACAGGGGGTTGGACTAGAAGACCTCCATGGTCCCTCCCAACTCTGTTATTCTGTTATGGGAGAAGTCCTCATCTCACAGTCTGGTTCTGCTAACCATATCAGACTATTACCTCTGTATTTTCATTGGCTGAGAAGTAGCAAAGAAATTGTCATTCAGCTTTTGGGGCCTGTTGTCTAACTTTCCAAACCAGGAGTGGAAGGAGCTATTGCAGCCTCTCTTTGTCACTAGCCCACAGCCAAGCAAAACAGCACTTAAGAAATACTTCTTGCTGGAAATGTAAAATTTAGAGGAGGGATTTATTTTATCATGGTCCACTTGGCTAAGAAGTATTGGCTCAATCATAGAGGAACAATTTGTAGAATTAATGGAAATACCTGTAAATGCAGACGGTTGTGTATATAAGACCTTATAAGACCTTTATATATTGTACAGTTGTCCTCCTTGGCTTAAAGTATTTTCTAACAAAAACATGATAAGCTGTGTTTTATATCTACAGGGTGTGCCAAGTGATGGGATTTAAATAATTTAACAACCGGTTAATTAGGTTCTCTGCCCTAATGATCGGCTGGGTAGGGGTCACCATGGTGGGCATGGCCAGTGGGTGTGACAGGCAGCACTCAGCCTCCTGCACCACCACCACCCCCGGGAGCAAAAACCCGGGCTGCGGGGGGGGGGCGGCTTTGGGCCTAGGAGTTTTGGGCCTAGGAGTCCTCCCTGCACTTGACCTGAGAGCCAAAATGGGATGCGTGGGGACTCCTGGAAGGGATGGTGTGGGAAGGGGCAGAGCCAGCCAGTAATTTAACTATTGGTTTCACCCAAACTGGCCCAAACCGGCTGAATCCCATCACTGGGTATGCCCCAAAACCAGGCCGCATAGACCATTTATTACATGAATTGCAGTAAATGTTCAAATTGGGTGCCATTTTCTTCTAAATATTTCCTTATGCCTTTGATGCATGATCTTTTAACGTTCCTAAGTACACAAACAAAAAAGCCATATTTAATAAAATTTATTGTGATTGACCTATGAATCCTGATTTTTGATGCATCCCCCCCTCTCCCTCCATTCCACTCTCTCTCTCTTTCTCTCTGTGGGGTCTCTCTCTCTCTGTGTGTGTGTTTTGTACACTTCCTAAGAACCAGGTACCTCACCAAAAAGGCTTGCTATTCAAGACAGCAGATATTTTCCATCCCACCATTCTTTTCTGTGGGATCCTATGAAATATAATTATTTATTTATCACTGTAAAGGTAAAAGAGACTTTTAAGTTACTGTTTTTATGGGACTCAGAAAGTCTAGACAAAGGACAGTTTCTTTAAACTAAGGGGAGCTTTTAGGAAAGGGATCTGCAATGTTACAAAAAATAATCTTTTCATTGCTGGAAGCATCCTACCTCCAAAAGATTCAGCTGAAGATTTCCCAGTGCTGGTAGTGGAGGAGAAAAAGAAGATCATTGTTTCCACAACTTCATTCCCTGGGCAAGGAATGAACACAACAACACAATCTTTCCTCTGTCATCTCCCTTGATGCTTTCCAGATCCAGAGGACAATTATGCAGACTTTAAAGCTTCCTCTAGCATTTAAGCCTCTCTGAAAGAGGGAGGAAGGGAAATTAACCATGATTCAATGTTGATCAATTACGAGTCATCGTAGTGCACGATAGTAGTTTCAGATGTTCTGTGTTGTATTGTTTTTCTTTTTTCCTGCAGAGCATTAACTTCCCAGGATTCAAGAAGCCACGCTATCTGTGGGATGGAGCCTGAGTGGGAAGCAAATTGGCAAAGTTTTCTACTAAGAAGTGCCAGCGTGCAATTGTGAAACTCTTTTGAACAATGATTGAGGGCAATTACATTCCAAACAAATGTGCTGAGTGTGAGCTTTGTGTCTCTTCCAATGAAGTCCTCCAATGAAAAATGAGGTGTGTGTGTGTGTGTGTGTGTGTTTGGTGAATCCATTTATTAACTTAATGAGAGAATCAGTCCAAGATCTTCTCCACCACATTCCAATGCTCTGTTTCTACCCAACATGCTGTCCAGAAAATCTTGTCCTCTTTGAAAAGCATCACTCTCTTCAGACATGATATTGCTTATACGACCATTCAGATGTCCAGATCGCTCTGGCAGATTATTAGCAAATCTGTTCTGTGATCCCCAGGAATTTCCAGCAATCAACCTGACAAATTTGTATCCCCCTAATTCAACAGTGTGGGATGCAGTGGCTCAGTGGCTAAGATGCTGAGCTTGTCGATTGGAAGGTTGGCAGTTCAGTGGTTCGAATCCCTAGGGCCGCGTAACGGGGTGAGCTCCCATCATTTTTCCCAGCTTCTGCCACCTAGCAGTTCGAAAGCATGTAAAAAATGCAAGTAGAAAAATAGGGTCTACCTTTGGTGGGAAGGTAATAGCATTCCATGCGCCTTTGGCATTGAGTCATGATGGTCACATGACCACAGAGACGTCTTCGGACAGTGCTGGCTCTTCGGCCTTGAAACAGAGATGAACACCGCCCCCTAGAGTTTCTTCTCACCAAGAAAGTCCAGTTTCCTTTTCGTGAATGACTGAGAAACTCCACAGTCAAGGAAGCTGATGGCAAATAGTTCAAGGTATGGAGTACAAATACTCACCTTCTTAATTGCTTACACTGTACAATTGTAGTCCCTGATTATTGCTAAATGGACAGGAACACATGGACTTTATGATACTACACAGATAGGGCAGGGCAGGTGGATGCTTTAAATGTCCTTTCTTTATGGTTCCATAAACAAAAGGCAGTTGGCCAGAATGTCAATATGATGAAGTTGGACTCACACCTGTCTGGCCAGGATGAACAGCAACTGATCCATGTCAACCAAGGACCGAATAAGTAACATATTAAGCATACAACAGAGCCTTAGGTTTCACATCATGTCCTATTAATATGGATTGAAATTCAAGAAGACAAGTATGAGATAGAGACCAGTGCAAGTATGACTCAGCCACAAGCCAAATAACACTACTTAGCTTGCACATATGTCAGTTTGACTTTATACAAGAGAAGTGCCTGCACTCTAAAGTTTTACAAATCCCATCAGAAATCACCCCACAAATGCCAGATAAAGACTAGACCCACGATGGTGAACCTAGCCATATCTGCGGGCATGCAAGCTGTCGCCCTAGCTCAGCTCCAGCACGCATGCGTGTGCTACCCAGCTGATTTTTGGCTGGTGCCTCCCAAGCCGACCCTCCCCTCCCAGGAGTCTCCATGTGGCCCGTTTTGGGTGCCAGGTAAGTACAGGACTCGTGTGGAGGCTCTGGGAGGGTGTTTTCAGCCTCTGGTGGGGGGAGGCCATTTTTGCCCTCCCCAGGCTCCAAGAAAGCCTCTGGACCTGGGAGAGGATGAAAAACGGGCCCACCAGAAGTTGGGAAATGGGCTACTTTTGGCTTCCGGAGGGCCTCCAGGGTGGTGGGGGAGGCCGTTTTCGCCCTTCCCAGGCTCCAAGAAAGCTTCTGGCGCCTGGGGAGGGTGAAAAATCGGCCTTCCGGAAGCCTGGAAACAGGCTGTTTCTGAACTCTGGAGGCTTCAGGGAAGCCTGCTAGGCCCAAAATGGGTTATGCGGGGGGGGGGGGGGTGTCGTGCGTGCATGCGGGGGGGGGCATGGGGTGCATTGAAATATGGGTGTGGGCACGCACCCGCACGACCCTCCCACGCTTGCCCCGCTTTTGATACGTGACGGCAAAAAGGTTAGCCATCACTGGCCTAGACTCTTATCTACATTTTTAGGATATGGCCCCCTAAAATTCCATATTGGCACATGGTCATGTGCAAAGTGTAGGCATCCCTAGCCAAGGTATATGCTGTAATAAATCGCTAAGCGAGCACAATAACAGAATAACAGAGTTGGAAGGGATTTTGGAGATCTTCTAGTTCAACCCTCTGCTGAAGCAGGAGACCTTATCATTTCAGACAAATGGTTGTTCGATCTTTTCTTAAAAACCTCCAGTGATGGAACATGCATAACTTCCGGAGGCTAGCTGTTCCACTGATTAATTGTTCTACCTGTCAGGAAATTTCCCCTTATTTCTAGGTTGTTTCTCTCCTTGATTAGTTTCCATCCATTGCTTCTTGTCCTGCTTTCAGGTGCTTTGAAGAATAGGCTTCATTTTACAAAAGAAGCTGACATAAGCTCTATACAAAATACAACACAATATTGTGTACAAAATAAAACACAATGTCTTTCTGCACGTTTGAAAGCATTCCTCATATTTTTGAGCAATTGTTTGCAGATCCAAAGCAGGAAGGCAGTTATATGGAGGTGCCAAAAATTGATCACCTTTCAATCAATCCTGTACTTCACATCACGCCCCCACTCCCTTGGCAGAAATAACAGCATCCAAATGTTTCCTGAAGGCAGTCAACAGTTTAAAATTTTTGCATTTGGATTTCACCCCTTTCGTTCTGGCTCAGAAATGTTTTGTGATTTTTCAGGCCAGGGAGCTCTGAAGGCCATTCGAAAACCTGTATCTTTCTTGCAAATAATTCCCGACTGGTTTGGAGATATATTTTCTCATCTACTGAAATATCATCTGACCACCAAATAATCAGCACTGGATAAATAACGTTGGATAAATCTCTTTTTAATTTTTTTAAATTTTTATTCATTTTTATATGCCACCCTTCTCCGGAGACTCAGGGCAGCTTACAAGGCGTTAAGGAATAGCCTTCATACTTTTGTATATTTTATAAAAAGTCAGCTTATTGCCCCCACAAACCGGGTTCTCATTTTACCCACCTTAGAAAGGATGGAAGGCTGAGTCGACCTTGAGCCTGGTGAGAATTGAACTCGCAGTAATTGCAGGCAGCTGGATGTTAAATGCTGCCTTAGTAGGAGGCATTAGCCTCCTACACCGCTCAGGCTCCTTTTCCCCTTTTCTTGCACTTCGTTTTTTAAAAAATAGTTTTTCTTGCTTACTTTACATTAATTTTAGCTTCCATCTTCTTGTTTAAAAGTTTGAGTAAAAATTATATTTAAAAAGGTAACTTGCAATGTGTATAGCTAACATATAATGATGCAAGTAGCAGAAATGAGAGAGAAAGAAA
Organism: Pantherophis guttatus; assembly: GCF_059756535.1. Classification (NCBI taxonomy): domain Eukaryota; kingdom Metazoa; phylum Chordata; class Lepidosauria; order Squamata; family Colubridae; genus Pantherophis; species Pantherophis guttatus. The sequence goes on along the minus strand of NC_142068.1, from coordinate 96,822,650 downwards.
ACATTTAACGTACGTTAAAGTTCCTAAGGATGGTACCTTTTAGAGCCACCAGCCTTTTCCATGTATGAATTCTCCATATCAAGGGTGTCAAAACTCAATTTCATTGAGGGCTGCATCAGGGTTGTGTTTGACCTCGGGGTCTGGGCAGGAGTGAAATCCAGCAGGTTCTGACAGGTTCTGGAGAACCGGTAGCGGAAATTTTGAGTAGTTCAGAGAACCGGCAAATGGGGATTTTGCAGTATCCTTCCCTGCCACGCCCACCAAGCCACACCCACAAAACCGGTAGTAAAAAAAAATGAATTTCACCATTGGAGTTGGGGTGGGTGTGGCCAGCTTGACATCACTTGTGTTGGGGGCGCCTGTAGCCCGAGCGCTCTGTCAGAGAAAATGGGCTTCCGAGCTCCGTTTTTGGCTGGGATGGCCTCCTGCAACCCTCTGCCAGCAAAAACGAAGCTCGGGAGGGCCACATTTTCGCTGGCAGAGGCACTGCAGGTTGGTCCTTTGCTATTTCTAGGGTGGCCCCGTGGGCCAGATCTAAGCGGCCAGATCTGGCTCCCGGGCCTTGAGTTTAACACCCCTACTCCACGTGAAAATATTTAACATTATGTCCCTTTGTCACAATGGTGAAGCGGTAAGTTAAAATTTGGGAGAGGAGTGCAAATAAATTTTCTTCATTAAGCCCTGAATAGGTCTAGATGTGTGTTTGCACACGCGCACACACACACACACACACACCCAACACACACACACACACACACACACACACACACACCCAGCATGAAGCATTCCTTTTTATTTGCTTTTAAGATCTGGAAATTCTCCACGTTCATCACTTGTGTTTATATAAGTCTGAAGTCCACAGAGTTGTGTGTGGTTCCAAACACTGTTTGGGCTTTTAATATTCAAAGGTCGGAGACAGGATATGATGAAGAAGTGATTAAACAAAAACTGGAAAATCTGCAGCCAATTTTCATAGAAGACGACTGTGATTCAACCCTCGGTTCCTGGATTCTTGGATTTATGACTACCAGATGCCCCAAAGTGACTTCTCCATTTCAGCTGTAAAAATGCTGCGATTGTTGCACGCCTCCAGAAATCAGCTTTCTTGTCACTTGTGTGAGTTTGAGATGCACAATGTGTATTGCACATATTTTTCAGAAATATGTGAAGGAACTCAGACGCCAAGGCTGTGAAAAAGATTTCAACAGTCACAAAGCTTAGACCCTACTTATAGGCAGATGACAGATAATTTCAACATTTTTCCTCCTCAGTTTTGACCCTTCTCCACCTCAGGATGGAGCTCTTGGGATACTATTTATGCAACCAAGAGACTGGGGAATTGAGATGAAAAGAAACCGTTCCTGAATTCTGGATAGGATGGTGGATAGTCTCCCTGGTAACGAGGCTAGTGCCCCTTATGTAAAGCATCACCAGATGCAGGTTGGCTCACCTTCTCAGAAGAATCAAATTCAACCCTTATTTTTCTGAAAGAATACAGGAAATTAAGATATGAAAAAAATGAAAGAAGGAAGGAAAGAAAGAAAGAAAAAGAGGGGAATGGAAGGAGGGATGGAGGAAGGAAGGAGAGAAAGGAAAGGAAGGAGAGGGGAATGAAGGGAGGGAGGGAGGAAAAAAGGAGAGGGAGGGAGGGAGGGAGGGAGGGAGGGAAGGAAGGAAGGAAGGAAGGAAGGAAGGAAGGAAGGAAGGAAGGAGAGAAAAAGAGAGAGGAATGGAAGGAGGGATAGAGGAAGGGAGGAGAGAAAGGAAGGAGAGGGGAATGAAGGGAGGGAGGGAGGAAAAAAGGAGAGGGAGGAGAAGGAAGGAAGGAAGGAAGGAAGGAAGGAAGGAAGGAAGGAAGGAAGGAAGGAAAGCTCAAATGTATTTTGAATTCTGCATGTATAAGGTTTGCATTGGAAAGCAAAAGAGGCCACTTGAGATACTTCAAGCCTTAGGCTGTGTCCCCTACAGAGCACCATCAAATAGTAATTTTACAAGTTGTAGAAAAGGGATTTTTTTTTTAGTAAATGCATAGAATGTAATCTATGTGACTGTATTTAAGTGATTTCCAGCTAAAACTAAATTGATCTGGTCCCATTGATTTTTTTGTCTCTGCCCCAAAGTCAAACACCCTGGCTTTCTTTTCATCTTCAATTACCCAAGTTTTGCCCTGATGTCTTTTGGCATTCTGGGGGAGATCCTTCTTTCTCCAGATGCAACTCCAAACAGTCCTTCTTTGAGCAGCTGTTTGAAAAATAATCATTCCAGTTGGATCAGTTGCTGCTTACTGCACAGCATCCCTTCGTCTCTGCAGAAATTCATATTTTTTTGCATGTTTATTTGATTTTCGCATTTTCATGCTGCTTATTTCTACGTTTTAAATCTTACCAGGAATGACAATTCCATCACTTTTTGACAGGGCCTCAAAAGTCATGGTAACGTTGATGAAAATAAATCAACTGGCAATCTTTGAAAAGACTTCAAATTTGAAGTTTTGAAGTTAAATTTTATCTTTCAGCAAACCTTTAACCTCTGAATTATCTTTCTCAAACTCTAATTCAGATATTCTATTCATTATTTTTATTAGTATTCCAACTTTCTGCCACAGACACTACCAGCACTTGGGTCTTAATTCCTGGGAAGGGAAAATGGAGATCTAATTTCCCCTCTTCTCAAGAACTTTGTACCACAGACACCATCACAGTGCTGGAGATAACGGCATAGCTTAATGGAGTCAAAGCTTCAATACCCGTCATCCATTTAGTCCATGTCTCAATTCCAGCACAACTAATTAGAGGCATACATCACTGCCAACACAGGTTCCCCAACTAACGTGAGCAAAGAGGTCACCTTAATTTATAGTACCCAAATCACATTAAAGAGAAGTCTCAAATTATCACCCTGGCAAGGCCACGTTCCAAAGAAAGGTGTTTTTGGGGAAGGAAAGAAGCATTGAGCTATGCTGTCAGCTTTGGAAGCCATATTAACACCGGAAGCTTCCACGCTGCCACTTTCTTGCGCTTGGGAAAGAAGGAGGGGGGATTTAGTAGAGAGATTGTAGTTAGACATAATAGCATTCTTCTTTTCAGTCAAGGTCATGGTGTTTATGCATCTAGAGGAGGAGTGGTTGTAGGGATGGCTCAAGTTGGGACGGATGGTGATTGGGCCATGTGATGGACTGATGGGTGCAGGGGCTGGATTTGGGGTTTTGATTTACTGAGGGAAAACCCTGAACTCTCAAATTCAGGTTTTCCCAGTATACCTAGTCTAATAAATGGAAGATTTGAAATGATGCTTGTCTCAAGAGTTTTTCATTGCAGTTGGGTTGTTCCGGAACGCTGACATATGCAATCCCTACATCTGCATTTGGAAATTGGGGTGGGTGGGTGTTATTGTATTTCCAGTTGTTTTGGTAGCACTAGACGGCATGCATAAAAGAGAAGGAACTGCACCCAAGGACTCCACGCCACTATGGCAACAGAAAAATATTGACATGATAATGGTTCACAGAATACATACCTTAATCCAGAATTTTTTTTTTTTTAAGATCCCACTGCTCTTCCTGACCTCCCTTTATAATCACTATCTTAGCTTAAGGAAAAAGTGAGCCACTTCACTTTTGTAGTCTTTAGTTTAGAGCAATCATTCCGGTTAAGAACAAAAGGTTAACTAGTAGAACGTTTAGAAATAAAACCAGACTTCATTTAACCAGCAACGTAACAAGGGTTATATAAATTTATTCTTTCATGTAACATTTGATTAGTTTGAAATTCTCCATTTGTAAATGTTTAATTCCATAGTTTATTTATTTATTTACCTTTTTAAAAAATATCACTAAAAAGGATCCCATCCCTCCCCAAATACAATCTGTATCTGCTCTATATTTACAGATAACTGGTCGCTATAAAGGCACAATATTTTAAAACGAATGCTTCGGTATTCTTTGTGCATTAATACAATACTGACAATACTGAATGTTGCGTTGCCATTTTTTTTTCCTCCCGTGGAATCCAATTGAGTAGCAAAGTTTTGCTTTCCCAGTGTGGTATGTGGGGGTGTGGGTGGGTGGGTGTCTGTGGAAGGGTAGGCCTCTTATTACTTTTATATCTCAGACATTCTTCGCTTCAGTATAGACCACTGCAGCTTAAATGCGTCTTCCAAGGGTGTCACTATCGAAGCATTCGGCCATTTTGAGTTCAAACTGGGGGGAAAAAAATATCATGACACAAAATCCACGAGAGAGAGAGAAAAAAAATCTCCAGTGGGATATATTGTGGGTTAGGTCTCAATGTAAACCAAAAGACTCAACTGAATCACTCTGGCACAGATTAAACAAGGTTAGTTTTCCACGTGGGGCGAAATGCTTCACCTCCTGAGGTCCTGAACTTCTGACACAAGGGCTGTGTGCTTCACAACACAACGCGGAGTCTCCCACCGAAGGGAGCAGCCACGATAAAACACGTAGCGTTCTTTGAAAATATCAGGACCTCCATTTTGTACAAATTGACGGACAGATTGTGTTTCAAAAGAAAAATAAAATTTGTTTCCTGAATAATGCACAACTCCGGATTGAGAAAAAGCACTCACTGTGCTCATCCGGCCCTGTTTTTTTCCAAAAAATCAGAGAAATATCAGCAGCTATTTCAGCAGGAGTGAGAGGCTGTTGAGATGTCGTAGATTGTGATTAAAATGAATTCTGATGTATAGCTGATTATTATTTCCTAATTTTAACTAAGCTCTCACCTTTCTAATCTTCCCTTTTGTCTCCTTCATGACGGAAATGAAATATATCCACAAAAAGTGTCAAAACTCTTCCTCACCTCTATGTTGCATATATATATCTAAATAAAAACCACCATGGTAATTGTTAATGCCTTTCTGAAGAGTGGTTTGCCTCCACCCTAAAGGGTTTGTACATTGTACATAAATAAAAAAGGAAAAATTACAGTACAAGTAATTCACAATATATGCAATGGGGATGGTGTTTTTCTTCTATTGATAAATTCACGTTCAGAAACATCATTTTGCATCACTGAGAGGCACTTCATTTCAACCTTCATAAATTTATACCAAATCATTTGACAGACACAATATAATTGGATTTCTAGACCTTTTTACAAGATAAGAACACAACTGTTTGCCCTACCGAGACATCATACAAACTCTTTGCTCAAATACAGAGTTTTGGAAGTAGCCCAACTCAAAACCTTTGTGGCAGACAATCATGGACATAAGTCAAGGAGGCAGATGTCACAACCTGACAAGCTCTTAAATGGGTGCACGGAAAATCACGTCAGCAACGTCCCTTAGGGAATAGAGACAAGAGTGCTGTCTTGTCAAATGAAATTTATGCTCTGTCAAATGAACGAAGGGCCTGGAGATTGGCTTCCCAGTCTCTACCATAAACTCTTTAGTAGATCAGTTTAATTTCTTATGCGCTCTAAGTGTACAGGTTCTAAAAATAAGACATTTGCTATAAATAAAGTGTCCTTTAGTGGCAGTTTATACTAAAAATAGTCCTTGGTTTGAGATAATCATTAAAATCAGGTTTAGCATTGAAGGCAGCAGCTAACTATTAGGATTAGCGATGGCAACACACACTGTTTTGGTCTCTCACTGCTTGGTTTGCAGTGCGCAAACTCAGTTGCAAATATTTCTCAAGACTTCCTTCCAAAGGAGGTTGGAGACTCCTCTTCATGGAACTGATTACGGGAAAATTCCCTACAGTCGTCTAAAGAAAACCATCGTCCTCTATATTTCAACTCGTTAGTACCATTTATTGGGGGGGGGGCTTTTCACCTGGAGTGGGAATGCACCTGGCAAACATTGGTTAGCGCCACTACCGTAAATCTTTTTTCCCATGGAAATTAAGAGGAAAGTAATAAAAATTTCCACAGGAAAAGCAATCCGAACACATAAAGTGCAGAAAGACCTCTATTAATTATTAAGCAGTACCAGAAATTTCCTTGATAAAAACCATAAGCAATGACCCCCCCCCTCTGGCATCCCTGCCCATCACTCTCCATTCAAAAAAGTAAAAAAAAAATTTCATTCAGTGCATACAATATAGTTATAATAAGTCATAAAATACTAAACACCCCCCCCAAAATATTATTGCAAATTCTGTCCAATCTACAAGAGTAAGGCGTAATCCACATTTGGTGCGTGGAAAGACAGACGAGTGTTCTTTCTCTCTTTCTTTCAGCACAGGAAGTTGTGCAAAAAAAGAAGACTTTGGTCCTTGGTACCTAGACTCCCGAGTGCAGAGGGTGGTGTGATGGTCCACAGGATTGGGCGTGTCCATGGAGTTGTGCAGTCAACTGTGAAAGCCTCCTGTTCCTGCTACCAACGGCCGCTCACACTGGCAATGTCCGAATGGTATTGATGAGTCAGCCGGCCACTAGCGCCGCCTTCCAGAAACGAGGCTCGAACGTTGGAGGGGTCAAAGAGTTTTCTTCGGTTTTTGTTCAGTTCTGAGAGGGGGAGTGGAGAGGAGAGAGAAGAGAAGCTTCCATTCAAAATCTGGACACCAGATGCAATCTAGCAAGAGACATTTTTACTATTTCATAGTCCAGAGAAACTAAGTCCAATCAAATGCAATATGTCAGGTGCAAGCAATAGCAATAGTAATGGCACTTAGACTTATATATATAACTTTGTAATGCCTTACAGCACTCTCTGAGCAATTTACAATATCAGCGTTATTGCCCTCAACAATCTGGAGTCCTTATTTTACTGACTTGCAAAGGATAGAAGGCTGAGTCAACCCTGAACTGGTCAGGATCAAACTCCTGGCAGTGGGCAGAGACAGCCTGCAATATTGCATTCTTAACCACTTTGTCACTATGGCTCATCCAGCCAGATTCTCCGTGGATCTCAATGAGAACCACTTGTGAATAGTTTAAGCAGAAGCTTTATTGCTAAGCACCCATGTTACAAGAATCTCACAAGAGTGACTGCATTCCCTCGGGTGCATTCAGGGATTCTTGGGGAGCTCAGACCTGTGCCACTTTCTGCAGTGCAAAGACTCCAAGCTTGGTCCCTTCTTAACACCTCCCTCCTCTCTAGCTGGAGATTCTACCACAATACCCCCCAAAAATGTAAAATAAAATAGATTTGGGTCAGAAAAGGCAATAGATCTGTCACAGGTCTATTGAGACAATTGTTTTGGTTAACTACAGGTTGAAAATGAAGGAGGCATCAAGCTGTTGATTTCAGAGCAGGCAGCCACCACATGAGATATACGTACCTGGCTCTCTACAAGGGGAACCTATAAAGACATGGGCTCCCTTATGGGGTTTTGCATGTCCCTGACTATAAACCATCATGGATGTTAACATCAAGGTAAAAACCAAACATCAGGAAGCTGCTTGTTACAATCGTATGGTAGGTGAAACCTAATAGAATTCCTAACTTCACTTCACCAACCTGGGGAAATCAATGGATCTCACACTGAAAAATACACATGAGTTGATTTACGAGAACAGAGAGATTAAGGCTGGCAGGATAAGGGTGGACAACAGTGGTGGGTTCAGACCGGTTCGCAAGAACCGGTAGTAAAACTGGCGGGAGGCTCCGCCCATTGACCCGGACATCATCATAGGTGATCTGCGCATGCGGGAGCGATGTGAACCGTTAATAAAAGTAAGTAGAACCCACCCCTGGTGGACAAGAACATGAACATGATAGGGGTATAGTTTCTGAAAAAGAGACATTCCGCGTTCTGTGTATGAGAATAACCTCATCAAGGAAAAGAAGGGAAAAGGGAATTCTTACAAACTGCACAAGGTGTTGTGGCTCTGTTACCTGAGCCTGTGTCATCGGCAGGAGAGGACTCCAAGAGTGAAGGAGAGGAGTTGGCAAGGCCTCCCTCTCCAGGACCCTCCTCTCTGGCAATGCCTTCAGTGTCCGCCGAAGGTCAAGAGATAGGGCCGGGGCCAAGCACGTCCACGCAGCCACAGGTGGACAGTGATGAGGGAAATGAGTCTTGGCTGGATCCTCGGCAGCGTCGTAGAAATAAGCGCGCGCAACAGAAGAAAAGGTGTGCCAGAGATTAAGCTGAGTCACTGGACCACACCCCACAGGGTATAAAAGGGGGTGAGGTGGCCATTCAGACTCTGTGACAGACAAAACTAACTACTATCGAGTCACATTGCATCTTTGGAAACATTATCGGCCTTGGATTTATTTTACGAACTGGACAATTTTCGAACTGTGTGTATTTTGTTTATGAGTAAAGTTCTTGGCAAGCAGCTACTGGGTTGCTGCTAAGCCTCTTATCAGAAGAATTGGTTCTCTGCCAGTTTATTTAACCCCCGGCTGTCTGTTTGTGTGTGTGTGTGAGACGGGGACAGAACACAAAGTAGTGATTTTCCTTTACCTGAGATTGCCAGAAGCATTTTCCTTCGTGCACCAAAAGTGGTAATTCCAAGCTCTTTCAGATCCTGATCTGTTAGAGTGAGGAACGTCTGAAGATCAATCTAGGAAAAACCACAAAAAACACCACACTTTAAGATGCTCTTCCACCAAGAGGGCAGAGGACTTTTGTGGGAGAACATTCTGCAGAATATATTTTGTGCACAAATTGCACAGGAAAGAAGCAAAACCATTATTTCAGTTGCTGGTAATTAGGTCTATTAACAACATCCAAAGCATGTTAAAATCAAAGGAGCAACATTTTAATAACAAATGCAACGTATTATTTTGACAGCCTAAATAAATACTAGAAAAGGATTTAGGCACGCAACCCGATGAATCACCTTGGAATTCTTCGTGGCATAGAATTCCTTCAAATCTCGTTTGGTGAGTCATAAAAATTGGCTGCCAGAACAATTCAAAAGATGTTACTGTGTTCTAAAATTAGTGTATATAAATTGAAAAGATCTGGATCTTTTCTGAGTGGTTGCCAGTGAATTAGTATACATTATTTTCTGAAAGACAATCCCTTTTAGCCATTTGTGGCAGTTTCTGAACACATTTTAAAATTACTGAGCCATTATTGGTATTCCTTTACACCCACAGGTTAATTGTCCGTATCTCCCAAGGCTGATGAACTACTGTAACACAGAAAATTAATGTGATTGTTATGTTGGTATTGCAAAATATTAGATAATTGCATTTCTCTTTGGAACAGGGATATTTAAAAGTCAAGGAAATTGCATCAGATGAAAAACATATAACAAAGTCATATTAATTTTTATTCTGGCATGTGTGTTTGTGTGCAAACGCTCAGAAGCAAGGATCAGTATACACAAACACATACTTGTGCCTCACACGTCTGCATGTATGTTGGCATATGCATAGAATGTTTCAACTACCTCTCTATCAGTGAGTACAACTGAGTGAATTAATACAGTGTGAAGATTCACAGGAAATTCCATACTTTTTCTGCCGTCCCATTGAGGTATCCCATTCTGATCATTTTTGATAGCCATATATTTGCTTTTATTTATTGATTTAATTTATTGACTGCCCATCTTATCACAAGCTAACTCTGGATGGGTTGGTCTTCACACGATCAAGGTCATTTGAGGTCCTGCTCTGATTAGTATTTCCCAAGCAGTGAGTTATGGGTTTGCTGATAATATCCAGATCAGACTCCCATTCCCCTTCAGAGAGCTAGTTTTTAAGGTATGATTGCAAAAAATGGAAATTGGTTTGAGACTGCAGAACTGGTTCTCTGAACATAGCACTTCAAAAACACCGAGGCCTGAAGCTAGCTATTCCTACAGCCAAGGAATGAATCTGTGGTCTTGATTATCAATAAAAGCACAACAAAGCAAAGCAATCAATTTAGCCTACAAAGAACCATCACCAAGCCTTTCACAAACACTGACCTCTTGTTGCTGAAATATGTCTGTGTATTTACCAAGGCCCAGTTTGCTGAATAACTCAGGTAGGTCAGATCCCTTAAACAGACTGTTCAGGTTACAGCCGTTACTTCCAATCAGGGAGGAGATGCAATCCATGTAGTTGCTACTGCTGAGATAATGCTCACCTAGACGTCCAAGAGAAAATAAGCTTCTAGTTAGATTGAGTTCACTTTAGGCCAAGGAGCCTAAAGTTCTGGTGCTTGCAAACTGTCAAGAAGTACTGAACTGAATCTCTAAAGGATAATATTTATAGCTCAGGGTTGAAATGAGGGCTCCTTGGTGCTCTCTAGCTTGCTTGTTTTCTTGCAGATGTTCATTATCTAACTAGTAGAGGTGGGTTTCAGCAGATTCTGACCAGTTCTGGAGAACCAGTAACGGAAATTTTGAGTAGTTTGGAGAACCGGTAGTACCACCTCTGTCTGACCCCGCCCCCATCTATTCTCTGCCTCCCGAGTCCCAGCTGATTAGGAGGAAATGGGGATTTTGCAGTAACCTTCCCCTGGAGTGGGGTGGGAATGGAAATTTTACAGTATCCTTCCCCTGCCATGGCCACCTAGCCACGCCCATGAAGCCATGCCAGGCCCACCAAGCCACATCCACAGAACCGATAGTAAAAAAAATTGAATCCCACCACTGCTAACTAGGTAACATACTAGTTAAGGTAATGAAACATCTGCAAAAAAAAATAATAAATAAGCAAATTCAGAGAGCACCAAGGACCCTTCAACTGAATCTCTGCCTGATGTTGAATTACCAAGCTTTGTTTTCATGGAAATAGAACACAAGAAGTATTGGTCAGAGTAAGGGAAAAATTCAAATTCAAATATGGGGGACACTGCATTGGGGCACGCCGGCCAATTCTATCTCTTGTGATGTGGCCTGGGAGAATAAAACTATACTATTACATTTGGACATAGAGAAGAAGAAACAGTCATCACAGAGGGAAGCCATTATTGTCACCAACTCTCTAATGTTTTTAATAGAATGTAGTAGAATTAGGAGGTGACATGATAGCTGTATTCCAGTATTTGAGAGGCTGCTACAAAGTGGAGGAGATCAATTTATTTTCCAAAGTACCAGAGGGAAGAACATGAAACAATGGATGGAAACTAACCAAGGAGAGAAGTAACCTGGAATTAAGGAGAAACTTCCTAACAGTGAGGACAATTAACTTGCCTCCAGAAGTTATGGGTGCAAGTTGTGGTTAGATAATAAAAATGGAACTGAGAAACAGGGAAACAAAAGAAAAAATTTAGTGAAATAAAGATACGTTAAGAGAGAGAAGCTAGTATTATGATTATTATGTTTAATATTATTTTAATATTCTAGAATTAAAGTTAATGTAATGAATATTGTCGTAAATCTTGATTATCATTTTACGATATTTGTACCTCGACAACACAGTTTAATTGAAGATGGAATTATATTAAATATAGTGTGTGTGTGTGTGTGTGTGTGTGTGTGTGTGTTTTTTTCCTCTAGCCAGGTTTTTCCTACGTAACCAAGGTTTTTCTGCAGCCCTAGCTCAGTGGAATCACATCCACTCGATTCTGGGCTTTTGAGATGTGGGTGTGGCTTACTGATGATGGCTAACGAGCCAGAAATAGATCTATATAAGTCTCTCACCTGGCAGCAAGAACTTGCTGGCTACCAGAAAGAAAAAAAGCCCAGAATCGAGTGGATGTCACTGGAGGTTTTTTAGAAGAGACTGGACAGTCACTTCTCTGAAATAGTGTAGGTTCTCCTGCTTGAACAGGGGGCTGGACTAGATGACCTCCAAGTTCCCTTTCAGCTCTATTCTATTCTAATAGCCTATCATTGATAATTATAGCTTGATGCAACTAACTGACCTTGGTTTATCTAAACCAGGGGTCTCCAACCTTGGCAACTTTAAGTCTGGAGGACTTCAACTCCCAGAGTTCCCCAATCAGCAAAGCTGGCTGCGGAACTCTGGGAGTTGAAGTCCTCCAGACTCAAAGTTGCCAAGGTTGGAGACCTCTGGTCTAAACCAAGCTGGAGCTAACTTTTATTCTCTGACCTAACCAACAGGGTAAACTCTTACTTGATTTCTGTTTCCGTTTAGGACTTCCAATGGAAGAGACGTAGTCGCCCGGAGCAGTTGAGCTAATGCCATTGTGATCTCTCCAGTTATCGGAATCGCTCCCGCTTCCCAGGTGTTCCCGGCTGTTGGATCGGGAGAGAGACATAGAGGAGCCCTGCAAGGAAAGCAGCAGGAAGAGGTGTGACTAGGACATGTGGGGATACTGTCAATTTGGCTTTATACTCAAGGGCATGGTGCCAATGGTGCAACCCGTTAACTTAAATTACTGAGCAATATTTTGTTTTAAAAAATATTCTTGTCAGAGAAGTCTTAAGTACTTTAGGAAAAGGTAAACACCAATAAAGAATTATATTGGCAACACTTAATTTGCATTATCAAAGCAAATTAATTTTAACTTGTCATCTGTGGCACACTGTTTCCTTCTAGGAGGTTGTCCCAATTCAGACTGGTCATTTTTTAAACCAGTGTTTCTAAGACTGTGGATGTTTCTGAAAACAACCCAACGCAAAGCAGGAAAAACAAAGGAATGGGTCGTTTTTGTTTTTTAAAAATTATTTTTCCCACATGTTTCAAGTGCAGGAAAAACAACGGATGCCTCAATCTCTGAAAAAAATAGCTTACGGAGCAGAGAACTCAGGCTGTGGTTTGATCTTGGGGCTACAGCCAAGTGACTCAGATACAGTACACACACACACACACACTATGTGTGTGTGTATGTGTCCACTAATACACTCCTAAGGAGAAAGAGAAAAATGGCTAGAAGTGTCAGGGTAATAAAGATTTAAAGCCGACCAGCCCCTTTAAAACTGAGAGTTATTGCCCTTTAAGAAGCTGTCTATATAAGGGAGGCCATTAGAGGGCGTCTCTCTCTCTCTCTCCTCGTGTATCTGCATTGTAGTTCTCCGTGTAGAGTTGAAGAAGACTGATTGACTCCTGGCTTTGCTTAACACGTGTATATATTAGTCACACTGTGCACACTCTGACAAGAAGATAACATGAAACGGAGATATTTATGGAATAAACAAAATACAATGAATTAAGATTGTCTCCCACATGCAGGAAAAAAAAAATGTTAACACACAATCCGCAGTTTCAGGGAGGCCTGGAGGAGTCACGCAAAGAGACCTTTGGTCACAGGGGCCTTGGCTGTCCCAGCAGCAAACCCCAGACACAACCTGCTCAAAATTCAGGCCAAAAGCTCCAATTTCTTCCTTTTTCACACCTAGCACACACTGCAGTTCTGCATACCTCATAAGTTGTCGACATGGATGGTTTGTAGGCTACGTGGTTGGCCCTTCTCAGTTCCTTAATTGTTTCAGCCGGCATCGATTTGGAGAAGCCCAGCCCACTCCAGGTGTTGGTGGGCGTTCTCACTTCCGTAACAACGGGCTTTTTCAGCATAGCTTTAAGGGGGCAGGAAGCATATTTATAAGCATCAGTATCTTTTTTTCCCCACCGTAAAAAGCAGCCAAAATTCTTTAGGCAGTGGATGATCAGATCCAGAAAATCTTCCACTCTCTGCTTTTACCACTTTCTAAATATTTTAAACTTGCTAGGGTCACTTCATATTTCAGTTTATATTTCTGAGCACGCAGCAAGAGAAGGTTATACTAATATGTGATGTGGCCTTGAGAGCATATACATATTTCTATACGTGTACACGTTGCATACATATTCACTCACACAAAAGTACATGATTAATTCCAAGTACATGAAGGTAAGTTTGGAGGCGAAAATAGAGCAATATTTTTATAAAGCCAGAAGAGTCGTTCTAAAGTTTCAGGAGACGGAAAAGAGAAACCTGAAATCTTCAGAAGTGTAAGAAACCTTTAAAGCTTTTCAAATGTAGAATGTGGCAAGATGGAGCAGCTGCATTGAAAAAAAGGAAGTCAAGGATCTTTTATTACTGTTTTATTTCTTATCTCAATTTCAAGCAAGAAGTAGAGACCAAGCCCAAAAGCATAGGAGAAAACTATCAAGCAAATATTTGATGGGAGGATTTTGCTAGCCGAGAACAGGATAAATGTAGGATGTGTTATAAAAATGGAAGAATTCATGGTTGTTTAGACCAAAAACAACCCTATTCCCTTTTCAAAAACAAAGGACTTAAAACCTGCATCTTGCTGCATGCCCAATAAAGAAGGTCATCTACTCATGTTTGATGGCTGAAGATGAGAAAGGAAGCAGAAAACCTAAGGACGGTACTTAAGGCATCTGTTAGAAACCACAAGGACATCAGAATGGCCTCAAATGGTTCATGATATCAATTGCAATGATGCCATTTGAGCCAGCTGAATTACATAAGCATTACATCTGTACACTGAGATGTACGTCACAAGGCTTCTATGAGGCCTCTACGGGTTGAGGGTATTGAAGGACTACATAATTGGCACACTCCAGAGCACATCATTTTCTAGCATACCCACCTCATCTTTCTGTGACTTTCATGACTCTTTCCTTTTAATGAGTCAAAAATACATACAACAAGCTGAATGTGCACCTGTTCTGAATGTGCCAACGGAATGGAGAAACACGGTTGGCATGAAACCGTGTTTGTCTTTGTGGATGGTGAATAAGGATGCATGAAGCTTTCAGCCCTCCCAAGTGGCCTGAAACGAGGATATACACTGCTTAACACAAGAGAAAAACAACTCCTAAGACCTGGGCCTTAGACCCTGCCGTAATTATTTGAGTTTTGCCACAATATTTGAGGGGCTGCCACAGAGAGGAGGGGGTCAAGCTATTTTCCAAACCACCTAAAGGCCAGACAAGGAAGAATGGATGGAAACTGAACAAGGAGAGATTCAACCTGGAAATAAGGAGGAATTTTCTGACAGTGAGAACAATCAACCCATGGAACAGAAGTTGCCTTCAGAAGTTGTGGGAGCTTCATCCCTGGAAGCTTTCAAGAAGAGACTGAACCGGTAGTAAAAAATGTTTTAAAAAGGTTTAAAAAAAGGTTCTGATGATCCCAGCTGTGGCGCCCGATCAACGGAACCTCTTCTTTTTTTACTTTTAAAAAACATTTTTAACTACCAGTTCTGTTTTTTTTTAAAAAGAAAACCCTACTGAAAAAGGCAAATAGAAATAGGAAAAAAAAAAATTGAGAGCTGAATGCAACAAAATTTCATGTTAATGTATGCTGATTAGTGTAATTCTATTCTATTCTATTCTATTCTATTCTATTCTATTCTATTCTATTCTATTCTATTCTATTCTATTCTATTCTATTCCTATTCCTATTCCTATTCCTATTCCTATTCCTATTCCTATTCCTATTCTATTTTCTCTACTCTACCGTTTTCTGAATAGTCCTGTAAAGGGGAGGTCAAATGTTCTGATCACCGCCCCATAAAAAGGGCCTCGTAGTCAGGAAGATAAAAAGGGATCCTGTTTGCTCAGAAAATGTAACTCCAGGAGCCTTTCAAGGGGAAGAAAAGAAACAAAGAGCAGTTGGATTGCAAAACATGTTGTCTAAGCTACAGTTTCTCCACTGGAACAATGACAGAGCCCAAACCGAGGGCGGAAGGGAATGGATGGCAGTGGGAGGGCAAGCAAAGCCTCCTTCATCACTCTGCTTACAAACAGATGCATGCTACAAGTCACCGTTGTCCCACATACCTTTGGTTGCCAGGAGCTTCTTCTGTTCGTAGTCAAATGCCTAGAAATGAAACCCAGAGAAGGCCACTTAATCACCGCCCTTGCTAAATGTCATGCGTACACTCTGCTCCACAAGCCACCAAGATTTTGACCAGGATCCATCACTTTGTCTCAGAGGAACCCTTCGCACCACCCAACAATGTGCCAGCAGTCCAATGAACCTTTGATAGACTTAAAACTCCCGTTTAAAACCAGCTAATTAGGGCTGCAATGTCCACTGAAGAAAAAACTGGGAGCATCAGCAATCCATTTCAATGTATTGGGAATCTTCAGATGACAACTAGAAGAGCAACACATAAATCTCTGATGCTGGTTGTATTAGTGCAACGCAGAGACTGCTATACCAACAGAAGGGAGCATTTGTAGCTCAGGGGTCCTTGGGGCTCTCTCAGCTTGATTGTTTTCTTGCAGACATTTCATTACCCAACTGGGTAACATCATCAATGCTAGAAGAGAGTGGGGTTTACTCTCAGCAATCAACATCCAGATAAGCAGGGATTGACACCAGGATTAAGACCAGACCAACAATCAAACAGGAAATAGCCGCCTAATAAAGGAACTGCCAAGAACATCACACCAACACCGGCAAGGCAAACCAACTGTCTATAAACAGGGATCAAACCCCATGCCCTTCTAGTGCAATACTAATGACAGCAATAGTACTTCTTAGACTTATATACCGCTTCACAGTGCTTTGCAGCCCCTCTCTAAGTGGTTTAGAGTCAGCATATTGCCCCCAAACAATCTGGGTCCTCATTTTACCGACCTCGGAAGGATAGAAGGCTGAGTCAACCTTGAGCTGGTGAGACTCGAACTGCCAAATTGCAGGCAGCCGGCAGTCAGCAGAAGTAGCCTGCAGTACTGCATTCTAACCACTGCGCCACCAGGGCTCATGAAGTTACCTAGTTGCGTTATGAAATAGCTACAAGAAAACAAGCTCAGGCACAGTGAGAGTGGAAACCCATCCTTGGAGGAGTCAATACCTGCATGTCCACATACGTCGACTGGGGCCCCAGGTGTGCTCTTTCCGAGTTCTGCTGTGCTGCGGCCGCCCTCTCCGCTGCCCTTTCGCTTCCAGGTGCCTTTTTATCAGCCACCGTAGTCTCTGAAGCACTCAGCTCAGAATCCGACAGCAATCTCTCGCCCGCGCTACAAAAAAGACAGAGATGGAATTTACGACTTATGCTTTGGATGATTATACAGGATAGATCCATGATGGAGAACCTATGGCACATGTGCCAGAAGTGGCACACAGAGCCATCTCTCCACGCATGTGAGCCGTTACCCATTGCTCTTCTGGGTTAAAGCGGGGCTATGCAGGAGCTGAGTCTGAGTGGGAGGAACGTCTGTCCGGCGGCGGGGTAAGAGGTGCACCAGCTGTGAAGCGCCGTGCTCCCTTGGCAGAAGTGGTGGGATGGGGCAGCTGCGCTGGCTTGATCTTGGTGGCGGGCTGGGTAGAGGCGCTTCATTGACACTCTTCCAGTTTCTGGTGCGCCAACTGGCCTTCGCGCGCACATGCACATCAGAAACTGAACACCAGGTGGCGTGCCAGAAACCGGAAGATCATCTTCCCAGTGCGCACATGCATGCCGGGTGGCTGCTCTTCCCGTTTTTGGCACACGGGTGTGCGTGGCCGCTCCCGTTTCGGCACTCAGTGCTGAAAAGGTTTGCCAACACTGGGATAGATTATAGAAAGATGAGGGTCATGGTGGGACTTTAAGAGAAAGAGGTAAATTTATAATGGTGCTTATAAATGCTGTAGAGAAGATTGGAAGAAGAAGACACAGTGGCTCAGTGGCTAAAGACGCTGAGCTTGTCGATCGAAAGGTCGGCAGTTCAGCAGTTCGAATCCCTAGTGCCGCATAACGGGGTGAGTGCCCGTTACTTGTATTTGAGATTGAAAGGATGACTCAGTGGCTAAGATACTGAGCTTGTTGATCAGAAAGGTTGGCAGTTTGGCAGTTCAAATCCCTCGTACAGGTCTCCTGCGTGAGCAGGGGATTGGACTAGATGACCTCCAAGGTCCCTTCCAGCTCTGTTACTATTAATGTCCTGTCCTTCCCCTCCCCTCCCCTTCATCCCTCCCTCCCTCCCATTTCCTTATTCCTTTCCCTTCATTAAACTTGGTTTAAAAGATTATGGATAACTTCCATTTCCTGGGCTAAACACCATCTTGGATATCTCTTAAGTATCTTTTCTTTCTTTCTTTTTTTAATACAAAAAGGATTAAGGGTACAGTTGTCTTCTCCACAGCTTGATCCTCATGCACTGGGAAGCCTCTCTGAGAACCAACACTGTCAAACAGTGTTCTCTCAACCTGAAGAGATGTGGACTTCAACTTCCAGAATTCCCCAGCCAGCAAATCCAATATTTTGTCAAGGTTGACAAAAAAATGCTGCTATGGACTCTCTCTCTTCTCTCCAGAATCTCCTCATAATTCAAGGAGAAATTCAGGGCCTTCCAACCTGCTTCTCTCCTTCAGTTGACTATCAATACTGCGGTTATAGCTAAAGAGGGAAGACACTCTCTGAAACTCATTTTGATTTTATTGCTTGAAGTCGGCCCTGGAAGCCAGAGCTACAATCTCTTCTATTCATCTGGTCTGCTCGTTTTCCTGCCTTGGGATATGAAGAGGACTGGGAACGCTGCTGAGTAAATCATTTTACTGGATCCCGGTTGTTCCCACCATTCAATAAGCAAGGAGGAAAAGAGGATGCAGTTACTCTCTGTGTAATTCTCCCTCAGAGTTAGTAAGGTGAAATCGTTTACATCTAACTTTCCCCCAAACAGACTCTCCACTATGAATCATGATCTACCTCAGAAGGAATTTGGAAAGAAAAATAAAGATGCTTACAAATAACTTAATCCCTGACTGAAATATGTCACTAATTTTCTCAGAGGGACTAGAAGAGCAACAGCTAAGAGATTAATGATAAATAAAAAATGATGATCTCTCAATACGTAGGCCTTTGCCAGTATTACTCCCACAGCCTAGCAAAAACCAAATTTACAACATTAGGAATGTTAGGATTGATGAAAGGGTAAAGGTAAAGGTAAAGGTTCCCCTCACAAATATATGCTAGTCGTTCCTGACTCTAGGGGGCGGTGCTCATCTCAGTTTCAAAGCCGAAGAGCCAGCGCTGTCCAAAGACGTCTCCGTGGTCATGTGGCCAGCATGACTAAATGCCAAAGGCACACGGAACGCTGTTACCTTCCCACCAAAGATGGTCCCTATTTTTCTATTTGCAGTTTTTACGTGCTTTCAAACTGCTAGGTTGGCAGAAGCTGGGACAAGTAACGGGAGCTGACCCCGTTACACGGCACTAGGGATTCGAACCGCTGAACTGCCGACCTTTCGATCGACAAGCTCAGTGTCTCAGGCACTGAGCCACCGCTCAGGTATTATAGTATTATAATTATAATTATATATATATTATAATTATATATATATAATAATTATATATTATAATTATATTAATACTACACAAGTAATGTAATTTTGAGGGGGAAAGCACGTGAACCAAATAAAAACCATCAGGAGATCATGGCTTTTGCACTGTGCATGTTGTGTAAGAAGCTCCCTCCAGCCAGGGATGTGTTATGAATAGTGTGTTTTATTAACACAACCACCCAACAGAAGACACATTAAACATCTCTGCACTTTGCACAACCTTATCTTTATAAGCATTACATACTGTAAATGAGAATTTTTGGTGCCTTGCAGTAATTCCACCGTCTGCCTCTTTGTGCAGGATTGCTTAGAGGTGCTCATCATCTGCTTGAGATCGTTGGCATTTGCGGAGTGTGAAGGACTCCTGGGCATGCCCACTTCTACAAAAGCATCATTGCAACCTACAAAGAACCAAGAGTGACCAATTAGCCCACATGAAAGGCAGATTCCCACGGCTGATGGTGCGAGTTAAGAGGTCTTCTTAATGGACATGTAAAATTTGGAGAAAGCCATCATAAACTTTTCACTTCACTAAAAGAGGAGTTGTTATGGCTAAAAGGGCTGGGTGTTCTTTTTCAGCTGGTCTGGGTCATTTCTTTGCCATCTTTATATCTTAGGATCCAAAAGTTTCCTAAGGACTGAAATATCTAGTCTTTATTAACACAGGAACAGACAAAGAATCAGGTATTTTTAAAAAACATGGGTTGAGTCACATGTATATTTGGACAAGTATTAGAACACAAGGGCCACGATTTTGCTACGAAAGGCTACCTCTGTTGTTTATAAATGGGATTAACAAAAATAAAATGTGTACCTCTGTATATAACTTCCCTTTTGAGACAGTGTTTCCAGCCCAGTTCAAAGGGAAAACATTGTAGACTGTTCACACGAACCTCAAAATCCCAAAATTTATGTTTTGCGAAGAGAAGAAATTTAAAATTTCTGTTCCCTAATTTCCTCTAATTTTGAGTTTCTCACTTCTCTGCATTTGAGAAGTTAGTTTAGAACAAAGACCCCTGGAAGAATGAAGCACTTTTAAACCCAAATATCATATTTGTAGTAGCCCATTATGGCTTGTTATTCTGAACCAAACCACCAAGACATTCTTTTGGACCATGCCCAGAAATAGATATTTTAGGAATGTTTTGATCATTTGATCTTGAGCAAACTTTTAATCAACCTGCACAGACTTCTCTCCCTTATGGTTTTCGGCACATTTTTTTATTTTTAGAGCAGAAATCCTCAGCTGGTCTTTCCACCTCCCTTCTTAAGGCGACCCCCTTCAGCCCAAAAGGTTGCACTGTCCTCCTACGGTGGGGAAATGATGCACACCGCAGTAGTTTTGGTTATACCTTCGCCAGAGTTTGTCTTGGCCGTCACTTGTTCAGAGGCATTATGGCTACCAATCGTCCGAGAAGCTTCGCTGTGGTTTGAACTTAATACGTTTTCACCAAGAGCTGTGGCAGAGAATGCAGGATACTTCATAGTTGAGGTCTGGAACAGGATGTTTAACAGTATGTTAACGACCTTCCTTAAATACTTAATATCTCTTTTTCCATGCAAAAAAAAAATATATATGAAGTGATCTAATAATTTTACTCCCTCACCTGTCTGTGAATACCCAGGATCAATATTTTTTTTTTAAAAAAAAAATAAGGTGCTAGAATGCAGCATTTCAGATTTTCTCATAGAACCGAACCTTCAGTATTAAACATAGACATCGGAAATTCATCCAGGGGGGCACTTTCGCTTGATTTCTGTGGACCCCGCCCCCCATCAAACTGTGCCTCTGGGGGTTTTATAGGAACCATTGAGAATTTCACCCACTGACTTGGCAACCGAGTCATGCCCACTTTGTTATCGTAGACAGGGACAGATGAACTGAAATGAATCTTGAAAAATGATTTTTTTTTTTAAAAAAAGTAAAAAGTTGAGGTTTCATGTCACTACTTTGTTCTACTGAATCAAAAGGAATCTGAAGTCAATGCTTTTCTTTTTCTTTTTCCCTTCTACCCTACACTTTTCTCTGTTCCCCTTTCCCTCCCTTATTTTTCCATTATTAAAAGTTAAAGGTAAAGGTTCCCCTCGCACATATGTGCTAGTTATTCCCGACTCTAGGGGGCAGTGCTCATCTCCATTTCAAAACTGAAGAGTCAGCGCTGTCTGAAGACGTCTCCGTGGTCATGTGGCCGGCATGACTCAATGCCAAAGGTGCATGGAACGCTGTTCCCTTCCCACCAAAGGTGGTCCCTATTTTTCTACTTGCATTTTTTATGTGCTTTCGAACTGCTAGGTTGGCAGAAGCTG
Source organism: Pantherophis guttatus (assembly GCF_059756535.1). Classification (NCBI taxonomy): domain Eukaryota; kingdom Metazoa; phylum Chordata; class Lepidosauria; order Squamata; family Colubridae; genus Pantherophis; species Pantherophis guttatus. The sequence continues at coordinate 96,801,301 of NC_142068.1, read as the reverse complement.
GGACAAGTAACGGGAGCTCACCCATTACGTGGCCCTAGGAATTTGAACCGCTGAACTGCCAACCTTTCGATCAACAAGCTCAGCGTCTTAGCCACTGAGCCACCACGTCCCATTATTATGTGAACAATAATCTTTAATAGAAGGAGAGTATTTAGATAAGCTTTGAGCACAACATCACTTGGCCTCCTGGCTGCCTCTGAGTAAGATTGCTCTCCTAGGTTTACATAATGTCAAACCATCTACTCAAAACCATGTTTAGGGTTTTAGATATGGGTCTTATAGGCTTCGTTGAATCATTCCTTATCTATCGTGTTGGCCTTAGCTTTGGCACTGTTGAAAGATAAAATTTCAGGACGCCAATTTTAATTATGGCTGGAAACCCGTTTTCCACAACTTCCTATGATGTTGTAAGAAAGCTATAATAATGAAATGGCATAATCGTTTTCACACCATCAGAAGCCAGAATTTCCAAGTTATACTTTATGATATGCAAATCTTCTAAACAAAAACTTATCCTGGTTAAGTTCCACTGAAAAAGTAACATCCTAGAAAAAGTAGCAGTAACTAGTGTTTTGTGATTGCCAAGTAAAGTGCACTAATGTTTAAGATCAATTAAAAATAAACTCTGTTTTTCCAGGTTGATATAATCTGAGCTGTGGTGGCACAGCGGTTAGAATGCAGTATTGCAGGCTAACTCTGCCCACTGCCAGGAGTTTGATCCTGACTGGCTCAAGGTTGACTCAGCCTTTCATACCTTCAAGGTTGGTAAAATGAGAACCCAGATTGTTGGGGGCAAGATGCTGACTCTGTAAACTGCTTAGAGATGGCTGTAAAAGGACGTATGAAGCAGTATATAAGTGCTATTGCTATTTACACAGAATGAAAATTCTGCTTAGTTACAGTAGTTGGAATTTGCTCTCTTATCAATGTCCTATCTGTCAATGACTTCTTCAGCTTCAACCACAACAATGCATGAGCACACAATAGATACAAACGTAAGGTAAACTGCTTCAAACTCGATTGCAGAAAATACGACTTCAGCAACAGAGTGGTCAATGCCTGGAATGCAGTACCTGGCTTCTTCCCCAAACCCCCAAAACTTTAACCTTAGACTGTCTACTGTTGACCTCACCCCATTTCCTAAGAAGTCTGTAAGGGCGTGCATAAGCACACCAGCGTGCCTACCTACCCTATCCTAATGTCTCTTTTTATTCGTATCCATTTCATGTATTCATAATCATGTTTATACTTTTTATCATATATATGCTTGACAAATAAATAAAATAAATAAAAATAAAATATGCTAGCGTTATAAACGTGAGGTCATTGGTTTACCTTTACATGACCATTTAATGATGAGGTTGGGTTTTTCTTGTTCTCCATTTGCATGCCATTCACATGGATATCAACAGGAGTTAAGCCGGGAGGGGGAGACGGTGTGCTTTGACTATAGTTGGGTACTCCCGACAACAAGATACTGGTTAATGTGGCTTGTGCAGTAGGTGGCATCATCAGATGAGGGATAGCAGAGAAACCTGGAAGAAAATGTCAGATGTTTCTGCCTCATTTCTGCTGAGATTGAAGATGTCTAAAGTCCTAAGCAGATACAGAGAGTCCTCAGCTTACAACCGCAATTGGGAACTTCTATCACTAAGGGAGATAGTCATTATGTGAGTCACACCTGATTTTACAACTGTTTTTGCTGCGGTTAATTCAATCATTAAGCAAATCTAGCTTTTCCCACTGACTTTGGGAAAGTGGCTGGGAAGGTCACAAAGGGCGATCTTGTGTCCCTGGGATGCTCCAACCATCATAAATACAAGCCAGTTGGACCCAGCACCTGAATTTTGATCACCTGATTATGGGGGACATGGCAATGGTTGCAAGTGGAAAGTCAATTGGCTTGCAGAGATGCAGAAGCTTATACATTTTGGACCTGCTTTGCAAATGAGGAAGTCAGTATTGTTGCAATAGTTTTGCTAGTGTTCAGCTGGGGACGGGGGTGGGGGTGGGATAAGGTGTGTGTTGTTGTTTTTTTTAATTCACATTTTAAAAAATGTTTTTGTCTAGTTTTGCTTGGTCTCCATTGAATGTCTTCTTTTGGATTTCGTATTTTAATTTTTGAATACAATAAAATTGAGAGTAAGTGTGAGGGCCAGTCACTTTTTTCAGCATCAATGAGTAGTTGTAAGGCAAGGGTTACCTGTAGTTCAGTGGCGAAATCCAAATGTTTTTACTACTGGTTCTGTGGGCGTGGCTTGGTGAGTGTGGTGTGGCTTGGTGGGCGTGGCAGGGGAAGGAAACTGCAAATTCTCCATTCCCTCCCAACTCTGGGGCCGGCCAAAGGTGGTATTTGCTAATTCTCCGAACTACTCAAAATTTCCACTACCAGTTCTCCAGAACCTGTCAGGACCTGCTGGATTTCACCCCTGCTGTAGTTGATTTGCAATTCAGCAGAGCAAGATTGCATAGAATAGAATTTGAGTAGTCTAAAGTTGCCTTATCTTCCTAGGACATATTTTGTTTAACAAGATCCTTGAAATGCCAAGGACTAAACTAGGATCTTTTGGATGCAAAGCACAAACCACAATGCAATGAACAGGCACCCTCTATGCCCACATGGAAGTCCCAAGGACTCAGATGATCCCATCTTACAATGATGGCTTCTTGAAATAGTGGCATCATTTTAATGTCCTGTTCTGTATGCTTAGGGGGAATGCTAGATTGCTCTATTTAAAATGTCTCCAATTTAAACCCAAAAGACCAACCTGTAGTGCTTGTATTAGCGATTGAGGAAGCCCAGAAAGTTGAACTTGGTGTGCTTGAACTTGGACTCTGCAAAGGACTAACCGAACTATTGAGAGCATTTAGGAGAGAGTTTGGAGGTGTGGATGTGTTGACAGATAAAGTGGTTGGACCCAAAAGACCTATCAAAAAAATAAGTAAAAGAGATTTTATACCCCTGTAGATGCACAACCAATGAGATGCACAACCACAGACACTTAACTCAACTACACCTTAACATCTGTCTATACTTCTTCCATCACTGCTGACAACCTCCCTACCTCCACAAATCCCTACCTCACATTTCCAAGCTCTTTTCTAATTCTTCCATTTCCCCATATCAGTTAAACAGATGTTTTCCTTCCATTATTGCCTTTTCTTATGTATAGAAAGAAAACACATGCACATATCAACATATTCTTACATGTCGGAGCTATTGTTCAGCCTACTTTTTAAAATAAATCCGTAAACAAGGGGTGTCCAAACTTGGCCACTTTTAAGATCTGTGGACTTCAACTTCCAGAATTCCCCAGCCAACCATGAATTAAACTCTGGGTGTTGAAGTCCATACGTCCAGCCAAGGTTGGACCCCCCTTCATTAAACCTTGAAAACTCATTCTGAAGAGGTTTGAAAATATTAGGTTGTAGATCGTACCAAGTCCAGTTAGTCCGAGGCCGGCTGAGGTCAAGATGTCCAAGCCAGGACAAGGAAGGCCAACTGGGCAAGAGATGGGGGAGGGATTTGTCGCTACGGCAATGCCGTTGGTTTCCAGACCCAGGAGACATTTCCGTGCTTCGTACATATTTAAGGCATTTCGCTCAACGCTTTTCACGATCACAGACTGCAAAAAACAAAACACGGGATATGAGTTTCTGACAACAATTCAAACAATTCCGCAACTGGCAAGAGTCACCAGTCTTGTTTACAAATCCTCTATTGAAGAAAGCTCCTCCTAGTAGCAACGGAAAGAGAGTAGTTGTGGCTCCTAAATTACATACTTTGATTTATACAACAACAACAACAAAAATCTGGAATGGTAGGGTGCATTTTGGCTGGGATTCTTGGCTACAATATACAGTCATTGAAACGATATCCCTGTTCTGTAATATTTCAGAAGATGAAATAAATTTAGGCTTTGTGTAAAGGTCCAGTCAACATTTCAGCCTTGTTTAGAATCACACCACCCAACAATATCCGATCATTGATATAGATGTAGTTATCTCTGCTTTAGGCAGCCAAACTCTAATCTCAGATTCCTGACCTTGTTCAGAACTTTGTGGGAAATTATGGAGAGTTTGCTAATTTATCACATCCCAGTGCTTTCCAAGTCAAATAGAAATATCAGATCATAACATTTCCCCCCCACAACATACAGGTCTAGAGAAACTGGATTTCTCATTTTCTAGAGCTCCGAGACTCCCTACATTTAACTTTATGCCAACTTTCCTTCACAAACAAGTTGCCACAATCATTTTGACAATGAAAAAGCATGTTTTGACACAGTACAAGGACTGGTTTGATTCATCTTGGTGTCAAAACAATGGCGGCTTTATTTAAATCTGCCTCTTGGGTTGTTATCTGCCTCTTGTCAAGTTGTCAAAGGAGTCTTCCCTTCTTGTGTGCAACAGCCTAAGAAGATCAGGGCTGTGAAGACCTCTGAAAAAAACATCTGGTCAGATTTAATTCCTTGCTTGTGTTTCTCTTAGCTTTAAAATTACATAATAGTGAGATACTGGCTACATCCTTGTTTTTCTTGGAAGCTTCAGACCAACATTGAAGACAAACTTTCTTGTACTTTTGTAGGAATTAACTTGATATTAAAAATATAATCCGATGAAGTCATTTCAAAGACATCGTTTATTAATTAATAAAGATCTTTTTAAAATTTACATTAGCTGTTACACTGTTGTAACTAGATATGCTTGTTTCTGTTAAATAATACAGGCACCAAGATCAATGAAAGGAAACTTAACAGTGTGCAAATTATTACACAATATGCTTAATTTCACATAACAGTGAAATAATGTTTAGGATCATCCAACACAAATTAGAGCCCAGATGTTCAAGATGGTTTCAAGAAAGGCCAAGGAACAAGACATATTATTGCTGATGTGTGCTGACCTATTTAGAAAACCAAACAATACTCAAAATAAGTCAATATGTGTTTCACTGACAATAGAAAGGTCTTTGATAAGTGTCACTCATGTTAAACTCTCAAGGGTCCTTAGGAAAATCAGAATCTTGAAGTATCTCATTATCTTCATATAAAACGACACAAAAAAGAGCAAGCCACAGTCCGCTTGGCACACGAGCTGGCTCCAGAGTGGAAAAGAAGTGAGACAGGGCTATACACTCTCCTCTTTCTTGTTCGATCTAAATACTAAGCAAATACTGGATTCGTAACAGCTCAGTCTAAAACAGAATTCTCATTATAATAACTCTGTTATTACAATGAAAAGAAGGTAGAAATAGAAAAAGGTAAAGGTTTCCTGCATTCAGTCATTTCCAGCACAAGGGGGCAGTGTTCATCTCCGTTTCTTAGTCAAGGTAGCCAGCCATTCTCTGAACACATTTCTGTGATCCTGTAGCCAGCAGGACCAGGGGTGAAATCCAATTTTTTTCCCCTACTGGTTCTGTGGGCGTGGCTTGGTGGGTGTGGCAGGGGAAGGATACTGCAAAAGAGCCTTGGTAGTACAGGGGTTTAAGGCACCCTGTTATTAAGCTGGTTATTAAGACCAGCTGCCTGCAATTACTGCAGGGTTCGAATCTCGCCAAGGCTCAAGGTTGACTCAGCCTTCCATCCTTTCTAAGGTAGGTAAAATGAGGACCCAGTTGTGGGGGCAATAAGCTGACTTTGTATAAATATACAAAAGGATGAAGGCTATTGCTGAGCACATTGTAAGCCGCCCTGAGTCTTCGGAGAAGGGCGGCATATAAATCAAATTTTTTTAAAAAAAATCTCCATTCCTACCCCACTCTGTGGCCAGCCAGAGGTAGTATTCACCGGTTCTCCAAACTACTCAAAATTTCCGCTACCGGTTCTCCAGAACTTGTTAGAACCTGCTGGATTTCACCCCTGAGCAGGACTATACGCCGAGGTGCGCAGAAAGGTGCTACTTTCCCACCAAAGTGGTACCTATTTATCTACCTGCATTTGCATGCTATTGAACTGCATTTGCATGCTATTGAACTGCTAGGTCGGCAGGAGCTGGGGCAGGATGGGTGCTCACCCCGTTGCACATTGCTCCGGTCTTGAGCCCAGCTGACAAGCTCAGCGTCTTTAACCACTGAGCCATCCTGCCCCCTGTGATGATCAGAAGGGGGCTGGCTTAATTTTCAAGCAGGATAATTAAAAGCTAAATATAGCCTTGTCCAGAAAAACTAGAGTCCGTTCTACTCACCTTACTCGTCTGTTTTGGCTTTGGTTTAATACTGATGAAGACATCTAGCTGCTCCATCAGCTGGGTAATAAAATGTGGTTCTACATCAATTTCTTCCTTCATATCAAACATCAGCACAAGAGGAAGGCAGCCCTGGAAGATGAAATGCAAAATCCAATATAAAGTTTAGGAAGCCCTTCGTGTTTTGTGCAGCGCACAATTGAAAAGCAATCTACTGTTCACCATCCCTACCATTCTCCTGCATTTTACTCACATGGTCTTTCTAACAAGAGATTTCCAGAGTCTAGAAATGCCACTTGTGTGACATTTCCATACGGACAAGAATATATTTCTCATGATGTTTGGATTCTCAGCAATTCAAGAATATGGGAGGCGCACAATGACTGGTGACATCAGGATAGGATCTACTATACAACTAAGAACTTACAAGTTCAGCTTCTGCCTAGATGAGTTCCACCAGTTTTGGAATGGAGGGTTAACTGAAACTTTTAAACAGCCCCTTTGAAACCAAGAGTCATGCAGATCTATTGAGAATAAATCTTGTGATCCTTTCAGCAATAGGTACATACATAATACACACATACACAAATCTTTATGAGCTAATTATTTGCATGCAAGCCTATTATGAGCATGCAGTAGACTCTCCGGTCAACTTGCAAGACATGGAAAAATCCAATAATGATTATGAGAGAGCCAGAAAGACAAGACAATTTGGCACTGGAAACAGAAATATGCATGCAAAACACATAAAAACAAAAATATATATAGCCTACTGATGAGATGAAAAATGTTATATCTTTCAACAACCAAAACCATATTGTCCATAAATTTGCAATTTGTATCTTTTCATTTCAGTTCTGGACCAATCAAGAACAGTTCTGATTCAACTGAGAATTGTTCAAAAATTTTAAAGTGGATGTTCTACCTTGCCCTTTAGCCTTAACTTTTTAACAGAATAGGAGAGTTAGAAGGGGCCTGGGAGGTCTTCTAGTCTCCGTCCAACTCTTTCTGTTCACACTCATGTTCTTCTTTGCATCTTTCCTTCTACAAGGAATTCCTCTGGATATGCTCCAGTTCAGTACAGCTTAAATGTGGAACGGCATGTGCTAGGTTTGAATATTAAAATGCTACAGAATAGATAAAGAGAACCAGGCCTTACCATCCCATAAAATGTGTGGTCCCTTGCTGCATTGAAAGAAACAATGGCTGTGTTAGTGACTATCCAAGGCATGCACAGGCCACAAGTTTAGGTGATGCTCTCTAGCGCTCTTCGCAAGCCTCGAATTCCCAAAACCCACAAGACAACTTCAGACTCAAGGAAATTCTGGACTGGATTCAGTCAGACGTCACTTTTGTGTCCAGGAATTTTCAAATAACAGAATAACAGAGCTTGGAGGTCTTGTAGCCCAAGCAGGAGATCCTATACCCATGATGGCAAACCTATGCCGCGCGTGCCGGAAGTGGCACACAGAGCCATTTTCTCTGTGCACACCAATCGTCACCAGTTGCTCTTCAGGGTTCCAGGGCACATGTGTGCACTGGCCAGCTGGTCTTCGCATGTGCGGGAGCACCGGAAAATGAAAGAGCAGCTCCCTGGAGCACATGCGTGCCAGCCAGCTGGTCTTCGTGCATGCATGCGCGCCAGAAACCGGAAGACCAAGTGGCTGGCGGGCATGTGCATGCCGGAAACTGGAAGCTCATGCGTACCGGGAAGCTGCTCCTCCAGTTTTTGGCGCTCACCTGCGTGCGCACTCCCATTTTGCCATTTACGAGACCGCCTTCTGCCACCAATAGCCTCCCACCGGCCAGTACGCTCGCACAGAGTGGGCCTCCTCAGGGTGCCGTCCGCCAGACAATGTCGGCTGGCGACCCCCAGGGGGAGAGCCTTCTCTGTGGCGGCGCCCACCCTCTGGAACAACCTCCCCCCAGAGATACGTACAATAACAGACCTCCGGATTTTTCGTCGGGCCCTGAAAACCCATTTATTTCAACTAGCTGGGCTGGCTTGAGTTAAATTTTAAATTGATTTTAAATTGGGTTGTTTTAATTTATAGCCAAAATATTTAATTATTTTAAACTGTTTTTTAAATTTTGTATGCTCTGTTTTTTACTTTGGCTGTTCACCGCCCTGAGTTCCTATTTGGAGAAGGGCGGTATAGAAATGGAAACAAATAAATAAAAATAAATAAATAAAAAGGTTCACCAACACTTCACCATACCATTTCAGAAAAATGGCTTTCCATACTCTTCCTCTTCCATTGCTTATCTTGCCTTCTGCTGGGTTTGGAAAATCATACCAGCTAACTGAATAACCATTCTCGAGATGGGTAATTTAAATATCTGCCTCACCAGAGTTACGAACCAGACAAGAGAAGAAGGTTCAAGGCTCTTGATTTCCGAGAGGGACACAGAATCCTTTAATGTAGTGTTTCTCAACCCTGGTAGCTTGAAGATGGGTGGACTTCAACTCCCAGAATCCCCCAGCCAGCACTGCTGGCTGGGGGATTCTAGGAGTTGAAGTCCACCCATCTTCAAGCTACCAAGGTTGAGAAACACTGCTTTAATGGGACCCCTATATGATCGCATTTTCCTAAACTATGGAAACTATGTTAAGTCTGAACACTAACCAGCTATTTGTATGGGTAGCTAAGAGCTACTACAGACCGACGAACCTGGGTTTGAACTCTTGAGCCCAATTCCTACTCCAATCGCCAAGGGGGAAGGGGGGAAATATACGGTAATTTGTGATGTGGGTAAGAGAATTTCAGCCAAGCAAGACTTTCTGGATAATTTTTTTCCATAAAAGAGGTTGCCCAATTATTAGTACAGGTAGTCCTTGACTTACAACAGTTCGTTTAGTGACCGCTCAAAGTTACAACAGCACTGAAAAAATGGACTTATGACCGTTTTTCAGACTTACGACCGCTGCATCATTCCTATGGTCAAGTGATCAAAATTCAAATGCTTGGCAACTGATTCGTATTTATGACGCTTGGCAGTGTCCCAGGGTCGCGTGATCCGCTTTTGCGACCTTCTGACAAGCAAAGTCAACAGGGATGCCCGATTCTCATAACAACCATGTCAACAACTGCAGTAATTCACTTAACAATTGTGGCAAAAAAAGGTTGTAAAATGAGGCAAAGTTCACTTACGAAATGTCTCACGTAGCGACAGAAATTTCGGGCTCAACTGTGGTCATAAGTCGAGGACTGTAGGGAAGTCAGTGTCAAGTGACTTGTGACTGCAAACCTCAGGGGCTAGTGACCCAGGCGTGACAGAAGTTCCTACCACCATCTGCTGCCCCATCCTTCGGGATACTTACCATGAGATATTGTCTGGCAAGACAGACTGATTCGATTGTGCCTTGGAGGTAGACTGTGGATTTCTTCTGGGGATTACTAGGATCGGGGAAATGGATCTGAGCACCGGTTCTCTGCATGATATGCTTGATGTTGCTGCCATTTCGGCCCATCATAAAGAGATGGTGCTGAGCTGCGATGTCTAGCTGGGTGCTCACCGGGATCGCAGAGGCCAAACTGCCAGCCAGGTGCTCCAAGAGCAGAGCTGTTCCTTCCTGTCCAGGAAGAGAAAACAAAACAAACTTATATTCGCTATAGCAATAGCATTTATATACCGCTTCATAGTGCTTTTACAGCCCTCTCTAAGCAGTTTACAGAGTCAGCCTATTGCCCCCCAACGATCTCGGTCCTCATTTTACCCACCTCAGAAGGATGGAAGGCTGAGTCAACCTTGAGCTGGCCAGGATCGAACCCCTGGCAGTCGGCAGAGTTAGCCTGCAATATTGCATTCTAATCACTGCACCACAACGACTCATGGAGGGAGGGAGGGAGGGAGGGAGGGAAGGAAGGAAGGAAGGAAGGAACAAAGGAAGGAAGGAAGGAAGGAAGGAAGGAAGGAAGGAAGGAAGGAAGGAAGGAAGGAAGGAAGGAAGGAAGGAACAGCAATAGCACTTAGACTTATATATTGCTTCATGGTGCTTTACAGCCCTCTCTGAGTCAGCCTATTGCCCCCAACAATTTTGGGTTCTCATTTTACCCACCTCAGAAGGATGGAAGGTTGAGCCGGTAAGACTCAAACTGCCAAATTGCAGGCAGCCGGCAGACAGGAATAGAAGCCTGCAATACTGCATTCTAACCACTGAACCACCAGGGCTCATATCTTGGTGCCCTTCAAAGGGGTGGAAAGCACTTTTCTTCCTGACGTGAAACTTTGAAGTTTTCCATTTGGCAAAGTTTCGTGCTCCAATTTATTTGAAACAAAAGGCAACTGGATTTTCTTGCCATTAGTTTTTTTCCCTTTGAAATCGTTTCGGTTCTCATCCAAGAAGGATTTTCTTCTGAAGAAGCTTCCTGGATGAGAAGCGAAACAATTTCAAAGGGGGAGGGGGAACCCCAGGAAAATCCAGTTGCATTTTGAAAAAGGCACCTTTGGGACAACCATGACCCAGATGATGGAGACATCTCCATAGACATTTGAAACAAAATGCTTTGCTCATTCCAGTAGGCTTAATAACCTGTTTGTAGGAAATTATCCTGTAAGAACAAACTCTGGTAATCACCAAGTAAACCCAAGTAGGGAAAGATTACTACTATTAATCTTCTCATCGTTCCCATCATCCATCTCCTTCCATTTATGACTGTATGACTGTAACTTTGTTGCTTGGATCCTTACGATTTATATTGATATTGTTTCCTGATTGCTTATTTGTACCCTATGATTATCATTAAGTGTTGTACCTTATGATTCTTGATGAATGTATCTTTTCTTTTATGTACACTGAGAGAGTATGCACCAAAGATAAATTCCTTGTGTGTCCAATCACACTTGGCCAATAAAAGTATTCTATTCTATTCTATTCTATTCTATTCTATTCTATTCTATTCTATTCTATTCTATTCTATTCTATTCTATTCTATTCTATTCTATTCTATTCTATTCTATTCTATTCTATCCTATCCTATCCTATCCTATTCTTTGTTTATGCGTGGAAGCAAACAGTATGTTTAAAAAAATGGGTATTATCGTCATCATCATCTATGCACAACAGCATAGAGAACCTTGCTTAAGATAAAACTGTTGGCACAAATTCTTTGGGCAAACATTGGGTGTCTTTGCCCATTTAGTTGTAAGCAGGGCCACCCTGAAATCTGAACACAGGTATGTGATCTCGGCAAACTCTGGTTTCTACTTGCAGTCTCCAATTGCAATTGATATTATGCTTGAACTACGCTCTCGGGATCTACGTTCTCCTTCCCTCTTGGCCCAGAAGAAGCCTGAAGCATCTGCAGGCCCCATTTACTATCCACTCTCTCGAGAACAAGCACCCCACCGCACAGCTCCCTAAAACCATTAAGCTCAGAACAACCATCGTTCACCTTCAGGGCACTCGTGTTATTCTGGGAGCCTCTGATCATGACCGTCGCGCCGTACGTCCGAGAACGCTGCTTGAAGGACACCGAAATATTGTATGTCTGCGATAGATGCTGAATCGTGGGGGAACTTGGATCGGGGATCGGTTGAAGGATTCCAGCTATAGGTAGTTCAAACATCAACACCAAGGGCAGCAGTTCCTGGAACAGCAAGTGAAACAAATCCACAGCAAATAATCAGATTAAGAGAGTTGGAAGGGACCTTATAGGTCATCTAGTCCAAACCCCCCCACCTACACCATTTCTGACAAATGGTAGTTCAAACTTTTCTTGGAAGTCTCAAGGGATGAAGCTCCCACAACTTCCGAAGGCAACTTCTGCTCCATTGGCTGATTGTTCTCATTGTGAGAAAGTTCCTCCTTATTTCCAGGTTGAATCGGTCGTATCTACTCTGCATAGCCATCGCATCGAGAGCCCCTTGTTATTAAAAAGTGGGAAGTCTTTGTTGCCAATTCAGAGGCAACGATTCTGCTTCTCGTTGGCGCTGGTGGATTTTCAGGAATGGAGCAGAGAGGAAAAACCGGGAAGTATTTCAGTTTTGCATTTCACGCAATGCATTCCCCGTGGTTCCCCCACCTCCCCAATGAACAATATATTTAAATGCAATATAAAAGAGAAGGAGGAAAAACCCAATAGAACCACAGACCACTAGAATAAGCAGAAGAAATATAGAGGAATCGCCCTAATGAATTTGGCAGTCTCGGGCTTTGTGCCCAGGCAGCAATGAGGCATGGAAGGGAGCTCCAGAGAAATCCAAGAACCGTAGAAAGTTAAGAGTGACTGATGAAAGCAGGAAGCCAAAACCAATGATTTTCAGCAAGCGATTCAAGCTCAGAGGAAGCAAAGAATGAAAGTATTTGCAAGCTTGTAGAATTCCCCATTTTTAATAGCATATAAGAAGTAAAGCCTGCTCCTTCTAATCCAAGCATCTCAGTTGCACTTCCTTCATGGGAAACCTGGTTCCCTCTCGGCTTGCCTTCGTTTGTCCTTGGCTTCGGTTTGTCCTAGGAGCTGGTTTAGGAGCTTCATTGGGATTAGGCACAAGACACCTAATAAGAGGACACAGGGGGCTAGTGCCCAGATAGAGCAGAAAGCTCCTGTGCTAGCCCCCAGGTTGTCCAAACTCAAGGATGCTGGACCTAATCCCAATGAAGCTCCTAAACCGGCTCCTAGGACATCCAAAGCCATTAAGGCTGAGCCCATTAAGATCACAATTCCTCAGCCAACCCTGAGAAAGTCTAAGGTGACCATTAATCCAGTGCCTACTGTCATTACTGCACAGACAAAAACTGGTAATGATAAGATACATAAGGTTGACAAAGTGTGCATGGGTAAACCTTTACATTTGGATTGTGCACATATATTACACCGCAGGCTCGGCCATGCCAGCTTCCCGGTTATCAGGAAAATGCAACGGGCTTAAGATAAAGAATTGTAATATCTATTTGGAATGTGCCATCTGTAAGGCAGCAAAATCAAAAACTGCTGCTATACCTAAGGTTTCTTCCCGACGTGCAAGGTACCCTTATCAGCTGGTACACATGGATTTGGTTGGTCCTTTTAGACCCTCCCTTGGCAAGGGGCGTTATTTTTAACAGTAGTCGATGATTACTCTCGTTATGGCCATGTATTTATTTTAAAGGACAAAACCGAAGTCTTTACCAACTTCAAATATCTTTACAACCATGACGAGCATGCTGTTTTTTCTTGACTGATGAAGGACTATCTCTCCCTGGCCTTACCAGGGCCAAAGATCGGGAGGGCAGGGGCAGAGGGCTCAAACTATAGGCTCTGCTTAGATGGGGAGAGCATTTCAAACAATGGGGCTGCCACCCGTCAGAAGAATAATTTGAGGTTCCAATTCGAGCCAAAGTTGCACAAGAAGGAATCATAAAAGGGAATTATAGCAAAGAATCAATATACTTAATGCTTCATGTGATAACAGCAGCAAAGTTGGTTTATGCACAATACTGGAAAAAGGAAGAAATCTCCCCGGAAGAAGAAATAACAAGGAAGATTTTGACTTGTGCAGAAATGAATAGAACGCAAAAACAAGAATGAGACAGAATACTATAAAATCTGGAATAAGGTGTATTATTGGTTGGAAAGGAGAAAAGGAGTTGGAACAAAACAGATTTAGGGTTTGGAGAATTAATACTGGATAGTATTAATAAATGTAAATAGTAAACAAATAGTAAATAGATAGCAAATGAAGACAAGGGATATGTACGTAAGAACAAAGTAGCAATGTATGTTAAATAGCAATTATATTTGTTGTTATGGAAATAATATGTATGGGTATGTTAAGACCAGGATGGTCACACTGTGTCCAATGTTTTTAATGTTTATTAAATAAAAAACTTTTAAAAAAAGAATAAAGAAAAATGAGAGCCAGACAGCTGTGAGGAAAGAAGAAATATTTATTCCTAAAAGCAAGGAGTTTGACTTTAGGGATAGCTGCAATGAAATGGGGTACAGCAGCAGAATTTAATAGTGGAGTTTGTCCGTGTGTGTGTGTGTGTGTGTGTGTGTGTGTGTGTGTGTGTGTGTAGGTATGTTTATTCTTGTGAACATGAAGTTCTGCTGGGAGACCTAATTTAATTAACTCTATTTGTGTTTACAGACCTTATCGTTTGATATGTAGATTAGGTCTGGGAAACTTATTTGAGGAAGTTTGAGTAAAAGATTTTCCCCCATTTGCTATTTTTACTTGATTAATTTAGCTTAGCTTAACCCTTTCAGCTTGACTGTCAATCATCTAATGATGACACTGATTCTCAGTCCGTAGTACGGTAGATTCGGTTAACATTTTAAGGAAAGATGGAAGAAGCAGGAAGAATAAAATATATTTTGATAAAAAACTTCTCACACACCAAAGAGCCCGCTTTCCTGGATCTACAGAGTATTGTAAAATCAGGAGAGAGGGAATGGGAGGGGAAAAAAGCACACCTGAGGTTAAGGTTTTATAGGTTGACATGTTAATTCTCGTACCTGGACTCTTAGCAACATGGAAAGCTCTACAGGGATAAGACCTATTGAGTTGGCATTAAGGGGCAGTAATCCTGAAGAGTGAAGGGAACTCTGTCTATAGAGACATGGGAAGTGACAAGAAATGCCTATAGAAATACTTTGTTCTTCTATGCTGTGGCTTATGGTACCCCCTTCTCCTGAGTGCAGAAAGTGCAAACAGACCTTGACACAGGGGTGAAATCCATCAGATTCTGACAAGTTCTGGAGAACCGGTAGCAGAAATTTTGAGCAGTTCGGAGAACTGGCAAATACCACCTCTGGCTGGCCCCAGAGTGGAGTGGGAATAGAGATTTTACAATATCCTTCCCCTGGAGTGGGGAGGGAATGGGGATTTTGCAGTATCCTTCCCTTGCCACGTCCACCAAGCCACACCATGCCCACCAAGCCACGCCCACAGAACCGGTAGTAAAAAATTTTGGATTTCACCACTGCCTTGACGGCCTACTTCACTTGACATGCAACTGGAAGTCAGGAAAACAATAAGTAGAATTGCAGCTTGTTCTGACCGAGGCTTCCCCAGCAGCACGAAGCTGAGTCCTCGTCCTGATAAACCCCTTTTATTTAATTGACAGTGTATTCCACTCCAGCAAAGCCTTTCTTCTCCCACAGTCTTTCAAAATAGTTCACAATTACCGACCTTTATCAGGTTTGGAGAGTAGCCAGGCCGATATCTTTCAGATTCCACACTGTAACCGACAATACTTGGCCAGAATGCAGGAACAGATCTTCACCCAAATGAACTAATTGTCTCCTGCAAACTCTCCTTCCCTTCGCTCCTCTTTATTCCCTGTGGGAGGGGCCTTTCACCATCCATCTGTGGCTTTACTCCTGAGTCGACCCTTGTTCTTTAGTTGTTCCCTTCTCCTGGCAGCTCTGCACATGCGCACATCGGGAACAGGCTCCAGCTGTTCTTCTGCCCCACTGATGTCCGACTCCGAAGGCAGCTGACAACTGTCAGATGGCCCCGGCCCCATCTCTGCCTCCGACGCAGAGCCCTCATCAGAGCTTTCCCCAGACTCCAGGACTGGCCCATGTTCCTCCCCAATCTCCTCACTGTCCGAATCTGCTGCCAGATCCGCTGGCAGCTGGTGGGCCACAACACAGCTCCAGGTAGGCTAAATTCCCTGAGCTGCAAATTATGCAGAACACATAACGGATCTGGAGGAATCCCAACTTTTTAAAGTAACATTCACTCATGCCGGTATTTCATAATTACCCGTATTCTAACTCTGGCAGATTCCACTCCAGCTGGCTGCCCTGCGATAGACACCTGTAGAAATGCAAGGACCAAAAGTTAAATTCTAATAACAGCAGGAGCAGGCAGAATAGTGAATCCTTGACAGAATATCAATGCATTGCCGAGATCTCTTGGAATTCGAGTTTCTTACTCTCAAAGTCACCCTGGGGTCATCCATGGGAGCAGAGGGTAAAGGAGAATGGAAGATGGTAGACATATTCACAAAAGACGTAAGCCTACTGCATCTCAGTTGGGCACAGAAGCAAAAATCATCTGAATATCTGGGTCTCATTTGTACACCCTGCCTACACACACCTGAGAAGTTGTGGCCTCTTGAGCACTTCAACTTTGCCCTAGCATTTAGAACTGTTATGGAAATTAAAAACAAATTTTGAGATTTTTTGCTCTACACAATTTACAGGAAACAGAGTTTCTTATATTCATCAGAGAGAAAAAAGGCTGTGCAACCAAAACTAATCACATTTATTACACATTTTGATGGACATGGCATTACTGATTTATTTATTTATTTGTTTGTTTGTTTGTTTGTTTTATTAGTTTGATTTATATGCCGCCCTTCTCCGGAGACTCAGGGCGGCTTACAATGCACTAAGCAATAGCCTTCATACTTTTGTATATATCTGCTTAGTAGGGCTTTTTTGGCCCCTCCCTAAGCCGTGTTCTATTTTATATAAAGTCATCTTATTGCCCCCACAAACCAGGTCCTCATTTTACCTACCTCGAAAGGATGGAAGTCTGAGTCAACCTTGAGCCTGGTGAGATTTGAACTTGCAGTAATTGCAGGCAGCTGGCAACTAAGTGCTACTTTAACAGCAGTTTAGTCTGCTGTGCCACCAAGGCTCATGTACTTATGATGCTCACAGAGTTATTGTGCACAGAATGACAAGGGGAGTTGAAGCAAGGACAAAATAAAGACAGCGATTTGACAAAACCACACAATGAATGAAACACAATTGGGTTTCAAGAACCTTTTAAAAGTATACCACTGTGTCCTGATAAAAGGACAGGCGTGATGCAAAATTGACAACTTATCTGAACACATAAAGATGAGGACAAAGACACCCAGGATAAGCATCTAGTGCTCCTCAAGGCTTAATTTCAATAAGAAAATCTCCAAAGATGGTTTTTTTCTGAAAAAAGAGCTTTTCTTAGGAAAAACATGCAATTTTGCATGTATACAGTAGTGGCCAAAATTGTGGAAACCTTTTGGGAAAAGTGTATTTTCTAAAATTAGCTAATAACACCACCTTTTTTTGCAATAGTACCATAAAATTATATATCAATGGAAAGATAATTTAATCAAGAACGTAATGGAATAACTGTTATGAAGGATTTGCTGTTAGAATAGCAGTTACAGTAGAAAGAAGAAAAGTGAAACACGTGGAAAAAACAGGATATACCAAAATGATCATCATAGAAAAAATGAGATATACAAAAATTATCACCATGCCAGTTACTGTAATAGTTAGTTGAGTAACCTTTAGCATGAATTACAGCCTTACAACGTCTTCCCATGGAGTGAACAAAGTCTTTTAGTTCTGCAGCTGTTCTAATGTGAAACCAAGATCGAATGATGGCTTCTATTAACTGGGTTTTATTGCTGGGTTGCTTCTGATTAATAAATTTCTTCAGTCGGCTCCATAGATTTTCAGTTGGGTTAAGGTCTGGGCTATTCCCAGGCCATTCCAGCAGTGGAATAGGATTATCTTGAAACTCCCCCCCAAAAAAGTGGTGTTATTAGCCATCAAACCTAAAAAATACTCTTTTCCCAAAAGGTTTCCACAATTTGGCCACTACTGTACAATATACTGCCTCTTGCTCTGCTTCCTACTCCTTCTCCACCAAACGCAAAAGAAACAAAGTGTGAAAGCGATACCCTCCTAAGAGACGTGGGCTAAATGCTTTTCCACAAAAAGTCCTGGGAGACAATTCCGTCTTCATCAGACTTGGTGGATGGTTTCGGGGTTCAAGAGAAGCTCAGAGAATACCTACTTGATTGCTTTTTTCCGCTTGGTTGTTTCGATTAGAATCTGGAAAATGGATGTGGCAGCCTGTTTCTTCCATCACTTTTTTAATATTATTCCCTCCTTTGCCAATGACGTGAGAATGCTCAGTGTGAGATACGTCCATCTTCAGGGTGACTCGATTGCTCTGGAATCAAAATCAGGTTATTTTTTATTTCACTCTCCCGGGAGAGAATACATTTCATCTTTATGAAGCCTTGGTTTCCAATCTAAACCCATTTTCTCTGGTGAGATTTCATCTGGTCCATTTCAAATCACCTTTCCTGAGTTAGAAAAGGTTACTTTTTTTTAAAACTAAAAATGGAAATATTTTGTACAAACTAAAAGGAACATTTTTATTGTGGCCATGCTCTCTATCTCAGCCATCCACAATCTTTCCCTCTTGGCACGCACGCCCGTCATTCCTGCAAATGGACCTCTGTGTAGGAACACAAGTGTCCTCTCCTCACGCAAGTGGAGCTTCACATGCACGCTTGCTCACCCCTCGCGCAAGTGGGACTTCGTTGCTCATGCGGCCTGGCTTGAAACAGGCTGCGGCCTGGTAGTGGGCCCAGGGCCCGGGGGTTGAGGACTCCTTCTCTATCTCAAATGTGCAAGCAAAAATCTCTGTGGTACTAAATTCATAGATAGTGTGTGCTTTTAAATAGTAATGACTATAGGTAAAGGTAAAGGTTCCCCTCGCATATACGTGCTAGTCATTCCCGACTCTAGGGGGCGGTGCTCATCTCCGTTTCAAAGCCGAAGACGTCTGAAGACGTCTCCGTGGTCATGTGGCCGGCATGAACGGCACAGAACGCTGTTAGCTTCCCACCAAAAGTGGTCCCTATTTTTCTACTTGCATTTTTTACCTGCTTTCGAACTGCTAGGTTGGCAGAAGCTGGGACAAGTAACGGGAGCTCACCCCGTTACGCGGCACTAGGGATTCGAACTGCTGAACTGCCGATCTTTCGATCGACAAGCTCAGCATCTTAGCCCGTGAGCTACCACATCCCCTAGTAATGACTATATTTAATTCTAAAGTAATAGTCTTTTTTAAAAAAAAAAAACAAAAAGTCTGTCCTTAAAAATCCAGTCTAGAAATGATTGGTCAGCATCAGAATCATTCATAGTTTCATCCCTCATGAAATTTCAATGCACATCCAGCATAGAAATTATCCAAAAACAAGTTGAGAAAATCATTTTCTATCCTTAAAAAAAAAGTGTTTTTAAATGTTTTAGTGCGCCAGTCTTTATTCATCTGGGGCTGGCCCAAAAACTTTGTCACTTTCCAACAGTTCTCTTAAGATCATGCATGTTTAAAAAACAACCATTTTTAGGCTGGTTTTTACAAAAGTATCTTGCACCGAAACTCAGCAAGATTTTCAGTTTGCTGTTATGTTAAAACTGTAATTATTATTATTTTTTTCTGAGATGGGAAGGTAAGCAGGAAAACTCTCCTAAAATCTGTTCACAAGTATAGGGGCTTTGGGCCCATTTGGGAAGTTTGTTGTCTGATGAGTAATTAGAGGAGGGTTTAACTGGATGCCCCACTATTTCTGAAAACAGAATCAAGAGTCAAACAACCAACCCGTGAAAATATCCTTGTCCCAAATATAGGTGACTTTTTCAAGGTTTAGATACAAAATTTGGGGGGGACAAAAAGTTCAGTCTGGACTGCAAACTTCTTTATTTGGGCTACATATTTTACTTGTTATGAGCAGGTCAGGATGCATGACTACATCTGGTGCCCAAAACCTAAGTGGAAACAACACTGAATAGTTGTAGCAAAGGATGTAAATCACCAAAAATACATCAAACTCCTTACATTAACAGATCTTTAACAGATTAACAGAGTTGGAAGGGATCTTGTAGGTTATCTAGTCCAACCCCCACAAACAGACCCTACACCATTTCTGACAGATGGCAATCCAGTGTCTTCTTGAAACCTTCCAGTGATGAAGCTCCCACAACTTCTGAAGGCAACTTCTGTTCCATTGGTTGATTGTTCTCACTGTCAGAAAATTTCTCCTTATTTCCAGGTTGAATCTCTCCTTGGTCAGTTTCCATCCATTATTCCTTGTCTGGCCTTCAGGTGCTTTGGAAAATAGCTTCACCCCACCCTCCTCTCTGTGTGAGCCCTTCAAATATTGGAAGACTGCTCTCATCATGTCTCCCCTGGTCCTTCTCTTCCCTAGACTAGCCATGCCCAGTTCCTGTAACCATTCATCGTATGGTTTAGCCTCCAGTCCCTTAATCATCCTGGTTGCTCTTCTCTGCACTCTTTCTACAGTCTCAACATCTTTTTTACAGTGTGGTGACCAAAACTGGATACAGTATTCTAGGTGTGGCCTTACTAAGGCTTTATAGAGTGGTATTAGTACCTCATTAAATGTCTTTCTGGTTGGATGCTGCTTTGAAATGTGTCCACATGGCAGAACTGGCTAGATTTGAGTTTTACATAAATCACGATTACTCACAGAATTGTGGATGGTGGTAGATGATTGTTTATTTTTGAAATCTCAAGGAACCGACTATGGAAAAATCCATATCAAATTGTTTATCACTTCTAGTAAGAAAATTTGCCCTTGTGAGATAGAAATATCACAATTTCTCTATTCTTGTGAACACTCAAGTAATATATATATATATATATATATATCCTAAAACCTAGAATTCTAGCCTAAAAATGAGAAGTTAAATTTTCAACTTACTTTTGTATCCAAGACAGACATGATCTTTTCCTTAGCTTCTTTAACATTCTCCCTTTTTCCAGAGACTTTAATGTGAGGATCTTAAAAGAAAAAGAATAATTACTTTGTACCAAGGCTAAATATCTTAACGAGTCTCTCACCCAATCTTTCTAATACAAGCAGGCATCCCGCCTTCTGCTTTTCATACATATTCTATTAGGTAGGTTATACAACCAACGGCACAAGAGGGACAGTGTATATTTCCTGGAGAAACCCTCAAAGCTTCATCATGAATTAATTTATGGCAGACACATTAACTTCCAAAAGTCTGAGATGGACTAGAGAACCTGTCGGTCCGTTAAAAAAAAAATTCCATTTCAGTGAAAACAGGTTCTGGGCTATATATTAACCCTGCTGGAATGTAATACATTTTATTGCTGAACATACCAAGTTCTACATGTAATCACAGAAATGTGAAATTTATTTTCTTTCACCAGAGTAAATGCCCAGTCAGGTTTCAAATAGCCATCATCATCATCACCACCATCATTGCCTACATCAGGGGTGTCAAACTTGATTTCATTATGGGCCACATCAGGGTTGTGTTGGACCTCGGGGGGGGGGGCGTGGGTGGGTGGGTGGCATGGCCAGCTCGATGTCACTCCTGTCGGGGCGCCTGTGGTGGCCAAGTGCTAAGGCAGGACTTCCCTCAGACCCTCCCTCACTCTCATTATAATCTTCTTTCTTCCTTCCTTCCTTCCTTCCTTCCTTCCTTCCTTCCTTCCTTCCTTCCTTCCTTCCATGGTGCACAGTGTTTAGAATGCAGACCCAGATTTTTGGGGGCAAAAGGCTGACTCTGTAAACTGCTTAGAGAGGGATGTAAAGCACTGTGAAGCGGTATATAAGTCTAAGGGCTATTGCTGTTGCCCTTCCTTCCTTCCTTCCTTCCTTCCTTCCTTCCTTCCCTCAGACCCTCCCTCACTCTCATTATAATTTTCTTCCTTCCTTCCCTCCTTCCTTCCTTCCTTCCTTCCTTCCTTCCTTCCTTCCTTCCTTCCTTCCTTCCTTCCTTCCTTCCTTCCTTCCTTCCTTCCATGATGCACAGTGTTTAGAATGCAGACCCAGATTTTTGGGGGCAAAAGGCTGACTCTGTAAACTGCTTAGAGAGGGCTGTAAAGCACTGTGAAGCGGTATATAAGTCTAAGGGCTATTGCTGTTGCCCTTCCTTCCTTCCTTCCTTCCTTCCTTCCTTCCTTCCTTCCTTCCTTCCTTCCTTCCTTCCTTCCCTCCCTCCCTCTTCCTTCCTCCCTCTTCCTTCCCCTCTTTCCTTATTGTTTCTTCCTTGCTCTCTTCCCATCTTTCCTTCTTTTTCTTTGTCTTTCCTCTTTCCCTTTCTCCTTTCCTGTCCCTTCTTGGATGCTCAAATGCAAAAGAGGAAACATTTCTTCTTTTGCTTTGTTTTTAGTTTGTTTTGATAGCCTTCTGCCAGAGAAAGCAGAGCTCGGGGGGCACGTGCGCCCCTGGTTTTGGCTGCAAAAGGCCTTCTGCCAGCGAAAATGGGGCCTGGGAGAGGCACCATGAGCTGGTCCTTTGCCGTTTCCAGGGTGGGCCCCGGGCCAGATCTAAGCAGGATCTGACCCCTGAGCCTTGAGTTTGACACCTCTGGCCTACATGGACAAATCCATGCACTTCTCTCGGCAACACTTTCTGACACCGCTTGCCTTTTGCCTTCTCCTTCCTAGGGCTCAGAGTGTGTGACCAGCCCAAGGTCACCCAGATGGCTTGATGCCTAAGAGGTACTGCAACTCCCCATCTCCCGATTTCTAGCCAGGTGCCTTTAGCAACTGCGCCAAACTGACTCTCAAATCATTCTCAGCCAGATTTATTCGTCCCCATATTTATGAACAGCCTGCCTGTCCCCATGTAATATTTCTGACAGAAAAATAAGTCTGACTGGGCATTTTATGAAAAATATTTTTCTTTGCTGAATGACAAAGATGGAAAGAAATCTATATAGGCCAGGGGTCTCCAACCTTGGCAACTTTAAGACTTGTGGACTTCAACTAGCAAAGCTGACTGAGGAATTCTGGGAGTTGAAGTCCACAAGTCTTAAAGCTGCCAAGGTTGGAGACCCCTGGTATAGGTAGTCCTCGATTTACAATGGTCCATTTACCGACCATTCCAAAGTTACAGCGGCACTGAAAAAAGTGACTTATGACCATTTTTCACCCTTGCAACCATTGAGGCATCCTCAGAGTCAGTGATCAAAATTTGGATGCTTGGCACCTGACTCATATTTATGACGGTTGCAGCGTCCCAGAGTCACGTGATCACTTTTTGCGACCTTCGGACAAAGAAAGTCAATGGAAAAGCCAGATTCACTTAACAGCCGTGTTACTAAGTTAGCAACTGCAGTAAAGGGGGGCAAAATTCACTTCACAAATATCTCACTTAGCAACAGAAATTTAGGGCTTAATTGTGGTCATAAGTCCAGAACTACCTGTACTCCTGATGCTACAGAACAGATGCCAGGTAAGTGCTCTTCATAGATGGTTGAAATATTTTCTAAAAATGAAAAGGTGAGGCAGTATGTTTCTATAGACTTAAATTTCAAGGACTGAATTAAAAAGTTATATTAATATCATACGGGATATGCTGAATGAGGGTTTTTTTCCTGATGAGATCCATACAGATGCAGGAACTTTCCTCAACTGAGATGCCAACTCTCTAAATGCCAACTCAATCAAGGACTTATGTTCCCTTCCAGTGATCAACCCTGCCCTCTCTGTTTGTAACAAGGATGTCAAACTTGGATTCGGCCCACGGGGTGCTTAGATCTGGCTTGTGGAGCCAGCCTGGAAATTATTATTATTTATTATTATTTATTAGATTTCTATACCGCCCTACTCCCGAAGGACTCAGGGCGGTGCACAGCCAAACAATAAAAACACATACAATACAAAATTTAAAAAATAGAATAAAATCAAATTAAATAATTTTGGCCCCGACAAATTTAAAACCCCAAACTTTTAAAACCAATTTAAAATTGAATATATAAATACTAAAAAATATTTAAAATTTTAAAAATCTTTTATAAAAGAGGGGGAAAATTAGGCCAGGCCGGCCTGGTGAAATAGCAAAGGACTGGCACATGGTGCCTCTGCTAGCAAAAACGGGGTGTGGGGGGCTGCATGCGTTTCCCCACACCCTGTTTTGTGTGGGGGGATGCATGCAGAGTGCTGCAGGAGGCTGTCCAGGCCAAAAATGGGTTGGGGGGCTGCGCACAGAGTCCCCGTACCCCATTTTGGCCAGCAGAGTACTGCAGGAGGTGTCTGTCCCATCTGCTGTCTGTACCCTCTTCCCCCACTCCTCCCCGGCTGGCCTACAGAGGACAACTACAGTGCTGATCTGGCCCTCAACGAAATGCAGTTTTACACCCTTGGGTTGTAATCTTAATGAGTACCGTATTTTCCAGTGTATAAGATGACTTTTTAACACATGAAAATCTTCTCAAAAGTTGGGAGTCGTTTTATACGCCGGGTGTCATTCTCCTGTAACCAGGCAGACCAGCCCGAACGGCTCTGACGAGCCAAGCTCTGACCATTCCAGCTGAGTTGCTTGCTAATCAGTAGCAAAAATCCCCCCCCTCCAGCTTGCTTACCTTAGCTGCTAGTCGCAACGCTTGCCTTGCTTCGCTTGCCTGCAATCCACTGCATCAGCAAGCAACTGAATCTCCCTGCCTGCAATCAAGCAGGCAGAGAGTTGAGGACTTCAACTCCCAGAATTCCTCAGCCAGCAAAGCAAAGCTAGCTGAGGAGTTCTGGGAGTTGAAGTCTACAAGTCTTAAAGTTGCCAAGGTGGAGACCCTTGTTCTATTGGGTAAGTTTTTTCCCCTTTGGGAGTTTTAAAAAAAAAAGTTAATTGGGGTTTTCTTTAGTTGTTCTTTTTTTAGAACTAGTCATTTAAAGTTTAGGAAGTTTTAAATTTAGCTGCTTTCATATAAAAATAAAAAATAAATAAAAATAAAATAATATTTATGCAGCTTTCTGAGATTTAATGTGTTTCTGTAGTGTTTCACTCTAACTACACAAACACACAAAATCTCACAAAGCTGTATGTGGAATTTTGGGTGTGTAAAGTGTGAAAGTTGGGTTTTGGGGCTTTTTATGGCTGTGTGAGGTTCCTGCTTGTTGCAGGGGCCATTTTGGGTCTAGCTCAGCTGCTTTTACATTGTGGGTGAGCCAGTTGTGTTGTGTTGTGTTTTGTAGGTTAAAAAAGGGACTTGCCCAGCACTTGCTCTCTCTCTATTGTTTGTTATCTTCCTCCTATCATCATCCGTTCCAGTTTGGTTGACAGCTTAGAAAACAAACAGCATGGCAGCTCCCATGGATTTATTGCCTTATCCTTCCTTTCAGCTTTAGAGTGAATTAGGAAAAGTTTAATCCAATTGCACTGTTTTATGTTTACATGTTTGATGACAAACAGCCTTATGTTTATAAGTGACAGTTTTCTTGCTAAGTACCTGCATGTCATAAGCATTTGAATTAAAATTACCATATTGAAATCAAATATGATGTTTTTTAATTTTTATTTGGTGTGCATTGGAAGAGGGGTAGTCTTATACGGCGAGTATAGCCCAAACCCTATATTTTAACAGGAAAAGTCGGGGGTCGTCTTATACGCCCAGTCATCTTATACGCCGGAAAATACGGTATATCTTGTTTGGCATGTTTTCAAACTTTCTTTGTATTGACTGCTTAGTGACACAAACAATGTAGCCTACACTGGAGTCCTGCTCAATAGGGCAGCTTTGCTGGCTGGGGAATTCTGGGAATTGAAGTCCGACAGGCTTAAAATTGCCAAGGTTGGAGACCCCTGCAATAGAGTAATGGGATTGAAGGGCTCCAGTAGTTTATCTTCTTATGGCCTGGTTTTTGTCTCGCTCTGTGGATGTGGCACTGAAATCTTTCGTAACTAGAAACCAGGATGGACAGAGCACCATCTGCTGTTGTTACACATCATCAGCAAGTAGCTGGATGATTTCTGTACAGCCAGTTCCTTTCTGAAAAGGAGAACAAGCTTTGCACCCACAGGGCCACCGATGATGCAGTGCATTTTGACGCACAGCATCGTTGCAACAGACTGGAGCCTCTTCTGCTTGTGTTCCAGGCAAGATCTCAAGAGCTTCACAACTAGCTTCTGATGCTAGACCCTCATCTCAGTGCAACGTGGCGTCCTTGAAATTATGAAATCATACAATACACCCGCACAATTTTTTTTCTCTATGTCATGCAGAGGGCGATCTGAATCTCTCCAACGAGAGTTGAAAGGATTGCTAGAAAAACAGAAGTCCTGGCTGGAGGGGAAAAAGAGATGCTCAAACCATCTTGTGTTTTCTTTGGCTGTGATTCAGTATGTGATAGGATTCCAGGCAATGGTGGCTTATTAAATAAACCAGGCAAAGCTTCACGTGGTGACCAAAATGACCACCTATCAGAGGTTCTTTCTCAGTATATTTTCCACACTGAACAGAGGCTGCATTGGGCTGCTTTAAATGCTGTAATTCTACAGAATTAGTGTTACGAATAGAGTTCGACCCACCATAATTAGTAGCAGGATCAAGAGGAAAATAGGCTAACGACACAAAGACGCCTATCAGACCTTTAGCAAGATTTGAAAACGAAAGGAGAATGGAGATCTTCTCCTTTGGAAGATCAGCCAAAAAAAGTCCAGATAGCTCACAAAAAGTATCTTTTCTTTTTATGTACACTGAGAGCCTATGCACCAAAGATAAATTCCTTGTGTGTCCAATCACACTTGGCCAATAAAAAATTCTATTCTATTCTATTCAAAAAATCATACAATCCGAAGGCTGGAAGGGACTTTGGTCTTCTAGTCCAGCGGTCACCAATTGGTGGTCTGTGGACCACTGGTGGTCCATGAGAAAATTTTGGTGGTCTGCAGAAAAATTATCTGCATTTTTTAATATTGCACTAAATCAGGGGTCCTCAAACTACGCCCCCTGGGCCAGATACGTGCAGTGAACATTTGTGTTGCTGCAAAGAGTCTCCCCCTTTGGGGTCTTTTTGTGTGGGTTGGAGCGGGGCAGAAATTCCGACTTGGGGTCTGCTTCAGCCTCCTGGTGGGGGGCTTTGGCCAAAGGCTGGAGGGAAGTGCCGCTGGTGGCAAGGAGCCAGAGGGCCTCGTTCCAGTGGGACTGCATCATGGCCTGGAACTGCCTGACCATCTCAGCCCGCTGAGCCTCCAGGCACCGGTACCTGGCCTTGCACTCCTGCAGGTCTTCCCTCTGCTTGGAAAGCCGAAGCTCCAAGTCCTCAGTGAGGTGCTTCTACTGAGCCTCCTTCTCAGTCAGATCCAATTTGAACTGAGCCAGCTGTTTTGCCAACTCTTTCTCATGGTGGCTGCTTAGCTCCAACAACTGCTTCCTGTTGGGGCCCTAAGGAGCCCAGGCAGGGAGGCGAGGAGTGGCTGGCAAGGGAGGGGTGAGTAGAGGCCGGCGAAGCACCCTTCAATGTGAGTGACATCGAGCTGGCCACCCCTACCCAGTCACATGACATGGCAGATCATATTACTGGTCTGTGGGATTTAAAATTATGAATTTAGTGATCCCTGAGGTCCAAAAGCTTGGGGACCCCTGTTCTAGTCCACCCTCCTGCCCAAGGCAGGAATCCTTATTGCATTCTGGACAAGGATTTGTATACACTGCTCCTTCCTCAACCAGATAATTGAGTTACCTGCCTGGTATTCCATTTTTTCTCTAGGAAGCTGAAATAATGTTAAATGAAACCGTTTTGGGACAGACCGGTCAGAATTAAACTGAAAACTTCTTTCAAATTTCAAGGAAAATTTGTGCTCTGAATTGCAACGATCTTCTTACAGTACTTATACCATCCTCTCAGAAAAGTCATTTTTACCATGATTTGGTAAAAAAAAAATTTTTTTCCTGATAAATGGAAATAAAAATGATTACTATGTGAGCATTCTGTGCTGCCAAATGTAAAAAGACTCTTTTTTGTAGCACGATGAATGAAAAATATACTGAGCTGTATTTTATTTTAAACTGTTTGTATTTTGTATTTTAAATTGTTTACTCCATTACGCTAAGAGCAAATTTTGCTGTAGTAAATCGAGCGAAACCAATCCAGCTAAGTGCACTCACAACTTGCTTATTTTGCCCATACAGACCAAGGGTGGAAAGCAGATGGTCTCTAAACTCTTCATGTTACAAACACAGTGGATCACTGTGGTTAAGGAAGTCGGAGAAAACTAGAATGCTAAAAATGTAGTAGAGTGGTGCAGCTGACAGAAGTTAAGTGGTTTAAAAATTAAAGGCACAGTGGGGGGGGGGAGGCATGACACAGCTCTTGGCTCCAAATTCCGTCACTTGCAACTACTTCTCATGGAAGATCAGACACAAATTCATCAGGGAACTATTAAATGCCAATCACTGTCTCGGGAAAGTGAATTTGGATCCCATAAAGCAAGCCAAACATCTCAGAGCAGCTAATAACACTAGAGACAAGTGCAAGTGGAAAAACAATGATGCATTCTAAAATCGTGATGCATCAGAAACTTCCCTACATCAATGAAGGTACAGAAGATCAAGGAGAAGAAAAGGGGATGCAAGATTTTAACTGATTTAACTTGCTAAATCCCATTTTCCCTAGAGCTGGACTGAAGGATCTAGGACTCCCCAAATGTTGATCTGCAGCTCCGAGCACAATTTACATTAAGCTGTTTGAGCTGAGGACTCTCATCTTCTTAAAAATTTCCAGTGTTGGAGCATTCACAATAAGTTGTTCCACTTATTAATTGTTCTAACTGTCAGGAAATTTCTCCTTAGTTCTAAGTTGCTTCTCTCCTTGATTAGTTTCCACCCACTGCTTCTTGTCCTACCTCAGGTGCTTTGGAGAATAGCTTGACTTTTTCTTCTTTGTGGCAACCCCTGAGATATTGGAAGACTGCTATCATGTCTCCCCTGGTCTTTCTTTTCATTAAACTAAACATACCCAGTTCCTGCAACCGTTCTTCATATGTTTTAGCTTCCAGTCCCCTAATCATCTTGGTTGCTCTTCTCTGCACTCTTTCTAGACTCTTTTTTACATCGTAAAACTATAGCTATATATATACTCTCTTTTTTTTTTCTTTCCGCCAATCTTGCTGAAGAAAACTAGATGAGAATCGTGTTTGGAAATAACTTATTTTAACAGGCTAAATTATCATTTCAAATTAGGTTTTGATTGAAAACAGTTCTATTCTCAACCCTCCACTCTATCTTTAGTCTTGTGTCATTGCTCTGGTGTTAACCTCATCAAAACTTGTCAATAAGTAGGGCAGAAATTACTGAATTTGTCTTCCTGAATCCAATGAGTGCTTGGCTCATCCTGAATAATTTGCAGTGACCAGAAAGAAGAACTTTAAACTCAGCATTCTGTAAATAATTCACAACCCAGCCATGAACAAAATGACAAAAAAATGGAACCATCATTACACTTATCATAAGTATACTTTGATGTAAATTTTCTTTAAGCTGCAAAACCTCAGAAGGGCAAAAATGCATCTATTATACTAGAGAAACAGAAGAAAACATAAAACTGAACAGATATCTTGGAAAAAACAAGCATTTTGCTCTCTCTCTATCTTTTAATACCGATGACGAAATCCAGTTTCTTTCTTGCAATTCTTCCCAACCGGCAGTTCAGTAATTACAAAACCCCTGCAAATAAATCTTAATCAGATGTACTGAGTAGTAAAGCCGTGTTCTTAAGTGGCATCCTACCAAAAAGCATTTCCATCCGATCCATTAAAATACATAAAAATGAGAAAACATGAAATGACTTTCTTAAAAGATTCCAAGAAAATTCAAAAGTTAACCTGACATAATAATTTTTTTTTTAAAAAAATGACATATGGATTCAATGATCGGTAAAACCTGTTCAACAGTTTTTATCTTCACATTCAATGAACATAATTTAAAAAGGAGCCGGGGGGGAGGAAGACAGTTTGGACTGTTTGAATCCAAATTTGTCTGGACATTCATTCATGTCTCTATTCCTCGCACAAAGACAAACCTCAACGTTCGTGCAGTCCAGCTGTGCAAGAAGAAATGGTAGAACTTCCATCCTGACCTGCTTTCCCCCTCTTGGCTGCTTATGGCTCTAGCTCAGCAGGCTGGGCAGGACAAACATTGTAGTTTCACAGGGACTGGAAAAACTCAGGCTGGGAAAACTTGGCTTATCACTCTCTCTGAAGGTCTTCCTTTGAAACGAAGGTGGAAATCTGCCTAGCCCTGCCTTGCTCAAAGCAACGGAGTTCCTAAAGGTGCTAAGACCACAGCAGCCAGAGAGAGACAGTGAGAGCGGGAGAGAGACTTATCCTGCCCTTATATATGTCTCTTTGAATAATGGAGTTTACTTTGTATAGCCAGTGTTGGCCAACATTTTCGGTACCGGGTGCTGAAACGGGAGTGCGCGAGGGCCGGAAACCGGAAGAGCAGCTCCGGTTGAGCTTCCGGTTTCCGGCGAGCATGTGAGTGCCAGTCACCTGGTCTTCTAGTTTCCGGCACTCCCTTGCGCACAAAGAGCAGCTAGCCAGCTCATGTGTGCGGCGGAACCCGGAAGAGCAACGGATGATGGCTGGCAAGCCCGGAGAGATGGCTCTGTGTGCCACTTCCAGCACTGCCACTTCCACTGGTATAGGCCATCCAAGTTATCTTTCAAGCCAAAAACAGCAATGCAAAAATGAGTCTAAATGAAAAAGGCCTGTGGGGATAAATGGCAAAAGTCAATCCGTATTCTGCTGGTGCCTGTTTGCTCAGAAATAAAATGACGCATGAAATCCCCCCCCCAAAAAAGCTGCCACACGTTGTTTATATCGTGCACAGTTTTTAGGCCAGAGACAGTTTTGCTTTTCCTAAACCATCGCCACTACAGAATTTTGTCTCGTGAAATGCCAAATTGAAACCACTTGGCTAGGAGAAAACTACAGACACGACTGTCCCAGAGAAGACTGAGTCGAAAAACTGGACTACACAGGAAGAGGCGGGACTTAAAAGCTTTCAGCAGACCTGGTCCCATTGGAGGAAAGGCTATGTCACACCCCAGGCATGACTGCCGTGCCCGCTGTTAGGAGAATGCGGCACCCTATCATGTCTTCTGAATGACAGGTTGCAAAGAGGTACACAAACCAACACTGCTAAGGTCTTGTTTTCCCAGGTCAAAATACATCAAGGAACATGGATTTGTTCCTTTGGCGAGATATACTAAGCCATGTATCATTTTGTGGGCCTCTTACTATTGCACCGTTGTGGCTCCTTCAATTTTAAAGACTGCTACTCAATCACTCACAAGGCATACTGTCTTTAGAGTTTGTTCAGCTAAATGCAACAGAATATGAGAGAACAGCACAACTTTCAATAGTCACGCAAGGCCATAAATAGCACTCTCTCTGCAGCTGGAGATGTTGTCCTGCGGCAATGAAGAGTTTACAAGTAGTGTGAGTGGCTTTAATAAAACCTGAGTTTGAAAACATCAGCGAACAAGTACAAGTTATTGAGAAAATAGAAAATGTTGGCTTAATACTGTTACTTTGACAAGAACAAAAACTGCCCTAGTACTATAAAGGGACTTGGAAAATCACTTAAATATGGGTCAGCAGTGTGCGGCGGCAGCCAAAAAAGCTAACACAATCCTTGGTTGTATAAACAGAGGCATAGAATCAAAATCATGTGAAGTATTAGTAACACTTTATAAAACCTTAGTAAGACCACAGCTGGAATACTGCATGGTACCACATTACGAAAAAAGAAAAGATGTTGAGATTTTGGAAAAAGTGCAGAGAAGAGCAACTAAGATGATTAAAGGCCTGGAGACTAAAACATACGAAGAATGGTTGCAGGATTTGGGTATGTCTAGTTTAATGAAAAGAAGGACTAAGGGTGACATGATAGCAGTATTCCAGTATTTGAGGGGTTACCACAAAGAAGAGGGGGTCAATTTATTCTCCCAAGCACTGGAAGGCAAGACAAGAAACAATGCATGGAAACTAATCAAGGAGAGAAGCAACCTGGAATTAAGGAGATACTTCCTAACAGTGAGGACAATTAACCAGTGGAACAGCTGGCCTTCAGAAGTTGTGGGTGCTTCATCACTGGAGGTTTTTAAGAAGAGACTGGACAACCCCTTGTCTGAAATTATCACGTAAAGGGTCTCCTGCTTGAGCAGGAGGTTGGACTAGAACAGGGGAGGGCAATTATGGCTCTTTTACAACCTGTGGACTTCAACTCCCAGAATTCCTGAGACAGCTTGGAGTTGAAGTCCACAGGTTGTAAAAGAGCCACAATTGCCCACCCCTGGACTAGAAGATCTCCAAGGTTCAGTCCATCCCATCCCATCCCATCCCATTCCATTCCATCTCATCCTATTCCATTCTTTGTAGAAAACACATCTATCTGCTCCAGAATAGTTTCAGTCAAGTTTATGCCAAACTGGGAATCCTCCAGATGTGTGAACAATTCTCAGAATCTTCACTCTGCATGATCATGGCTAAGAATTCTGGGAGTTGAAGTCCATATGCCAGAACAGCACCAAGTTTTGGAAAAGCTTTTGCAGTTGGTAACCACTATAGCCTAATCCAGGGGTGTCAAACTCGCGGCCCATGGGCCGGATGCGTCACCTGCTGTCCCTGTCCCTGCCCGGTTTAGGGAAGGGGGGAAAAGTCCCGATACATCACGTGGCACCACCATGACGCCACAAGTTTGACACCCTTGGCCTAATCATTCTAAAAAGAGCTGATGCCATGAATGTAGCATTACAAGGAGGAGTAAATTTCCTTCACAAAATAGAGCCAATTGCTACATTACCCTTTGAAAAGGAAATCAAAATAGAGTTTGCTAGAGTATGTGAGCAGAACTCAACACACAGTGCCCCTCAACTTCTTATCAACGTTTATTGTACTTTTTTTATGAAGCATTCCATTGGAAACATTCAGTTCTGTTTCTAAAGGTTTTGGCAAATGTTGCAACCAGCTAGCAGCCAAATACCTTAATATACTGTATTTGTTCCAAGAGATTTATTACTTTTTGGCTCAACAAATGTAAGATCCTCCAGTAAATGTGGATGACAACAACGGCTGCAGCCATTACGTTAAACTGCCTCAAGGCATAGTGCACGACTTTTTCCATAAACCAATTTATTAGAACTAAACTATTTAGTGCTTGGAGAAACAGAGCAAGTTCTCAAACTTTCCTTTCTGTATCCAGAAGAAAAATAATAGCATTTTGAGGTTTGCATCAGTGGTGAAATCTAAATTTTTTTACTACTGGTTCTGTGGGTGTGGCTTGGTGGGCTGGCAGGGGAAGGATACTGCAAAATCTCCATTCCCACCCCACTCTGGGGCCAGCCAGAGGTGGCATTTGCCGGTTCTCCGAACTACTCAAAATTTCCACAACTGGTTCTCCAGAACCTGTCAGAACCTGCTGGATTTCACCTCTGGTTGGCATGTATTAAAAAAACAATGCTCTTGTAAAAGCAACATTGTTGGGGGGGTTTAAATCATGTTTCAAAATGGCTTCTTTAGTTGTATAGGAAAAAAATGGGCCAATTTATTGAAAAATAGAATCATAATTCTTTTTTAGCATTCATAGGTTGGTGATCTCCAATCAGTGTATGCTCAAAAATGAGAATTGCTCTTAATAAGATCCCTTTGGTTTCAACTTGACTCCCAGCTACAACCTGGAAGAAATATGGAATTTTATCAGCAGAGTCACAGAAGTGATTTTTACTGCCTTTTTCCAAAATTTTTTTGACATCTTGCCTACAGCCCGGATGGATATGCATATTCCTGATATTTTAAAAAACCAACCAATACTGGGCTTTGTATATTCAATTGAACAAAGTTAGTTGGGCTTAAGCTTCTCTTTTGGATACTGAAGTTACTAGCTAAACATTTTTGAGGGTTGGGTTTTTTTTTTTGTTTTGCTACAGCTGTAATATCTTATTACAGGAGAAATAAAGTTCAAAACCATCAATTTTTACTGCTGAATTAGTGATTCCTTCCAATTACAGGCCTAATACATTAATTAATGTATTTATTTATTTTCCAATTTATATAATGAACTCCTGTCATTGAAAACTGCATAGATTTTTTTTAAAAAATGATTTGTGCAGGAAACTCTAACCACAGAAATTGGCTTAGTGTTTTTAAGAAAACAAATGTTTTAAAGCATTTAATAAAAACAGGCCACTTTGCCTATCTCAAACATGGAACATGTTTACTTCAACTTATAGGTTGTAAGGACAGTTTATTTACACATGTGCACACAATTTTTGTATTTTGCGTTTCTCAACTAGAAGAGGATTCACCGAATCCTGTTACTCAGTTACTGATCATCCTGAAAGTGAAATTCATATTAATAACAAAAGATTGATTTGCAATTGCCACTGTTTAAATTAATTGTTTGTTTGTTTGTTTTTTAAAAAAAATCTTGGTTTAAATCATAACAGATGCAAAATTACTTTGCTGTATATTGTCAACAGCTTTCTTAATATGAGCCAGCTTATCACAGGGCTGGGAAAAAGAGAGCCAAAACAGACTCACAAGTACACATTTTAAAAACTTGAAGACTTGTGTGCTTTGTTGTTTTAGAAGCCTTAACACACACTCCCCCCCACTTTTTTTTTCATTTTGAAACTTCCCAACCATGATGCTAGGTAACTGGAATTTTCAGAGCTCTTTTGTGTATCAGCCGAATGATCGGTTTAACGTAAGCAGCCAAGGACAGTCAAGGCATTCTGAAAGTTGACCAACACTTAATTGCAAAGGGCAAAGCTAAATTATTCCATGGTTACGTGTCCACACAAACGTACACTGGGAAGCAAAGATCTGGATGAGCAGTGAGCTAAGTGAATAGGACAGAATTTAATAGGGAGAAATGCCAGCATCAGGATAAGAAAATGGTAACACACAAGTCTAAGGTGATATATAAAAAAGATGTTGAGACACTAGAAAGAGTGCAGAGAAGAGCAACCAAGATGATTAGGGGACTGGAGGCTAAAACATATGAAGAATGGTTACAGGAACTGGGCATGGCCAGTCTAGTGAAGAGAAGGACCAGGGGAGACATGAGAGCAGTCTTCCAATATTTGAGGGACTGCCCCAGAGAAGAGGGGGGTCAAGCTATTTTCCAAAGCACCTAAAGACCAGACAAGGAATAATGTTTGGAAACTGAACAAGGAAAGATTCAATAATCTCTCTGGAAATAAGGAGGAATTTTCTGACAGTAAGAGCAATCAACCCATGGAACAGAAGTTGCCTTTGGAAGTTGTGGGAGCTTCATCACTGGAAGCTTTCAAGAAGAGACTGGATTGCCATTTGTCAGAAATGGTGTAGGGTCTCCTGCTTGGGCAGGGGGTTGGACTAGATGACCTACAAGGTCCCTTCCAACTCTGCTAATCTGTAATCTGTATGAGGTAGACCTGGCTTGGCAGTAGGACATCTGAAAGGGATCTGGGATTTCCTTGTCAATGACAACTGCACATGAGCCAGTTATGAGAGACAATTTTTCTATTATGGCCTGGAGTAGTGGATCATCACACTTTGGAACACATTTAGAGCAAGGGTCTCCAACTTTAGAAACTTGAAGACTTGTGGACTTCAACTCTCAGAATTCCTCAGCCAGCTTTGCTTAAAGTTGCCAAGGTTGGAGACTCCTGGTTTAGAGGATATGTCCCACCCAGATGGGAAAGGATCTGAAATCCAAATCCTTTGAGGAACAGTTGAAGAATTTGGGTATGTTAGCCTTCAGAAATGAGGGCTTTGGGGAGATTTCATAGTAGTCTTCAAATATCTTTAAAAATGCCACAGAGAAGCCATGCATTTATTCTCTACTGCACTCGAGGAAAGAACTAAAATCAGTGGGCTAAGCCTGTAAGGAAGGAGATTCAGAGTAGACATCAGGAAAAAAATTGGAACAACCTGCCGCCTGATGAGTCTTCCTCCACTAATGGTTTTCAAATGAAGTTGGATAGCTACCTTTATGGAGTGTCTTGCACTAGCTGTTCCACTGGTTGATAGTTCTCATTGTCAGGAAATTTCTCCTTAGTTCTAAATTGCTTCTTGCCTTGATTTGTTTCCATCCAATGTTTCTTGTCCTACCTTCAGGTACTTTGGAGAATAGGTCGACCCTGTCTTTGTGGCAGCCTCTTAAATATTGGAACACTGGTATCATGTCCCTCCTAGTCCTTCTCATCATTAAACTAGACGTACAAACAAGAAACCTGTCTGTCAAATAATACCCATATGTATCTGTATTCAATTCCTTATTAGCACTGAAACACGTAGGACAGAAATGGGATGTGCATTCCTTGCCTAGCCTGCAACTGGCAGAGAGCCTTATGCAGGACCTTGGGGTTGCAACTGAGGCCCAGATGCTTCAGATCAAGATGACAGATGCACAGTCTGCGGCCAGCCTGGGTCTGCAGCTTAATTCGATCATGGAGTCCCTCTGCCTGTCCTCCTCTCCCACGTTCTTGGCAGACCCGAAGCATGAGGTAAGAGCTCTAGAAGAATTTCTTCCACTTCTCTGAGGGAAGAGAAGAAGCTGCCCCTCTGGACAACTTAAAGCTACAGCTCCTGTCAACACAACATGCAAGTGTTCCTCCTTTCTAGCTTTGACACCTAGAATGTTTCCCTGTGGGGTGTTTAATGAGTTTTTACTTCACCCAATACCTGCCAAACATCATCTGTGCCATTCAGGAGTTCGACGTGCCTGAAATAGTTCTCTTTATATTGCAACAGTGATAAAATGGGGAAGGAAAGAGGGATATTTTGATAGCATTGCACCACGGATTCCAGTCTGTCAAAATGCACATGATAAATTGCATTTATCTTCTGTTTCATAGCGTTCCTAGACTTTGACACCATAATTTGTATCCATCAAGAACCAGGTCTAAAATCCTGCATCATTTCATAAACACACTGAACAAAACATCATACAACATTATTGCTAGTTGCTGACAGAAAGTTCCATTCTTTGCAATGAGGGATTACTTTGCAATCTAAATCAAATATCTAAGATTGTGATTTAAACAACATTGCATTAAATCTATAAAGGCAACCACAGTAAAGAGATGCCATTCCTGCTCCTTACTGGCTGAGACGGAAATTCATCCCTTAGACACGCCCAGAAACATAAAACCAGATTAAGTTGAATTGTCGGAGCTCTGAGTACATATGATGTGCAACGAAATACAGTCTTTTAACTTTTCATCAAAACTTTCTAAAAAGATGCTGCAGAAGGCTTCCCCCGAATACCGAAAAGCTTCAAAGCTTCCATTGAGCCCTGCTTCCAAATCTGTGTCTTCCACCTTTCAACCTCAAACCTCAGGAATATTGTAGTTAATAATAGCCTCTCTTGTTTTGCGTGCCTGGTTTATAGTTATTTTTAAAATTGTGACAGTTTTATATGTGTTTATTGGTTCTCAAATTAAATGTTGCATGCCGCCCAGAATTACTTCCTATGGCTATAAAATAGAATAAACATATGCCTTTCTTAGAATATCTTTTAATTTGGTCAAAGGTTTTACCCCAATAATTAATACAACGAAGGACAGGGGTGGCACTGTATTGCAAACAGCAATATCAAATGCACCTCTAAGCCATTTAAAACTACTAATAGAATAAATAATTGATTATAGGGATACCTTTGTTTTCAATCTTTATCAAGTTCATTCCACACCGATTACATAACAGAAGTGACATTTTAACTAAGCATGTCTGCCCCCACCTCACTTTTTAACATGCCCTGTTGGGCAACACAAATTTGAGCTGTTTTCTGGATTGGCCTTATTGTTAGCAACCCTGAAGTAGCCCAGCATAAGCAGCACATCTTGAAGGATTAATAAATAAATGCAAATTTGTCACATTTTTTAATCACACTACATCTTTTGTCAAATAGAAGGCACCGTTTGTATTCTGCAAGCACCATGTGATTCTTAGTGCAGACCTACCACATTACAAAACAAATGTTGAGACTTTGGGAAAAGTGCAGAGAAGAGCAACTAAGATGATTAAAGGCCTAGAGCCGTGATGGCGAACCTATGGCACGCGTGCCTGAAGTGGCACACAGAGCCATTTCTCCTGGCACGCGAGTCATCGCTCGTTGCTCTTCCAGGTTCCGACCCGCCAGCCAGCTGGTCTTCACACACGCAGGAGCACCACAAACTGGAAGAGCAAGCTGGTCTTTCGGTTTCTGGTGTGCATGCATGCACGAAGACCAGTTGGCTGGTGCGCATACAAGCACCAGAAACTGGAAGATCATCTTCCCGGTGTGCACATGTGTACCAGGCGGCTGCTCTTCTGGTTTGCGGCGCATACATGCGCACCAGTCAGCTGTTTTTTGCATGTGCATCAGGAACTGGAAGACCAGGTGGCTGGTGCACATGCATGCACCAGAAACTGGAAGAGCAGCCCCCCTACACGTGCATATGCACCTGGCGGCTGCTCTTCTGGTGCACGCACATACATTTACACACTCCCATTTTGGCACTCAGTGCCAAAAAGGTTCACCAACACTGGCCTAGAGACTAAAACATATGAAGAACGATTGCAGGATTTGGGTTTGGCTAGTCTAGAGAAGGGGATGCAGTGGCTCACTAGCTAAGACACTGAGCTTGTCGATCAGAAGGTCGGCAGTTCAGCAGTTCGAATCCCTAGCGCTGCATAACAGGATGAGTTCCTGTTACTTGTCCCAGCTTCTGCCAACCTAGCAGCTCGAAAGCACATAAAAAATGCAAGTGGAAAAATAGGGACACCTATGGTGGGAAGGTAACTGCGCTCTGTGTGCCTTTGGCGTTGAGTCATGCCAGCCACATGATCACACAGAGGTCTTCTGACAGTGCTGGCTCTTCGGCTTTGAAACGGAGATCAGCACCATCCCCTAGAGTCAGGAACGACTAGCACATATGTGCGAGGGGAACCTTTACCTTTACCTTAGTCTAGAAAAAAGAAGGACTAGGGTGTGACATGATAGCAGTATTCAAATATTTAAGGGGCTGCCACAAAGAAGAGGGGTCAATTTATTCTCCCAAGCACCAGAAGGCAAGACAAGAAACAATGGATGAAAACTAATCAAGGTGAGAAGCAACCTGGAATTAAGGAGATACCGGTACTACCTAACAGTGAGGAGAAATAACCAGTGGAACAGAAGTTGCCTTCAGAAGTTGTGGGTGCCCCATTTTAAGAAGAGACTGGACAGTCACTTGTCTGAAATGATATAGAATCTCCTGTTGGAAGTGGGTTGGACTAGAAGACTTCCAAAATGCCTTCCAGCTCCATCTGCATTTAAAAGACAAAGGCCACTCTTTCGAAGACAACAAAGTCAAAGTAATTTTGGACAGAGAGGACCGCTGGTTTGAATGAAGGGTCAAAGAGCCCATCTATGTCAAAATTGAACAGCCCTCTCTCAAACAGAGGGGGAGGGTTATGACATCATCTATCTCCAGTCTACAACACAGTCCTTTCAACAGTTCCGAGAAGGCTCCACACCCATTTGTACTACCTACTACCCCGGTGAAACCTCTAGGTGGCTTCAACAACTCTCTAAAACAGGGGTCACCAACCTTTCGGACCTCAGGGACTACTAAGTTCATAATTTTAAATCCCGTGGACCACTAATATGATCTGCCTAATGACTGACTGGGTGGGCGTGGCTAGGTGGTCATGTGACTGGGTGGGCATGGCCAACTCATTGCCTCCCCGCCTGGGCTCCTTAGGGCTCCAACAGGAAGCAGTTGTTGGAGCTAAGCAGCCACCACGAGAAAGAGTTAGCAAAACAGCTCAGTTCAAATTGGATCTGACCGAGAAGGAGGCTCAGCAAAAGCATCTCACTGAGGACTACAAGCATAGGCTTTCCAAGTAGAAGGAAGACCTGCGGGAGTGCAAGGCCAGGTACCGGCGCCTGGAGGCTCAGCAGGCTGAGATGGTCAGGCAGTTCCAGGCCAAGATGCAGTCCCACTGGAACAAGGTCCTCCGGCTCTTTGTCACTAGCGGTACTTCCCTCCAGCCTTCAGCCAAAGCCCCACACCAGGAGGCTGAAGCAGATCCCAAATCAGAATTTCTGCCCTCCTCCAACCCGCACAAGAAGACCCTAAAGGGAGAGACTCTCTGCAGCAACACAAACATTCATTGCACGTATCCGTCCCAGGGGCCGTAGTTTGAGGACCCTTGATTTTGTGCAATATTAAAAATGCAAACAATTTTTCTGCAGACCACCAAAATTTTCTCTTGGACCACCGGTGGTCCATGGACCACCAGTTGGTGACCACTGCTCTAAAAGAATACAAATGACCAGCTGTTTGCAAGGAGTATAAATCCTTCCATTCAGTGATGAAATTCAATTTTTTTTACCACCGGTTCTGTGGGCATGGCTTGGTGGGCATGTCAGGCGAAGGATACTGCAAAATCTCCATTCCCTGCCCACTCCTGGGGGAAGGATATTGCAAAATCTCCATTCCAACCCCACTCTGGGGCCAGCCAGAGGTGGTATTTGCTGGTTTTCTGAACTACTCAAATTCCACTACCGGTTCTCCAGAACCTGTCGGAACCTGCTGG
This sequence comes from Pantherophis guttatus, assembly GCF_059756535.1. Lineage (NCBI taxonomy): Eukaryota > Metazoa > Chordata > Lepidosauria > Squamata > Colubridae > Pantherophis > Pantherophis guttatus. The sequence goes on along the minus strand of NC_142068.1, from coordinate 96,761,055 downwards.
ATTTCACCCCGCTTCCATTCCCAGCCAGAGTTGAAGAAGCTTCTTGGATGAGAAGTGAAATGTCTTCGAAGAAAAACTGGAAAGTCCAGTTGCCTCTTGAAAAAGCACCCTTGGCTTCCAGCTCTATTCTAATTCTGATTTGTGTAAGAAAACCCAGAAGCTTGTTTTAGGACAGCCTAAAATGACTGACCCCCAAAATTTCTCTGCTTCAGACTATACTGACCACGTCTTGCTTATGACCGACGTTTCACTTCCACTTCAGAAAGAGTGGGAAGGCCAAAAACTGTTGGCTTGGCCAACAGACACAGGGGGAAAAATGTTCTCTTGTTGTAGATGGGCACGTTGTATTGAAGGCATAGATACAAGGAGGAGGCTGGGTCCTTCTCATGGTTGAAAATGAAGGCCAAGCCAGAGATCGTGAGAGGACAGCCCTCTCCTCAGAATCATCTGATATGGGCCTATTTCAAACATGGAGATGTTCACATAAGCAGAGAACAAGAAACAGATGTGCATCAATATAAACCAAAAATGATTTAACTTCTAGAATCACAGCCAGCAAAATCCTGGCAATTAGCTTGGCAGTTGCGTTGCCTACAATATAGATTTCTGGAGCTAAAGCTTCCCTTGTACTTTTGATTATGATGTTTGGCGAGAAATAGGGGTTCTAGAGGATATGACAGTTTCAAATCAGCTAGCAACTATTAAGCCTATTTCTCCCCTAATTAACCACAATGCAATCTATCATTGATTGCTTCCAGACACTTTTCTTCCATTGTTTCAGTGCTGAGATCATTCCCACCGCATCCATTCATCCTTGTTTGGCAGCTCCTTCGATCTAGACTCAGCTTGGCAAATGCCACACCTCAGGAGCTACTGTCTACAATTTCTCCAAGATGTTAACGGAGCTACCTAATTTTATTTATTGCTGTAGTTATTCCATATCCATTACCCTGAAAAGTGGGGATAACTGCAGTGTAGCTCTCTGTAGGACTTGGGCAGGCCCTCATTCAGCTCAGCTTCCTCAAAAGGGCACCTCTAGTGGGATACAATTAGAGGAGACTTCCCAGAGAAAAGAAGAATACAAGCGCAATAAATAAATCAGGACATTTGAACATGGAAAAGCGATTTGGTGCACAGAGTAGTTTACAGAAAGTAAAGCCATTGGGAAAATACATAGAAAAACACAAACATTACCAAATTTCAAGAAAGTGTGTAAGATCTTGAGACTCTGGAAAGAGTGCAGAGAAGACCAACAAGAATGGTTAAGAGCAGGGGTGGGTTCTACTTATCTTTACTACCGGTTCGCAGCGGGGACGCGCGTGTGTTCTTCTGCGCATGCGCAGAAGCGTTTTGATGTCGAGGTCGGTGGGCAGAGCCTCCCGCCAGTTTTACTACCGGTTCTATAGAACCGGTGCGAACCGGGGGCAACCCACCACTGGTTAAGAGACTGGAGGCTAAAACATACAAGAAACGGCTACAGGAATTGGGTATGTCTAGTCTAGACAGACTAGGGGAGACAAGATAGCAGTGTTCCAATATTTGAGAGGGTCCCACAAAGACCCTTTTTGCACCAAAAGGCAAGATGAGAAACAATGGATGGAAACTAATCAAGGAGAGAAGCAATCTAAAAATAAGGAGACATTTCAAAACAGTGAGAGCAATCAACTAATAGAATGACTTGCCTTCAGAATTTGTGGGTGCTCCATCCCTGGAGGCTTTTAAAAAGAGACTTGACAACTATTTATCTGAAATGGTATAGGGACTCCTGCTCGAGCATGGGGTTGGACTAGAAGACCTCCGAGGTTCCTTCCAGGTCTATTGTTCTATGTTCTAAGTCTCAACTTCTGAGTGGAATGAACATGTTAACTCCTAAGCCCCACCTTAGAGATCTTAAGTTAAACTGGGCAGTTTTGCCTATGTTGTGAGGAAATCAATGTGAATGCACATGAAATCAGCATGAAGGATGATGCCTTGACTACAAAGAAAATCTGGATAGAAGCGTTTCTGTTTCGAAAGAGGTGAATCGGGGATACCTTGGGGATATCCCGTGTATCATTCTCAAGCACAGAACAAATACGAAAGCATTTTCTGAAAATACAAAACAAAATCCGTTTATTTCTCACGTGGACATGCACACCACCCTATGCTTCTTGGTCAGAGTGAATGCCTTAAACTAAAACAGATGTAGTTGCTGCTAAAAAACATATTGTAATTCCGATGGCATTCTAACAAACAAGTTGTCGAAAAACATTCACTACAAATCTTGATCGGGAGTCGAACCAGATAAGTTCTAATGAACTTAATGACACCAAGTAAATATTTTGAATTTATAATGAGCCCTGAAAGTGTTTTAGTGATTCGGTCATTCCAAAAAGATTGTTGCTGTAAATTTTACAGATTGTTTTTAAAAAAAAAAAAAAAAATCCCGAACAAGTAAACAAGCAAAATATGTGGTAAGCCGTCCTTTGGAGCCACAGTGACTCCAATACAGATTCCTTCAGTTTACCCACAAAGCCAATAATCAAATGAAGCCAATTTGAAAAGAATTCCAGTGTTCTGCTAAGTTCTTGACGTGAAGGACCACCCATTCAAGAGAGGTCTCCTTGTTTCCAGCAGATCAGAATAAACATGGAACAGAGTCATCCACTTTTGGCAAGTTAAGAATAAAACAATGAAATATGGCAGATTTGACGGTTTGGAGGGAGGACAGAAAACACAAGTCAGCATTATCTACTTGAATGAAAAAGAGAAATCTAAACAACTTTGACTCAATATGAATGTGTTTCCTTGCATGGAACAAACATCACTGGTTGATTATTTAAGATGGAAAAGAATTTATGGGGTGGACTGAGACACGGATGTACTTGGATAAGCAGCAAGACGTGCAATCAAAAACTTCTCAGCCCTTCTCATACTTTTAGTTACTTTCAATGTAACTTTTAGTTACTTTACAATGTAACTGGAGGACTGTTCACACATTAGCTCAGCCTGGTTCCCCTTTCACTGTTCCCCTACTGATAGAGAAGGACTGAAGAGGGGCTAATTGCATTTACCTATTTTCCTGCCTGGAACCAGGAACAAAGCACAGGGTCCCAGCTTTGTGGAGCTCAGCCAAACATATGTGCTGCTATGCTTCAGTCCTTCCATGTAAGGTAGAGGAAGCAAGGACCAAGGTCACCAAAGTTTGGAAGAACGAGTAGAACCGAGGCTGGGTACTGTATGTCATGGATGCTTTATGCACACATGATATAAATAGCAATAGCACTTAGACTTATATACCACTTTTACAGCCCTCTCTAAGGTTTACAGAGTCAGCCTATTGCCCCCCACAATCTGGGTCCTCATTTTACCCACCTCAGAAGGATGGAAGGCTGTGTCAACCTTGAACCTGGTGAGATTCGAACTGCCAAATTGCAGGCAGCCGGGAGCAGTAGCCTGCAGTACTGCACTCTAACCACTGCGCCACCGTGCAATCTCCCCATCTCAAAGTGCCATGATTGCAGCCCCAAATTGAGTATTCCTTCAGTTTATTATTCCTTGCAATAATTGCCAGGCACTTTTGCTGACCTTGACATCTCTGCTCCAGATTATCTCCCTAAAGCGACTCCACAAAATCTCATACACTACACAGGAAACACAGACTTCAGAGGTTAATTAGAACTGCAGAAAAAGCAATTGCTACCAACCTGTCTTCCATTGAGGACCTGTATACTGCATGAGTCAAAAAGAGGGCTGTGAAAATATCTATAGACCCCTCGCATCCTGGACATAAATTGTTTCAATTCCTACCCTCAAAACTGCACACCAGAACAATTAGACACAAGAATAGTTTTTCCCCGAATGCCATCACTCTGCTTAACAACTAATTCCCACAACACTGTCAAATAATTTACTAAGACTGTATTACTATTCTTTTCTTCCTTCCTATTACCTATCTCCTCCCACTTATTACTATAACCATGTTGCTTGTATCTTTCAATTTATATTGTTTTTATTTGTTTCCTAATATGATTTGATAGCTTATTAGTAACCTTGACTATCACTAAGTGTTGTATCTTTTATTCTTGCTGAATGTATTTTATTCTCCTTATGTCCATTGAGAGCATTTGCACCAAAGACAAATTCCTTGTGTGTCCAATCACACTTGGCCAATAAAGAATTCAAGTCAAGTCAAGTCAAGTCTAGTCTAGTCTAGTCGGTTGTTTAGCATACAATGGCTTGATAGGTCCTGGCTTCTTCAGAGACATACTTCCTGGTCAAGATGACTGAGAATGAATTAGTAAAGAGTTCAGTTTCTTGGTTTATAACACTAGGAATTGATTATTAGGACTGATGATGTTACCTATTTGGGTAATGAAATGTCTGCAAAAAACCCCACCAACCTCAGAGAGCACGAAAGACTCCACTGTTGAATCCTGAGCCAGGCAGATTCTCTTCTATTGGTAGCAATTGTTTATCATGCAGACTTCATGGTTTGCTCAAGCATTTCTAATGTGAATGTTTTTTATCACCGTATTCAAGGATTAGACTTTCAAAAATTAAACTCAGTAACAGGTATGATAGAAGTTATGCAAGATTTTGAATGAGTTCATTTTTTTTTTCTTGGCCAAAAGATAAGTTCAAAATCTAAAAATAAAAGGGTACTAAAAACCGCCCAAGAATTCTATAGAAAAACAATAACACACCAGCCAAAGCTGAATGTAAGACACTACAGGGAAAGTTCAGATAAGACTTTTGGAGCATGAGATGTTACAGGCAGTTAGCAAGCAGTAAAAATACACAGTTCTTCTCTGTGTTTATTTATGCATTCAGAAATATTACCGGGAAAAATTTAAAGGTAATTTGCCCCATTACAGGAATCTGGAGGATGTATTTGCTCCTTTCAAATGACTGCAAAGTTCCCTTTCCAGATACGCATGAGATTTAGGCACAAGATGCCCTGGTGCTATTTTGTAGCCCAGGTTAGCATAAGGACATTTAGAAAGCTTCTTCCATCTTATTCCTAAATTTAAGCTCCACCCAAAAATCTCTGGCAATATTGTGTGAGGTTAGGGACCCAGGCAGACAGTTCTCTGGATACACAAAAGGTTCAAACAGGAAGGAAAGAAGGGAGGGAGGGCGGGAGGGAGGGAGGGAGGGAAGGAAGGAAGGAAGGAAGGAAGGAAGGAAGGAAGGAAGGAAGGAAGGAAGGAAGGAAGGAAAAAGGGAGGGAGGAAAGGGAAATACATAAGAATAGTAGCTTCTTCTTCCCTTGGTGCTTTTTTCCACACAAGCATTAGGGATTCAGGGAGAAGGAATATTTGCATTCCTTAAGCACTCATGTAACTTTCTGGCATCGAGTTCCATGAATGGAAAAGCACATTTTTTGGGCTCCCCTGTTCACAGATGTTGCTGCAGCAAACTCTCCCTTTACAGATTATGCTGCTCATCTGGGAAGACACCCCCTCCCCCCTTCCTGCTCCGTCTTGCCTGCACTTTAAGTATTCAAATGAAAAGGAATGCTTTTAGAAACGCATCGGCCATAACACCTTGGATCCTAAGGGGAAAACATTCACAAACCTTCTTGACATCTTCTCAGTGGCTGAAAAAAAAAACACGTTTTTTTATTCTCAAAACTTGTGTATCAGAAAAAAATGTTTGGCAATCGTGGGCTACTCTCAACCACACCCCCTCCTTTGAACACTTCTTCTCACAAAACTTTGACACGGGAGGCATTCCCTTGGACACTTGTGGTCTCCACACTGTGATTGGACAGGACGAAGAATCTTCTGACTTTGAAGAGTGTCGCAACGAGAATGCTTTTAAAAAGAGACGTCTTTGAAGAAGCACACTAAACTGGTCCCAAATATATATTTGCAACACTGGAAAGAATTAATGAAAAACCAAAACCAAAAATAAATTGCCCGATTCTCACCCTGTTCCGTTATTCCTTCTTCAGATATCTCACTTGTCCTGTTTTTGTCTACTTCAGGGGTGTCAAACTCAAGGCCTGGGGACTGGATCTAGGCTGGGGAGGGGTATGTAGATCTGGCCTGCACTGCTGTCCTGGAGGCAGTAAAGGACCAGCCTGTGGTGTCTCCATCAGCGAAAACGGGCTCCCGAGCTTCGTTTTCAGCTGCCACAGCCTCCCCTCCCGAGCTCCATTTTCACTGGCAGAGGTTTGCAGGAGGCCGTGGCAGCCGAAAACGAAGCTCGGGAGCCCGTTTTTGCTGGCAGAACAATTGGGCCACCACAGATGCCCCCCAACACGAGTGATGTCAAGCTGGCCACATCCCCTGGTCACGCCCACAGCCCCTGAGGTCAAACACAACCCTGATGTGGCCCCCAATGAAATAGAGTTTGACACTCCTGGTCCACTTGTTCTGCATCAAAGAAGTGGTCTTCTCCCTGCCAGTCTACCTTTTGCTTACGTGTAGGTCAGTAATGGGTTTCAAATCCCGGCGCTACCAGTTTGCCATCGGTAGCGCGCAGACGCTTTGCGAGTGTGTGGCGCTTCTGTGCATGCGCAGAGCGTTTTTGATGACATCTGGGTGGGTGGGTGGAGACTCCCACCGCCGCCTTTACCGGTTTGCCTGAACCGGGGTGAACCGGAAGCAACCCACCACTGGTGTAGGTATAACTCCAGGAAAACAGTGCAGGCCAAGCTACACAGTTTCTGCAAATATGTAGAACTAGAACGTAGGTTATATCAGCTGTCAAGAAGCCGTGAGTAGAAAAGGAGTAGGCCATGCCTCCTCCTCTTGCAATGAGACAGCTGATTGTGATCACCCTGTTCAGGATGGACTTGGGCTCAGGATGGACTTGAGGTCATTTCCCTTCACCAGACAGCCCATCCTACATGGCATTTGGTCCAAGAGGCATAGAACTGAGCCAAAAGTTTTGAATTTTCCAACACAGGGTATTAGCCCTAATTCTTCTTCCTTTTTTTCCCCCATTTCACAACTGATGCCACTGTGTATTTAATCCTGGCAGTCCAATACAGAATGTCTAGTTACTGGGAATTCCATAACAATTCTGGGCAATGGGATGCAATGCCACATCGTATTCAGCAATGGGATGCAATTTCATTGTTAAAATAGTCTTCATCTAGACAAAACCACTCTGTTCACGGTCATTCAGAAGGCTTGGGCTGGCAAGAAGACCATTTTTCAGGCATTCATGCTCTGTATACATTTTCAAAGCATGTGTAAAATTTCAAGAATCAGAACAACCTCCCTTTATCTTGGGTCCTTTAGGTATTCTAGACCAATTCCAAGGTTTCCACCTCTGAAAGGCACTAGATTGGGTTCAACCTGCCTTAAATAGAAGAGGTATACTTTGATTTATTCAAGTTTACAACATGCGTACGACACATGAAATAACAGGCATTCCAAGAGAAGAAGTTTCTTTGGAAAGAGGAAAGGTTCCAGCCTTGGTGGTAGCAGAAGACCTCTTGATGGTTCAGTTTGGTGCCCCTCTCACACACAGCTGTATGTGTTACTTCAGATGCTCCTTCAGATTGTGCAAGATTGTGCAACAGAACTGAATTATCTCTTCCTCTCCTTCCCCTCCCCATCAAGAAAGAGAAGATTTAAAACCTGAATTATTCTTGTTGGGGATTTTACCAGAAACTTATAGTAAAGAAAATGTATATTTGATTATTCATATAATAACTGCAACTAGAACTGTATTTGCACAAAATTGGAAAAGTGAAGAGATCACTACGGATGAGAATGGGATTATGAAAATATTAGTATGTGCAGAAATGAATAGATTAACACTTGCAATTAAAGGAAAGGAAGAATCGGACTACTATAGTATATAGGAGTTATTTTATCAATGGTCAGAGAATAAATACGAAAATTAGAAAGAAAAGCGGAGGAGTGAAATATGGAAAACGTTTTAACAAAGTTAAATAAGCTGAGGAGAAGATTGTTACAATAGTAGGTATGTTGGGTATCAGTATTAATTTAAGAATAGATAAAATAATAAATATGGCTGTAAATTTTAATTGTTATTGCACAAAATATTGGTACCCAGACGAGGCACTGTTTAATGAAACATGAAATGTTTGTATTAAAATAAAAAAAAAGAAAGGAAGGAAGGAAGGAAGGAAGGAAGGAAGGAAGGAAGGAAGAAAGAAATCCCATGTTTGAACCATGGAGGAATTCTGCTAGATGCAGAAACACACAGCCCAGCTGATGACATACCTAGGTATATGTTGGTTGTCATGGAGACCTAGCAAGGAAACCTGCCAAGAGCTGAACATGTGTGTCCTGGTGAATGGCTAAAACCCCCAAACCTACACTTTATACCTTGGGAACCAAAACCTCAAGAAAATGCTTTTTTTTTTTAAAAAAAAAATTCTGCTGGCAGCAGCTCACGGAGCTCTCCATATACAAAGCAAGTGATCTTGAATTCTCCCTCCGTTCATGAGCCCTGATTGACTCCAGGCATACCAAGCGAGAGGACCGGGCTGCTTAGCAGGTAGCTATGGAAACCGAGGGACCCACTGCTAGCCTGCAGCAAAAGCCAGAGAGATAAGGCTGCAACTTGCACAGTTTAGATTGTTTTCACAGCTGTGGTTTTCCTTCATTTCTGATCAAAGTAGCGAACAACATTGTCTTTCCCTTTTAAGGGGCTCAAAAAATATTTGGCTTGATCGCAGAAGAGGGTCAACATTTGTAAGCACAAATAATGAGATCATGGCAGAGTCAAGGGAAGGCAGAGGTGGCTTATGACCCTACGTCATTTCTGAGAGTCTGGGACAGGTTCTGGTAGGAGGAACAGAAAAAGGAAGGTGATCCAGTGGTGAAATCCAATTTTTTTTTTTACTACTACTTCTGTGGGTGTGGCTCGCTGGGCATGGCAGGAGAAGGATACTGCAAAATCTCCATTTCCTCCCCACTCCTGGGGAAAGGATATTGCAAAATCTCCATTCCCTCCCCACTCTGGGGCCAGCCAGAGGTGGCATTTGCTGGTTCTCCGAACTGCTCAAAATTTCCGCTACCGGTTCTCTAGAACCTGTCAGAACCTGCTGGATTTCACCCCTGAGGTGATCCATTCTCAGATCTGTGACTTGAACAAAGCATATTATAGTCTCCTTTGATCTGAGGTTGAGTCCTGGTGCTTTCATGGACAATCCAGGCCAGTCTTCCTGGAAGTAGAACAGAAGAAGGTTGCCACTGCCTTCTTCTTTCTTCAGCTTCCTGATCTGGCCCACAATTCTTGAACTCTTTGGCAATTTCCCATCTAAGAACCAACCATACATGATTCTGCTTAGCTCTGGAGCCCAGAAAAGATTACTCCACTTGGTCTTTTGCTGGGATGCACTCCAACTAAAACGTTGTCATCAAAAATCCTGAGTGAATGATAGCATTATGATTTCATACCAGACCAATGCAGTTCATAAATCGTTCCTAAAAACATATGGGATGGCTGATGTTGACTCAGCCTTCCATCCTTTCTAAGGTAGGTAAATTGAGGACCCAGTTTATGGGGGCAATAAGCTGACTTTGTATAAATATACAAAAAGGATGAAGGCTATTGCTTAGTGCATTGTAAGCCGCCCTGAGTCTCTGGAGAAGGGCAGCATATACATCAAATAAAAAAAAAAAAAGTTTGCAAAGCCGAACATTACTTGGTTTGATACCTAAGCATGAATGTGAAAAAGTACCGAAAGTTATTTGGTAGTTCAGTAATTTTAAAAAGTATTGAAGGATGGACTCCTTGATGTTCTCTCAGCTTGGCTCTTTGCTTGCAGATGTTTCATTGCCCAATTAACTTCATCATTGCTGGTGAGTGTTTGCTCACTCTTTACAAACAAGAAGATGCGATGCCAGTATTGTTGGGGATGTGGTTTTCTCCTTGGTAGTTCCTAAATATATTTATACACCATTCAAAAGAGACAATAAAATAGCTAAGAAGGAAAGAAAAAGACCAGAACACATCCTCTCCAGAAGCCAACACCCAGATAAGCAGGGATTAATACCAGACAAACGAACAGGAAAAAGTCTCCTAAATTCAACCCTGAGCAACATATATTCTCTTCTACTGATTAACTTTACTCATATTGGCTTCTCTCCCGATTTATTGACTAACACTCATAGAACACTGCGGCCATTCTCTTTTCCTTCTTCCTCAACAATGTGATCCTACTTTTTTGAAGGATGCATCAAATTCCTTGGACGTCAAAGTGGACTGTCTGCATCACATGAATGGCACAAGGTAATCAAACTGTACTGACAGTGCTTAAGATCAATTCTCTGTTGAGTTCAAAGTGTTTCAAAGAGCCTTAGAGACCAGCCAATTCCCCTAGACTTTCATGGGGATGACGGAAGCTCCCTTTCAGTTGTGTGAGTGAATGTGTCCTTTTTAATTTCTCTAGGGTTTATCATCTCCACTACACCTTTGACTTCTTTATTGTTGTCTATTATGGTACCTTTATTCTTCTTTTTCTTCTCAGTGCCTTCCGCCGTGCCCTTAAAACCCACTTTTTCCAGCAAGCCGGGCTGGCTTAGGAAGAAATTTTTTTAAAATTTTTAAATGTTTAATTGGTTTGTGGTTTTTTAAATTTTGGGCCAAATTTATATAGATTTTAATTGTTTTTAATATTTGTATTTCATGTTTTTAATTCTGGCTGTGCACCGCCCTGAATCCTCAGGGAGAAGGGCGGTATATAAATTGAAAAATAAAATAAAATAAATAAAATAAAATAAATAATGTTTTTTTTAACCTGTGAGCCAGTCAGATGGTATATAAATTAATATTTACCATTATGCAGTTCCAAATTAGTTTATTAACCTGAATAGTGCTGCAGTTGTGTTTTTTCCAAATCAGCTAATAAATCAAGATATGAAGATTCTCTATTTCTAAATTCTCACGTCAGAAATTATCCATTTAATAAAATTTTGGACTTTCATGTGCATTTAACACAACACAGGAAACAATGCCGAGAATCAGTGCCAATAGACATGAACGGTGGAAATCCAGTCTAAGGAGACACGAATGAATAACTGCAGCTAAAGGCTGTTTGCCATGAAGAAAACCAAAAACCTTAGTTAACCCAGGATTGTTTTGGATGGGAAAAAACATACTTAACATTTAGACTTTACTGAGTCAAAATCTTTTCTCTCCAAAACTAAAACTATTAAGGAAATTAGAACAGAAGAATTTTTTTAAAAATCCTCTGGAAATTTATCATCTTCTGAGGGGGATATTAAAGGGAAAGGAGGAGAACAAAGAGATGGAGCAGTCCATAAGAAATGGATCTAGGGGTGACATGATAGCAGTGCTCCAATATTTGAGGGGCTTCCATGAAAAAGAGGGGGTCTAGTCATGGTGGCATGGTGGATAGAATGCAGTACTGCAGGCTAACTCACTGCTTACTCCAGGAGTTCGATTCTGAGTCACTCAAGGTTGACTCAGCCTTCCATCTTTCTGAGGCCGGTAAAACAAGGACCCAGATTGTTGGGGGCAACAGACTGATTCTGTAAAATGCTTAGAGATGGCTGTAAAGCACTATGAAGCGGTATATAAGTCTAGATGTTATTGTATTCTCCAAAGCACCTGAAGGCAGGACAAGAAGCAATGGATGGAGACTAATCAAAGAGAGAATCAATCTAGAACTAAGGAGAAATTTCCTGATAGTTAGAACAGTTAACCAGTGGAATGACTTGCCTCCAGAAGTTGTGGGTGCTCCAACACTGGAGATTTTAAAGAAGAGATTGGCCAATCATTTGTCTGAAATGTTATACGGCTTCCTGCCTGAGCAGGGGGTTAGACTAGAAGTCCTCCAAGGTCCCTTCCAACTCTGTTATTCTGTTAAATCAGGGAGCTTTAAACTGCCTGAAAGTTTCCCACATGTTGGTCTTTTAATGCTGAAACAATCTGAACCAAAAGCACAAACATCAAGGAATGGAATTCATTTTCTTGGATATCTCAGTATCCAAGGACATGAAAAACAAATGCAGAGATAGGAGAGAAAAAGGAGAATTTTCTGAAGCCAACCACTTGGTCTGGTATTAAAGAAATTGTTATCTGACAATATCTGACTAAGAGTGAAAATTGGACCAAGGAACAACAGCTGGAGATGACTTCTTACCAACATGTAGTTTGGACTACTGAACTTCTGAGTTCCATCCAAATGTGCTAACTCTTTCAAGTGGTTTTTATAATAATGTGACGCATTCTACATCTTCTAGTTTCACATATATTCCAAAAATTACCGCTGTACTGGGAACAATATCCTGATTTTCCACGCTTTTACATGCAGTTCTATGACCTCATTCCACTTCAATGGGAGAAGCCAGTAACTTTGAAAGCAAAGTCTTAAATCTATCTAGCTACTTCCTTTAAAATTATCTCAAATTGTGTTCGACTTTCATTTTTTTTAGAAGGTATCATTTCACATACCTGAACTGTAGAATAACATAACAAAGTTGGAAGGTACCTTGGAGGTCTTCTAGTCCAACCCCCTGATCAGCAGGAAACTTAATACTATTTCAGACAAATGACCACCCAATCTCTTCTCAAAAACTTACAGTGTTGGAGCACTTACAACTTCTGGAGGCAAATTGGTCCACTGCCTATTTGTTCTAACTGTCAAGAAATTTCTCCTTAGTTCAATTTCTCTCTCCTTAGCTAGTTTCCATCCATTGCTTCTTGTCCTGTCTTCTGGTGCTTTGGAAAATAGTCTGACCCCCTTGCCTTTGTAGGAGCCCCTCAAATGTTGGAACAGTGCTATGATATCATCCCTAGTCCTTCTTTTCACTAGACTAGACTTACCCAATTCCTGCAATTGTTCCTCATAAGTTTTAGCTTCCAGCCCCCTAATCATCTACAAGATGTTAAAATGCTGACATTTTAATCACAACAACACAACACTACAATTTCAAAATCATCATTTCTTCAGACATTATCCAAAAGTTGTTTACAGTGTTGATTGTTGATGCCAAAAGCAGGGAAGGGATTAAAAACTTAAATTCAACGCAAGGGATAAAAAGAGAAGGACCGCATGTTGGAGTAACCACAACCCTCGTGTTAAACCTTAGAAACCAGAAAATAAAGCAAAATAAAATAAACTTGAGTTCAAGAAGATGTCTGCCTTTGTCATCTCACAAAGAGCTCCTTTTAATTTTTTTTCCATCCAATATGCATGCATCCAAACACTGTTTAATGATGATCACATGAGAACATCTCATAACTCAAAATCTTTACGATGATTGCTCTCTTTACTTTGTACGCTTCAGTTAATCATGCACTTATGGTATGGAAAATCAGCTCCAACAATTTCAAAACCAAATTGAGCCTTCAACATTCCAAGCTAAAATGTTTGCAAGCAGCTCTTTCCCACCAAAATGAATCAAAGTAGCAGCAGAACGAGTGTGTCTTTAACACACCCCTACATGTGGCTGTTCCAAATCCTATTGCCAACACAACAGACAAATGCCAATATCCAGATCAGTTCATGTGCAGCTGGCCTTTCATCCTGTATCTCCTTCAAAGGACCTCCTCACTGATGTTCTATGTTTGAAGAAAATGGACTTAATAAGGCCTCCTGACTTGGGGGGGGGGGGTGGAGGGGGGAGAGATGCTGACAAGGTAGATTCTTTTTTAAAAAATCTTTCCATCTGTTTTGCATTGATTTTATCATAATGTCTTTCACAATCGTCTTAATGCTCCAATTCTATGTTCAACTAATCCGAATTTCTGCTACATTGAACATTTGATAGAAATAATAATGTCTAGAAGACTTGAAATATATTCATTTATGGATTTTTCCCCCCTTCTGTTCAATCATGTCTTATTCTCAGAGGCTGCCTGGACAAAGAGCCCTGCAGTTTTTTCACAAATGGTTGCCTGCTCCCTTCATCTACAGTAAGTACCGATATAGATCCAAGTATTTGATTTTTAATCTGGCATTGCTTTTGCATATTGAAAAAGCTAGCAACTCTTGCAGGGAGCATTCTGATTGTTTAGATTCCTGCCCAAGTTCGCTTGCCCACAATTTTTTAAAAGAACTCCAAACTTGTTTATTTTCAATATTAATACTTTAGTGAGATCTGCAAGACAGACACAGACTTCAATGGATAATTAGAACTGCAGAAAAAACCATGGCTACCAACCAGCCTTCCATTGAGGACCTGTATACTGCACGAGTCAAAAAGAGGGCTGTGAAAATATCTACAGACCCCTCACATCCTGGATATAAATTGTTTCAACTCCTACCCTCAAAACGAGGCTATAGAGCACTGCACACCAGAACAACTAGACACAAGAACAGTTTTTTCCCGAATGCCATCACTCTGCTAAACAAGTAATTCCAACAACACTGTCAAATAATTTACTATGACTGTATTACTATTATTCTTCTCTTCCTTACTAGTATCTATCTCTTCCCACTTATTATTATAACCATGTTGCCTGTATCTTTCAATTATATTGCTTTTATTTGTTTCCTAGTATGATTTGATAGCTTATTAGTAACCTTGACTATCACTAAGTGATAGTATCTTTTATTCTTGGTGAATGTATTTTATTCTCCTTATGTACATTAAGAGCTTATGCACAGAAGACAAATTCCTTGTGTGTCCAATCACACTTGGCCAATAAAAGTGTTCTGTTCTGTTCTGTTCTGTTCTGTTCTGTTCTATTCTATTCTATTCTATTCTATTCTATTCTATTCTATTCTATTCTATTCTATTCTATTCTATTCTATTCTATTCTATTCTATTCTATTCTATTCTATTCTATGGCAAGAGAAAGCAGCTGTTTTTATTCAAGACCGAACACCAAAGAAAACCAGCTGCTTGACACAATGCAACAGGGGGAAACCTTTCCGTTTTAGACAGACAAACATTTAACCTTTCAATTTAGCTTTAGGGAGAGAGAAAAGTATCTAAGGGAGAACACTGACTCTTCTGCAAGTGTAATGCAGCTGAAAAGATTACAAACCAACGAGATATCTTCATTTTTCAATATTCAGAACAAACTAAGACACCTACAGTATATCAACTTGCTGCTAAATAAGTAGAATCCCAGATGTGGAGTTCCTTCCCTGATTCTGCCCTTGGAAACATTGTCTGAAAACAGCTGGAGATGTATTCCTAATGTGACTCTGGTTCAGGAAGCAGCTGTTTCAAAGCCAACTTGTTCCTTCTCCAGGATGCTTGGTGTCCTCCATCGACTGAACACCAAAGGTGATATGAGGAAATAAGTTTTTTGACATCTAACTAAGAATCAGTACATATTGATAATATTAACAACTGGGACAAGAAAAGCTTTTCAGTATACATGTAGCCCTCGACGTACAACTACAACTGAGCCCCAAACTTCTGTTGCTAAGTGAGACAGCGGTTAAGTGAATTTTGCACCATTTTTCTTGTCCCAGTTGTTAAGTGAACCACTGCAGTTGTTAAGATAGCAACATAGTTGTTAAGTGAATCTGGCTTCCCCGCTGACTTTGCTTGTCAGAAGCTCGCAAAAGGGGATCACATGACCCTGCAACCATTTTAAATATGAACCAGTTGCCAAGTGTCTGAATTTGGACCACCACGTGACCACAAGAATGCTGCAACGATTGTACGTGTGAAAAATGGTCATAATGGTCACAACGTAACACCACAATTAGGTTTAATATGCTAGACTTGCAGGGCCAGCGCAACATGCAACATATTCATACCCATGTAATATAATATAATGTTACATACATATAGGTATATGGGAATGTGCGTTAATTATTACTTATTTGGGTTTAGGGATTCTATTTTTTTCATTTATTGAGTTATTGAGATGTATTTGTATTTTGGGGAGGGGGCTGCAGCAAGGGAGGCTCATTCAGTTTCATTGTAAACATGTTGTACATTGACAATAAAGAAGGGGTGAAATGCTCGCCGTTCGGACCGGATCGCCCGATCTGGAAGCGATGGTGGCGGGTGGTTCGGAGAACCGGTAGCAAAAATCCCTAGCCCCCCCAATGCCCAGCTGAGCTTTTTTACTTTTAAAAGCATTTTTTCTACAACTTCTTCGGCCAAAAAAATGCTTTTAAAAGTTAAAAAAAAGCCCCTGATGATCGCGTGGCTCAGCTGGGATCGTCAAGAGGCTTTTAAAAGAAAAAAATCCCTTTTTTTCTTTTAAATGCCTCTGACGATCCCAGCTGAGTTGCCTGATCGGCAGAGGCTTTTTAAAACAGCCTCTGCCGATCAGGCAACTCAGCTGGGATCGTCAGAGCCTTTTGAAAGCATTTTTTTACAACCTCTTCGTCAAAGAAGTTGTAGAAAAAAATGGTTTTAAAAGTAAAAAAAAATTGGCCATGCCCACCCAGTCACATTACCCCTCCCCCCACCAAGCCACGCCCACAGAACCGGTAGTAACAAATTTTAGATTTCACCACTGCAATAAAGGTTTAGTTTGATTTGATTTAAGTCATTTTTTTCAATGCCATTGTAACTTTGAATGGTCACTAAAACAAATGTTTTGTACGTTGAGGATTACTTGCATTTAGAGATCAATTTACTCCCACAGGGATGGAAATTTCACTAAGTCATTTTTATGAACTGATGCACAAATGCGGTACACATTTTCCCATATACACAAAATCCATGGAGAAGCAGTATCTGAGTTTGGCCAAAGTGTCTGAGATTGTAATTTACATCTTGAAACAGGTGAAGGTATGTGAACGTAGCATACGTTTTCAAGAGTTACTATCAGATCGATTTGGAGCCCGAGATTCGGCTGCGTTCATGAAGGTTTGTTCAAATCACAAGAAAGCAACACTTTATATTATTATTCTCATTTAACAGGTATTTAACAACAGCTTATTTCCCATAAGAAAACCTTTCATATATTCTATCATTACCTTAATTTCATATTTCATATTTCATCCATGCTTTATTATCTAGCCATTGATAAAACAAATCCCATATCAAATAGTATTGTTTAAATATAAATAATATAAAGGGATATATAAAATTGTCAAATAAGAGAAATCAAATAATTTGTAACCTTAAATATGGGATTAAGTACAAAAGAATTTTAACCAATCAACACACTGTCTGTGATTGTATTGAATGATGGTTGTTTTTATGTTTGGTTATGTTTAAAAATCAAAAAAAAATCAAAAAAAAAAGTGAAGTAGGTAACTGATATGAAGAATCCTGAATGAAGGTAGAGCTCATGTCATACTAATGCCATTTATTTGTATTCATTTCATGTGCTCGTGTCCATGTTTATACTTATACCTGTTATCTCGTACATGTTTGACAAATAAAATAAAATAAATAAAATGCAAAAAAAAAAAAAAGAAAACAACACTTACCTTTCTTGGATTTTGCACCAATCTTCAGTTTAGAGGGCCAAGCAATCTGGGTGTTTGTTTCCTCCATAATCTGTCAAAGGATAAGAAACATTGGTTTAAATTTAAACCCATTTGCCGTTTTCTATCAGACAGAAACAACGAGAATTTGTAATAATTCTGAACTGCTGCAAAGTTGCCTTAAAGTACAAAGAAATGGCTTTCAGAAGACAAGTCTGAATTAACCCCAGTGGGAATAAACCTGATGGATTTTAGCATTTCAACTGAAACACAATATCAATACATTTAAAAACTTAGCTTTTAGCTGACTGTTTCCTATTAGCCTCCCATACTTCCCTGAATTTGCTATGGCATGCCCTATTTTTTTGCCAACATTTTCTTAAAGTTACTCAAAATTAATCAGTAACTGGAAAGGCTTATTTTGCCCCTGTGCAGAATTGTACTCGGATGTCCAATTCACAACTTGGCTTTGCAAGAGTGATCTGATCATCAGCTGGTGGGAACAATTGCCAGCACTTCACTCCCCAGTGAAATAACAGAATAAGAGAATTGGAAGGGACCTTGGAGGTCTTTCTAGTCCAACCCCCTGCTTAAGCAGGAGACCCTACACCATTTCAGACAAATGGCTGTCCAATCTCTTCTTAAAAGCCTCCAGTGATGACGCACCCACAACATCTGAAGGCAAGCCATTCCACTGGGTTTTTTTTTAAAAAAAAGTTTTTTATTTTCTTTATTTTTATACAAACATATCAATGCATGAACAGTGTCATGCCTGGGTGTCATACATTCTAATACAAATAAGATTAATAGCATTAGTTGTAATTATTACTTTCAATCCAACTTGTATATTTCTAATAGTGATACATATTTATATAAAGTTGCAATCTTCCATTATTCAATTATTCCATGTTTTCTCTTATTATTACTCTTATTTTTATAAAAGTGTATACACTAATATTCTCCTTTTCTCTTATTTCTATCTCTTATTCTAACTTTTAATCATGTCATCCTTTATTAAAAAAAACATTTTCTTTCTGTTCTACCTAACGTCTAATCATGTCACCTACCTAAAAAAAAGAAAGAAAGAAAGAAAGAAAGAAAGAAAAGGAAGAGGAAAAGGAAGGCAAATCAAAACAACACCAAAAACAAAGAATCATCTATCCATCATCTCTTGCCCGCTTCAATACTTTAGTTGCTATGCTTTTTTTCTTTTTGACCTGTCTTCCTTATTCCTCTCTAAGTTCTTTATTCATTGCACTGGTTAATTGTTCTAACAGTCCCGAAATTTGTCCTTTCTAGCTGCCTCTCTCCTTGATTAGTTTCCATTCAGTGTTTCTTGTTCTGCCTTCGGGCACTTTGGAGAACAGACATCTCTTCTTCCTTGTGGCAGCCCCTCAAATATTGGGAAAAGGCCCTGATCCTGAATATGTGGGCAGATGAACAACTGACAAATACAATCCAACAAGGTTTTTGTCTTCATGCAGTTGGTCACTAAATGAACAGTTGTTAAATCAAGGACTACTTGTACGTGCTCCCACTGTCACCGTAAGATTAAAACAGAAAGAAAAGCATAGGGAGTCCCAAACCTCAAGAATATTCAAATTGCTAATCCAAACACTTCAATGTAAGAAATGCAGCACAGAATGATTATTTAAACATGTCTCTTTGAATCTCTGCATGAGTCTTGTAAAACATCAGTAAAACAGTAAACAATGCGAATGCATTCACTCCTATTTTAGGTAAGAAAATAATCCTCCATTCTCTGAACTGGAGAAGTCAGCATATACAATCTAGTTTCAAATACTGCTGTTTCAAGAAATCGTGGCTATAATTATGATGAAAGAAACAGCATCCTTTGCCGATGTCTTACAGGAAAAATTTGAAAGACAAATACACACACTGAAAAGTTTATACTTCTTTCTATTGCCTGTATCAATAGAATTCCTTAAAGCCACTATTTCCAGAGGATGGTGCCATGTGGAAAAAGTGAGAAATGTCAGCCAGGACTCAATGCTCTTTGCTTTGAATGGGTTTCAGCAGCCACAGGGTAATAAATTGCAGCTGGGAGGTGACTTCCAGACAAGGCAGTTCTACCATGACACACATCTATTCCTAAAGAGACCCAAACACAGATGTGAAATAAGAACTGTAGCAGCATCAAGTCTGAATGCTAAATCACTCAGGTCGAGCTATCTGTTGGGAGGAAAGCTATGGCAAACCTAGGCAACCTATTAAAAAGCAGAGACAAAGGCCCATGAAGTCAAAGCTGTTTTCCCAATAGTAATGTATGGCTCTGAGAGTTGGGCCATAAGGAAGGCTGAGCGCCAAAGAATTGATGCTTTCACATTGTGGTGTTGAAAGTCCCTTGGACTTCAAGGAGACCCAATCAGTCAATCCTAAAGAAAATGAAATTTGGCTATTCCTTGGAAGGACAGATACTGAAGCTGACTCTTAAATCCTTTGGCCACCAAATGAGAGGGGAGGACTCCTTGGAGAAGACCCTGATGTTGGGAAAGACTAAATAAAAAGAGAAGGGACGGCAGAGGATGAGATGGTTAGATAGTTTCATTCAGAGGTGAAATCCAATTTGTTTTTACTACCGGTTCTGTGGGCGTGGCTTGGTGAGTGTGGCAGGGGAAGGATATTGCAAAATCTCCATTCCCACCCCACTTTGGGGACATCCAGAGGTGGTATTTGCTGGTTCTCCGAACTACTTAAAATTTCCGCTACCGGTTCTCTGAACTGCTCAAAATTTCCGCTACCAGTTCTCCAGAACCTATCAGAACCTGCTGGATTTCACCCCTGGATTCATTGATGTGATGAACATGAATTTAGACAAATTCTGGGAGAACAGGGGAGTCTGGCATGCTGTGGTCCATGGGGTCGTGAAGAGTCAGACATAACTTAGCAACCGGACAACAACAACTACCTATGTATCTTCAGAAGATGGAACTATATGTATCTCCCAAATTCCAAATTTGGAACGGTCTTAAAAGGAACAACCTCTCTGCTTGGAAGTGCTGTGAATGAGCAGTTTGGAAACTTGAACCCTCTTGCAAAATCAAAAAATCCTGAATATTAGAAAAGTGGTCCAGAGACTTCCGGCGGTGACGTAAGAGTCGTGGCGGCACAGAAGAGAAGCGCTCTCTCTCTGTTGCCGATTTTCCGAGCTTTGGTGCCTGTTTTTGGCGGAGACCGGTCCCGAAGAGACCGGGAATAAAGAGGGGAAGCTTTGGGGGAGGCGAGGAGAGGTGCGATCTCCCGCCGTACCGTAAAGAGCCCTCAATCCAGGCTCGGGAAGAAGTCGGCTGGCGCGGTGAGCACAGTCGGCCCGGAGACTCGAACGAGCCGATTGAGATCACTGGGAGTAAAGGAGGGAGTACAGTGCAGAACTGCTGAGGTCGAACAGAAACAGAACTAATTTGGACTATTAATTTTGGCGCAAAACCGAGGAGAAAGTTTCTTTTCTTTCCGGAGGGACAGCGTGAAGAAGGAAGATCTCAAAGTGGAACCGGGCGGCAACTGAAAAGGCGAGCAAAGAGGAAGGGGCAAAATACGGAGCAGCGAAGAAAGTTTTAAAAACTTTAAAACAGACAAACGGAGGTGAGGAGAAATAACTTAAACAGAGGAGATTAAAAGAAGAATGGACTCTCTTTTTTTTTTACCCCCGCTGCTAGCTGCCTGAGCGGAAGGAGTGAGAAAATCTTGGCAAAGTAAGGATTACATACAGTGACTGTGCAGAATAGAGGCCGCCATACTGTAACCGGAAAAGACTTCAACAGTTGTAAAAGAACTTGTTTTTTGTTTTTTTTTTTCCTCTTTATTGAAAACATACTGAGGCCAACAAAAACATTGAAAAGCACTGCTCCAACTTATTATTATTTTCTTTACTTAAGTATAGATGAATTAATATTAATGTTATTTATTGGAATTAATCAATTAAGAAATATAGAGTATACCTAATTAGTTTAGAAAATATTTATAATACATAAAGATTTAGAAGTATTATTATTAGAGCATTATATTACGATTAATTAATTAATTACTATAGATTAACTAGTATATATTATTAGAATATTTTATGTTTGTGGATTTTATTGAATAATTAATTACTAGATATTAAGATACTAAGAATTGATTAATTGTCTTTAATTGATTATAGTCTTTAATTAGATAAGATATTTATTTATATATATATTTACACTGGTAGCAATATTTATACTCATATTTATATTTATATTTATATTTATATCTATATTCTTATCACATTCTTAACTGAATTATATATAACTTTACATAGAGAGAATTAATTATTTAAAAGAATTTATCTATTTAAAGAAGGCTTATTGGATTGATCTTTTATAAGGAGAGGGGGGAAAAAGAGAAAAGAAAAGAAAGGAATTATAGAAATTATAGAAATTTGGATGGTGACTTGGGAGAAAGTTGATAAAATACTGGGAGAACAATACAAGATTTTGAAAGAAATGACTAGCACTACCACAACCACGTTGAAAACAGCTAAGAAGCCAACACCATTTTTAACAGGAACAACGGCCTCCCCAGTGACACAGAAAACCTTGGAGGGAATGTTTGCATCAGACAAGCAACCCAGCACACCTAATATGCCAACAATGCAGGCCACGCTCATAACAATTCAGGAAACTATGGCCAAAATGCAAGAGTGTATGACCAGAAACCATGAACAATCCAGAAAAGACATGGACGAGGTAAAGAGAGAAGTCAAGAATGACATTCAAAAGATTGATGGAAAAATGGACTTAATACAAGAAATCATTCAAAAAAATGACCAAAGGATAAAAGAAATAGAACAAAAAACTGAATTGACGGAAGAAAAACTAGAAGCATTAGATACAAAAATGACAGGATTAAATAAGGAACTTGAGAACACCGTGGCCCAATTAGAAATGGAGAAGGCAGCATTCTATTTGCGTTTTCAGAACGTAGCGGAAGACCGGGAGGAAGATCTGACGATGGTAATGGCTGAGATGATAGCAGAGGCACTCCAGAGAGAAAAAGACGAGATAATTAATGAACTAGACGAAGTTTACCGAGTCCACACTAACTATGCACGACAAAACAAACTCCCTCGAGAGGTACACATAAGATTTGTAAGAAGGAAGGTGAGGGATATTGTATATAAGATAACAAAGGATGAACCAATGTATTATAGAAATAAAGAAATAATCACCCTAAAGCAAGTACCTAAAAGAATACGAGATTTGCGAAGAGATTATTGGTTCCTGGCCACGTTACTAAACAGAAGATATATACCATTCAAATGGATAACCCCGGAAGGAATGTTAATAACGTGGCAGGGAAAGAAAATCAAGGTGGACTCGCACAGCAAAGCAAAAGAACTATATGACCAAATGATGGGTGCTGAAGCAACAAATGGTAATAGAGAAGAGGAAGGACGAAATATCAAAGGAAAACAGAAGAGAGATCGGGAAAGAACACTACAACAAGGAGGGAAAGTAGATGAAGAAGAGACCCAGGAAGAGGAAGGAGTGCAGACAAGAGGCAAAAAAAAGGAACAGGAAGAAATAAAGAAGAAACAACAGGAAAGTCAATAAAAAAAAAAAAATGGAACGGACTTTAAAAATACTATCTGTAAATGTTAATGGACTCAACTCACCATCCAAACGACACCAAACTTACAAAAAAATTTTGAAACAAAAATCAGACATTGTGTGCCTCCAGGAGGTACATATAAGAAAACAGGATATTAAATATATACAATATAAAAAATTAGGTAAAGAATACGCTTCATTGGCAGAGGAAAAAAAAAAAGGAGTGGTGGTATATATTAAGGAAGGAATAGACAGTAATATGAGGTATGTGGATACAGAAGGTAGGATAGTCATGGTAGAGCTAAATCTTGACCTCAAAAAGATATTATTGGTAGTAATATACGCCCCAAATAGTCAACAATTAGAATTCTACAAAAAAGTGCATGAGAAAATTATAGAACAAAAAATGGAGAATGTCTGTTTGATTGGGGATTTTAATGCAATCTTAGATGTAAGAAAAGACTATGAATGTGGTCAGCAAAACAAAAATAAAAAAAATATATTACCTAAAACCTTTATGGATATGGTGGAAGAGTTAGATATGGTAGATAGTTGGAGATGTCTTAATCCCGAAGTAAGAAACTATACATATTATTCGAATCCGCATAAATCATGGTCAAGGTTGGATATGGTTTGGGTAACTAAGATGTTAATAATGGAAATAGAAGAAGTAGATATTTTACCAAATAATTGGGCTGACCACAACCCGATAACGATGAAGTGGAGAGGCCAGCAGAGAAAGAAGAATAGATGGACTATGAACACACAGACACTGCAAGAAAAAGAGTATAAGAATTATATAGAAAAGGAGCTAGAATGGTTTTATAAGGAAAACACAAAGCAACACACTTCCCTACAAAACCTATGGGATACAACCAAAGCATATGTAAGAGGCCTCACGATATCATATAATGTAAAACGGAGAAAAGAGAGAGAGAAAGAATATAATAAATTATTAGAAGAAATTCAAAATTGGGAATGTAATTTGCAAAGAAACCCAGGGGATGAAAAAACAAGGTTAAATTGGTTAACTGCAAAACATAACCTAAACATATTAGAGCAGGGGAATTATGTAACAGCATTGAAATATACAAGACAAAACTATTTCGAAAACGCAAACAAACCAGGGAGATGGTTGGCGTATAGGCTGAGGAAGGAAAGAGAAAAAAGAACAATTCAGAAATTACGAGATGATGAGGGAAGGATTCAATGGGCTCTAGAGGGAAAAAAAGACATAATAGTCCAATATTATCAAAAATTGTACGAAAAGGATATAGCAACAGAGGAGGAAATCGAATATTATTTAAAAGGGGAGGGATTGCAAATACTAACAGAGGAAGAAAGAGAATTATTAAATAAGGAGATTACGATGGGGGAATTAAAAGAGGCACTGAAGAGGCAAAAAAATAACAAAACCCCGGGGACAGACGGTTTACCAATAGAATTCTATAAGACATTTGGAGATCCATTAAATGGAATACTGTTAGAAATATATAATGAGGCCCTAATGGAGGCAAAGCTACCCAACACATGGAAAGAAGCATATATTTCCTTAATACCTAAAGAGGGGACAGATACCACATTAATAAAAAATTACAGGCCGATTTCTTTGTTGAATACCGATTATAAAGTTTTCATGAGTATAATTGCCAACAGGATGAAAATAATATTACAAAATAAAATACACCAGGACCAAAATGGTTTTCTGCCTACAAGGCAGATAAAAAACAATTTAAGAATAGCATTGGATGTTTTAGAATATTATGAGGTGCATCCAGAGAGACAGGTAGCACTGATCTTTCTGGATGCACAAAAAGCGTTTGACCAAGTCAACTGGCAATTTATGAAGCAACAAATCAAAAGTATGAATTTTGGAGAAAGATTCACTAAAATGATAACATCGATATATCAGAATCAGAAAGCATGTGTTTTGGTGAATGGTGACCCAACAAAATTTTTTGGAATAAATAAGGGAGTAAGGCAGGGATGTCCACTCTCCCCTTTACTATTTATTTTAACATTGGAAAATTTACTAATCAGAATTAGAGCAAATAAAGAAATTCAAGGACTAAAGATCAAGAGAGAGGATTACAAGGTCCAAGCATTTGCAGACGACCTTGTTTTTTTCGTAGAAAACCCATTAGAAACAACACCAAAATTAATAAAAGAGATTGAAAAATTTGGAAAGGTAGCAAGTTTAAAAATTAATAAAGAAAAGACAAAAATGATAATAAAAAACATGACAACAAAACAGGTAGAGAAATTAGTAAAAGAATCCGGTCTGCAGACAGTTAAAAAAGTTAAATACCTAGGGATAAATTTGACGGCCAAAACGACAACAATAAAAGAAGACAATTATGATACTTTAGTCCAGAAAATAAAGGAAGATTTAGAAAAATGGGGGAAACTAAAATTGTCTTTATTGGGGAAAATAGCAGCAATAAAATCAAACATACTGCCAAGACTCCTTTATTTATTCCAAACAGTTCCAATAAAATTAGATAAGAAATTCTTTGAAAATTTGGATAAAATAACAAAAAAATTCGTGTGGGGAGGGAAGAAATCAAGAATAAAATTGAATATACTACAAGATGATAAAAGTAGAGGTGGATTTGGACTCCCGGCATGGGATAAATATTACAAGGCCGCCAGTTTATTATGGATTAAAGATTGGATAACCTTAGATAATCAAAGATTGTTAAATTTAGAAGGGCATGATTTAATGAAGGGATGGCACGCTTTTATATGGAGTTCAGGAAATAAAATATATAAACATTTTAATAACCATACAATTAGGAGATCTTTAATTAACACATGGCTACAAATTAAACAAAAACACTACATGAAAATTCCTGGCTGGCTATCGACTATAGAAGCAATAACTCACCCCAACATATTATCAAAACAAAAGATTCTAAGATACAGAGAAATAGTAGATGTTCAGGGGAAATTGAAAACTAGGGAAGAGCTCAAAGAACAAGGAATAGGAATAGACTGGTGGCCCTACTCGCAAATAAAAGTAAGATTCAGAAAAGATCAAGAAGAAGAAGGAATAGATTTAAAACAAAATCGATTAGACAAACTATTAGAATCAAAAGAAGGGAAATTAATTTCAAAAATCTACAAATATTTACTCGAATTCGATCTGGCAGAAGAGTTGGTCAAAGGGCAGATGATAGCCTGGGCGAGGAACATAGGGCATAATATACAATTAGAAGATTGGGAAAGAGCATGGGAAGATAACTATAGAATGACAAAATCAGTATCATACAAAGAAAATCATTATAAAATGTGGTACCGATGGTATCTGCCACCCGCAAGGTTAGCAAAAATGTATCCAAATGTGAACCCGGCCTGCTGGAAATGTAAAAAAGCGCAGGGAACTTTTTACCATGCTTGGTGGCTTTGCCCAAAAATCAAAAAATACTGGAACAAAATAAAAACGTGGATATTAGAGATAACAAATCACGAAATTGAATTAACACCTGAAGTCTTTTTACTCGGCATGATCAATAAGAATATTAGGAAGGACATAAAATACCTAATACTCCACATTATAACAGCGGCAAGATTAGCGTTGGCACAACTTTGGAAAATAGACCGTTTGCCAACTGATCAGGAAGTAATACAGAAAATCTATGTATGCGCAGAGATGGATAAATTAACCCTAAAATTACAGGATAAGGAAGATTCAAAATACTTTAAAATATGGAATAGCTGGTACCAGTGGATAAGTCAGAGAGAGGGAATGTTTAGAGATGAAAGTTAGGAGAAATTAATGTAAATAAACAACTGCACTGTCAGAGAGATATAGAAAGAAATAAGTCACCGTGTGTATATATATATATATATATGTATATATAACATTAGAAAGTAGTTGATAGATGAAGTTGAGCATTATATATGTATAGTATATGTACTTGTAATTTGTGTGTTTGATTAAGAAAAACTTGTTCAGTTTTTCTTATAATTGTTTTAAATGTTCTTTTTTAAATACGAATAAAGTTTGTTTAAAAAAAAAAAAAAAAAAAGAAAAGTGGTCCAGGTGTAGGTAGGGTCCAGGTAGAAGCTTGAGGCTACTTATGGTTAAAAATCAACAGTGGACTCCAGTCTTGATTCATTCCTTCTGGACAGGGTTGAAATGGACAACGTGGTGGAATACTGATCCCCAAAAGAGTATCACATTCACAATTTTATGCAGTCTAAATCTGGCACAAGAAAGGGTTTAATACGTGAACACAAGATTAACCTTTAACTTAATTCTGAAAAGGCTAATGAACCAATCTTAGGAACCACTTGCTTGCTTCCCAGAGGGCGATCTAGACAAATCATTATCTTAAGCAGCTTAGTGGATATGTATTGCATTACTCAGCATGTTCTGTAAAACTAACTCTGGCACCCCTGCAGTGCTCAAAAACTAGTGATTCAGGCTAGTGTGAATGGGTTCCAAGTAGCACACTTCTGCTGTTCTAACCCACTGAGCTTCCAAATGAGAAAAGGAAACGATCAAAATGTTTGTCCTATGTACTGTTTGGGAACGCCTCCCCAAATTTTAACAAATGCACATATAGCAATTCCCTAGGATTACACAGTCTATCCTTGATTTTCTTTTTTTTATTATTATTAAAAAGTTTTAACAAGTACTACAGCAATTTTTCCCATCCCTCCTCCCCCCCACTTCCCTCCAACCCCCCTCCCCCCACCCACCCCCCCTGGACTTCCCAGAGCAAAAACAGGGTATAGCATAACAAACATAAGCTAAAATAAGCTAACTTTCTGTAGTCCCCAAACTTCCTCTTGCTCTTTAACTCCCCTTTCAACTAACAAAACATAATTCAAAAAGAAAATATTGGTTTCATTCATAAGCTATTTGGAACTTTTTAGTCCGATACTTGTTTTGAATATAGCCAATCCATCTTCTCCATTCCAATATATATCTTTCGTTTGAATGGTCCTTCAAATACGCTGAGATTTTAGCCATCTCTGCTAAGTTCACTACTTTTAGTGTCCATTCTTCAATAGTAGGCAAGTCTTCCTTCTTCCAGTACTGTGCCACCAAGAGTCTGGCTGCTGTTATTAAATTTAAAATCAACTTAGTCTCTATAACAGTACAATCTGTAATTATACCTAACAAAAAGAACTGTGGAGTAAATTTTATCTTCTTTTTGAGAATATTTTGGATAATCCACCATATTTTTATCCAAAATGCCTTAATTTTTTTACATGTCCACCATATATGATAATACGTGGCATCATCACATTCGCGTCTCCAACACTTAGGTTGCAAACTTGGATACATACAGGCTAGCTTTTTGGGATCTAGATACCATCTATAAAACATTTTATAAAAATTTTCTCTTAGAAAAATATGGAATGCTTCACGAATTTGCGTGTCATCCTTGCGCAGGGGCCATGCTTATCTTCTCTGTATCGTTCCAATTTTAGTATATGTGCTGCCGAAGCGAGCACTGTTGTGGCTCCGTTACCTGAGCCTGTGTTATCAGCAGGAGAGGACTCCAAGAGTGAAGGAGAGGAATTGGCAAGGCCTTCCTCTCCAGGACCCTCCTCTCTGGCAATGCCTTCGGTGTCCACCGAAGGTCAAGAGATAGGCCCGGGGCCAAGCACATCCACGCAGCCACAGGTGGACAGTGATGAGGAAGATGAGTCTTGGCTGGATCCTCGGCAGTGTTGCAGAGATAAGCGCATGCAACAGAAGAAGAGGCGTGCCAGGGATTAGGCTGAGTCACTGGACCACACCCCACAGGGCATAAAAGAGGGTGTGGTGGCCGGTTCAGCTCTATGACAAGCAAAAAACGGATATTGGACGACCTTCTTTGTATTTACTGGACTTTGTTGATTATTGTGTATTGGCTTTGTTCCCGGACGAAGGGAGAAATTCCCCCCCTCGTGAGTAAAGAATATCTGGAAGCCAGCCACTGGGTTGCTGCCAATTCTGATACCAGATAAACTGTTGACGGCTGAGTTCTTTAACTGTTGCCTGTCTGTGGGGGTGCGTGTGTGAGACGGGGACAGAACAAGCACCTTGATTTTCTGACGTTCTTGCTGGAGCTACAGATCACCTCTGGCAGCCAAGAGCTTTTCAGGACACAACCGGGAACTATGATGGGTTCTACAGATGGCAAAATTTCATTTTAAAGAGGGAGAGAAGAGGAGAAAAGAACACAAAAGCTGAGATTTATGATAGATTTTTGTTTTGTTTTGCTGCTTTCATGCTTGATAGATGACAGATAGAAACGATAATAGCAGGTTGGTCAATTGATGAAACACAGGCAAGATAGCCAGGTTGTTTCAGGCTGACCAACACTCAGCACTTACATCTGCTGGTCCTATCAAGAGCTGGTAACACTTTGTGTCTGGATTTAGAACAGGGGTCCCCAAACTTGGCAGCTTTAAGACATGTGGACTTCAACTCCCAGAATTCTCCAGCCAGCCAGTTAATGAACTGTGTCTACAACTACAAAACTAGGAGTAACTGAGAAATAAACTCTGCCTGGCACCACTTCTCTAAGCTGAGGTCCTCAGAAGTGTTAGACTGCACTTCCCATGCTGGGATTGACACACAACACATCTGGAAAAGAGTTGGAAAGCAACAATTTGCAAAGGTTGGAGACCTCCCAAGTGAGTGAAAGTTAGGGCAATATGAGAAAAAGAAGTCGCAAAATGAATGTGGCTTTTAATTAAGGGATAGACCAGGGGTCCCCAAACTTGGCAGCTTTAAGACTTGTGGACTTCAACTCTTAGGATTATAACTGGCTGGAGAATTCTGGGAGTTGAAGTCCACAAGTCTTAAAGCTGCCAAGTTTGAAGACCTCTGATTTAGAAGCTAAGTAGGGTCTGGCATGGTCGGTTCTTAGATGGGAACCCAGGGCAATAGACTACTAGACTACAAATCTCAAAAAATATTACTGGAAGAAGACAATGGCATGCTAGTTCTCTGCCACTGCCAAGAAAAATCCAAGGGTTCAAGAGCTCACTAAGAGTCAACAGCAAATTAACGGGGTCTTTACCCATCCCATCTTCCCACAAGCTGACAATCTCTCTCTCACACACAGCCTTTTTGTTAGAAATCTGCAAGTTAATGTTACTGCCTCTTTCAAAAAAATAAATAAATCTACAGTAGCATCATGCTTTAGGGTAAGCTATGATTAAACTGTTAGAGAACCATCTGTCCCTGGCATTTTTTTTAAAAAAAAGGGACAGCCAGTAATTAGGAAATCATACTTCAACTGAAAATGATCCAGTGATTAAATCATATCAGATGCTTGTGAATTTATTTAATCAGGCAAAGCAGACTATGAAAATTTAGATTACAGGTGACTTATATAGGATTGAAAAACAGAAAATAATAATAACTTTGTCATTGTACGTGTATACACAGTATACCCATACAACGAAATTCACTTAACACCCAAAGACCAGGTCCAACACACATAACAATTCCCAAACACACCCCCACCCAACATAAATTCCCCACCCCTAAACCAAACATCCACACAACAGACCAAGTAATACTGTCCAACAGCTCACTGATGGTGGCCCTTTAGTTCATTGTTGAGTGCAATTATAGCTCTGGGATAAAAACTATTCAGAAGACATGTGGTCTGAGTTTTAATTGTTCTGTATCTTCTGTCAGAAGGCAACAGTCCAAAAAGATTGTAAGCAGGATGGGAAGAATCTCTGAGAATGTTATGCAACTTCCTCAAACAGCGAGATTCGAAGATGTTATCCAGGGCTGGTAGCTGGAGTCCGATGATATTCTGGGCAGTTTTAATGATTTTCTGTAGAGCTTTTTTGTCTGCTACAGAGCTGCTCCCATACCATGCAAGAATGCCGTATGTCAGGACACTCTCAATGGTGCTGCGATAGTAGGACAGAAGTAGATGCTGAGATAGATTTATCTTCCTGAGATATAGACAATAGACAATGACAATTCAATACAATAAGAGAAGCCATTAAGACTCAAACCCATTACTGATGGGATCATCCAGCACCCTGGTCCAATGCCCAGGGAAGAACACAGTTTTCAAGATGATCCCATTTCAGGACGTATGGTGTTCCATAAGACAACTGCCACAACAAAGAAAGCACAACGCCTGGGTCCCACAAGATGACACTAGAGGGAATCTCCTTCTTGTTCAATCTTTGGGATAGGTTGAAACGATCAGAGTTTTGAAAATCATCCAACCCTATCTAGGTCAGGAAGGGTTTTTTAAGTGGTAATCAGTACCTTGAATTGGTACTGGAAACCTATTAGGAGCTAGTAAGACTCACAATAGTTGTGCTACTTGAGTGCATAACTTTTAATGAAGAGAAGGACTAGAGGTGATATCACAGCAGTGTTCCAATATTTAAGGGGCTGCCCCAAAAAAGAGGGAGTCAAGCTATTCTCCAAAGCACCTGAAGGCAAGACAAGAACCAACAGATGGGAACTGATCAAGGAGAGAAGCAACCTAGAACTAAGGAGAAATTTCCTGATAGTTAGAACAATTAATCAGTGGAACAACTTGCCTACAGAAGTTGTGAATGCTCCAACACTGAAAGTGTTGGATTTGTCTGGTATGGTATAGAGCCGTGATGGCGAACCTATGGCACGCATGCCCAAAGTGGCACACAGAGCCATATCACCTGGCACACCAGCCTTTGCCCCAGCCCAGCTCTACCATGCATGTGTGCATGTCTCCCGCCAGCCAGCTGGTCTTTGGGTCTCTGCCACATATATGCAGAGGGCGGGGCACATGCGGGGGTGCTTGCACACATGCATAGGGGGTGGGCACATGTGAGGGGGAGCTCACATTGCATTTTGGGGGTCCCCTCCGTGCCCTGCTTTGGGACTGGAAAGCCTCCTGCACTAACTTGGAAGCCAAAAGGAGGCGTGGGGGGGGAGGGCGTGCTGAGTGGGTGCATATGCGTGGGATGTGCACGCATGTACAGCGGTGCTCGCATTGCATTTTGGGGGTTCCAGACACGTTTGTGTGCATTCCCACATGCACACTTGCATGTTTTGGGCATGCGGCACCCAAAAGGTTAACCATCACTGGTATAGGGTTTCCTGCTTGAGCAGGGGGTTGGACTAGAAGACCTCCAAAGTCCCGTCCAACTTTTTTATTCGGTAACTATTTGTACCACTTCATTCTGAAACATTTGCATCTTCTGAAAGGTCTTCAAGCGCAGCCCCAGGTAGAGCACATTGCGACAGTCCAAGGAGGTGGTGATCAAGGCACAATCTAGGAATGGGAGTGATTGTTGCACAAAATGGATTTGTGTAAAGGCCTTCCCGGTCACATCTGCCACCTGCTCTTCACACAAGAGTTTATCTAACTCTGCATTCAGATTGAATCGAAGAATTAAATTGCTGACTCAAGGGGTTTGTTTTCCCAATTCCTAATTAACTGACAATTCAAATTTAATCATACTTTCGAATAAGATCTTGGCTGATTCACCCAGCCCTCCTTAGCAACTTCTGCAAATATATTAAATTTCTAAGCTTCTTGTCATCCTATCTTCCAAACAAGATGTAGCCATTTTAGTTTCTTATTGCACAATATTCCCAAACTCCCGCCCCCTCACCATTTCGACACCCGTTTCCAGCCAAGCATGTGACCCTTGTGAGAAAATTTACCACTTAGAAAAATGGTTGAGTTAAGTTGAGGTGACACTTACTCAAAGCCACAGTATATTCATTCCTACTATTGCATTCCATTTCAGAACAGAGTGGGTTTTGGAGATTTTTTCCCCTTTATCCCAGAAATCATGTCTTTTTATTTTACACAAGGAAAAGTTTTAAGAGATTGAGGAAAACAACAGAAAGAAAGAAATGAGTAAGCCACGAGCTTCTACTCCAAAGAGCTTTTCTGAAAGTTTCTCTTTCAGCCACAATACTTTACAGGCTACCAAAAATGCAAACTTCTGCAAATTTAACAATTCACACAAAGATGACAAATGCCTCAGCCTAACTGTGTCAACCAACCACAAATCCTGCATCTCTACAATTACTTTTCCTTCCATCCTTAAATAGCAGAGCAGAGAAGGAACAGGAAAAGCAAGAACCTTTGTCTCCAACCCTGAATGTCTTCAATTCAAACAGAAGCCAATTATTTTAGGGATTTTTTCCCAAAACCCTTCCACCCCACCCCACCCCCCAACCCTTAATTCAGAAGCATCCACAAAAGAAAGTAAAACCAACCTAAACCACAAGGACCACATTCCTATATATTAGGAACCAAGCTAACCATAATGGAAACATAATATTATTTTTATAAACAGAAGAACATTCCAAAGTCGTTACTGGCCATCATGGAGTGACCTAGAATATTGGGGGCTGGGTCTAGAATCTGGATCCATATTGTGGAGCTAAACATACATTTCCCAGTCCTAAACTTAGTTAGTTAGCCCAGAGAAGATGAAGATGTCCTCGATGCAAAGGTAGGAGAAGGCTGGGCTCATGGATCTTAGATCAGACATAACCCATCCAATGGCTTTGTATTATTGCTCAATGGGAAGAGTTGGTCATGCATATGTCCTATCTACTCTAGGTTCTCCGAGGACTTAACAAAAACAAGAACTTGTCCATTGTGTTCAGGACTCAATTCAAAAAGCATTTCTGTTAGTTGCTGCAGGCATATCCATGAATGCAATGGCTCTTACCTTCTGGAAAAAGTCTTCTCCACTTTTCCCCTTTCCTTCAGCAGCAGCTGAAAATAAAAATGGCACACAATTAATCAGATCTACCGCAACATCTTTGTCCTTGTTTACTAACCAATCTAGGGCAATCGTGGACATCTCTGTGGGGAGCTTCCCAAAGCAGACTGTTCTGCCAATGAAAATAACGTTGACGCTGAAATGCACTATTGAACTGAATATTAAAAGTTTGTGAAATAGCCTAGTATGAAACTTTTTTCATGTAAATGACTAGAATTTGCTTAACGCATTGTAAGCCGCCCTGAGTCTCCAGAGAAGGGTAGCATACAAATCAAATTAAAAAAAAAAAAAAACTAGAAGACCTTGGTCAATTTTGACA
This sequence comes from Pantherophis guttatus, assembly GCF_059756535.1. Classification (NCBI taxonomy): domain Eukaryota; kingdom Metazoa; phylum Chordata; class Lepidosauria; order Squamata; family Colubridae; genus Pantherophis; species Pantherophis guttatus. The sequence goes on along the minus strand of NC_142068.1, from coordinate 96,727,133 downwards.
ATAATTCAAATTTAGAGAACCCCAAATAAGAACAACCTGTCATTTTCTGAGGAGATGAAATGGAATAAAGAGCGGCCAGTTCTCCATTTCAATGGATCTCAATTTCACTGGATTTCATTGGATCAGCACTGGGAAATAATCAAAGCCATTAAAAAGCGAAAGTTAGAATATTTTGGACATGTGATGTGACACCCAGAAAAATAAGGCATCCTTCACTTAATCCTCCAGGGAAAGATTGAAGGCAAACGAGGTCCAGGCAGAAGAAGAACATCATGGCTTCAAAACCTAAGGGACCAGTTTGGACAAAACTCAGCAGCACTTTTTCATGCAGTTGTTGACAAAAATAGGATTGCCAACATGATCACCAACATCCGATGACAGCTATGATAGAAGAAGAAGAAGAAGAAGAAGAAGAAGAAGAAGAAGAAGAAGAAGAAGAAGAAGAAGAAGAAGAAGAAGAAGAAGAAGAAGAAGAAGAAGAAGAAGAAGAAGAAGAAGAAGAAGAAGAAGAAGAAGAAGAAGAAGAAGAAGAAGAAGAAGAAGAAGAAGAAGAAGAAGAAGAAGAAGAAGCAGCAGCAGCAGCAGCAGCAGCACTGGATCATTAGATTTCTCTCGCTGTCCATTTTTCAGGTTTTGGAGGTGATCCATACATGTTTATACTACTTCCAGTGCAAAGGATCCCAAAGCTGTTTACAAGTATAAAATACATTGTAAGTCACATCGTAAAAACAATACATACATCCTAGATCAGGGATCTCCAACCTCGGCAACTTTAAGCCTGGCGGACTTCAATTCTGGGAGTTGAAGTCCGCTAGGCTTAAAGTTGCCAAGGTTGGAGACCCCTGTCCTAGATGGTAATAAGAGAAAACTGTAAACAGAAACCATTTTTTTTCTTCCAGAGGCAGAAAAGATATTCTGTTAGAAGCTACTACCCCGGGTATCTCAGGGTCAAGGAAGAGCCATCCAGAAGTTGACTGCTTCCACAGAGGAGGGCTGACCCACAGAGGCCACAAGATGGCACCCAGTGGTTTTGAGTACAACCAAACCATCCATCCATTCCTATCAGATGATCCTTGCCTTCTCTATTTCACTAAAACCAGCCATTTTAAAACCAGCTGTTTGGTTCGGCTCGCATTTCTTTCACTGTTTTTAACCTTTCCAGCTTCACAATGAATCCAAAGAACAACTTTTAAGTGCTTAGTTGCATGCTGTGACATCCAATTTTCTCTTTTTTTCCCCCTTCCCAACAGCATAAAAAAACTCTCTAAGACATCAAAGTCTCTTTTTTTCCCAGCCATGTACTTTTTGTTCAGTATCCTTGAGCCGAGAGCCATCTTGGACCTGAGAGAAAGTTCTGATTCGTTCTCTGGAACCTCACTTAGAGACCTGATACGATCTAATGTTATTCTTTGACTTTCTCCACTGAGGTCTTTGAACTTCCTTCTGAGAATAAACCAACTCTGTCTGCATATTCAGGAGTATCCAGTTACAGATCGCTTGCATAACATTATTCTTCCACAGAGAGAACATTTCCAAAAGGCAGCCCTCCATCACCTCGGCTTGAAAATGAAATTAAAACTAAACACAACGCACTGTAAAAAGTCATTGTTGTGATTTTCAGTCCCTGGTACTTAAGCTAATAAGAGGTTAGGAAGCCCTAATTTCTTTCCGTGTGGGAAAATCAGTTTTTGCCAGATGGAAAGAAAAAAAAATAAAAATGCTGTTTTGAGGTAGCATGGTGGCCTTGGACATTCCCACAGGACCAAGAGGTCTCCTTGCCCCACTGTCTTTGGCCATCTAAAATCAACTGTATTTTTAAAAAGAAAACAAGGTGGTAGTGGTCTGTTGCATAGCACATTGTCTACCTCCCTGGCCTGACCATCCTTCTTCCCAAGAACGCCTCCAAGTCCCATAATGTCTCTGGGAGAAATGGATGACTGCAGCGCAGTGGGGGTTTGGGGGCAGGTAAAGTTATTTTTCTGTTTGCTCAGAAAAGCGGGGAAATCAACTGGCCAGGAGAAGAGTTACTAAGAGGTAGAAAGGATAGGAAAAGCATAGAATGGGGTGGGGGGCAAATTTTTGTCTCTTGTTATATCTCTCAAAGCAACCATTCTGTGAATCTGTGTGTGTACGCACAAACACCCAACTGAGACACCCACACAAAGAGAGCGCAACTGTTTTGCAAAAGAGCCACAAAACTGGGAGAGGGACTGTACTGCACATCTTAAAACTGAAAAACCAAAAAAATTTTTTTAAAAAAAAAACCTTCTCATAAGTAAACAGCAATTTCAGTTTTTAAACCCCAACAGGGGAGAAGTTAGCAAACCAGAAGAGTGCTGGATAAATACTGGGGGTTTCTGGGCAGTGATACTGAGTCTTGGAGGGCTGGAGAAACTGGGAGTTCTCGAACCTCAAAAGGTATCCTTGTCTTCCAAAATACACTCCTGGATTCCACAAAAAGATAATTGGAAACCTAATTTCTTTAGAAGGAAACCAGCATGGAATTAATAAACACAACAACATAGATATAAGCAGGGGTGGGCTTCAAAAATTTTAGCAAGGGGTTCTCTGCCCGGTTGCTGGGTGGGCGTGGCCATGGTGGGTGTGGCCTAGCCGGCCTCCTGCGCCACGGCGGGGGGCGGGGAGTTTTTGCCTTCCCTGGGCTCCGGAGGCTTTCCTTGAGCCTCTGGGAGGGCGAAAATGGCCTCCCCAGGCTCTGGAGGCCCTCTCGAACTTCCGGTAGGCCCATTTTCCCCCTCCCCGAGCATCTGTACGCGCCCTGCACTTACCTGCATCCAAAATGGGCCGCATGGGGACTCCTGGGAGGGGAGAGGTGGGGTGGGAGGGGCCAGCCAGGAGTGGGATTTGGGGGTTCCCCAAACTGCACAGAATCCTAGCTAGAGGTTCTCCCGAACCCCTGCGAACCCCCAGCAGCCCCACCCCTGGATATAGGGGATTGACACCAAAATGCCCAACATTCAGTACCTATTAACTTGCAACTCATTGTTCATTTATCTAAGGATAGTTGAGCTGACTACATTTAGAGAGCCAAATGATCAACTAAAGTCTCAGCTAGCAAGTTGGGATCAAAATTCAAATCATTAGCGGTGACATGATAACAGTCTTAGCAAAGAAAGGGGGGGGGATCAATTTATTTTCCAAAGCACCTGAGGGCAGGACAAGAAGCAATGGATGGAAACTAATCAAGAAGAAAAACAACCTAGAACTAAGGAGAAATTTCCTGACAGAACAATTAATCAGTGGAACGACTTGCCTCCAGAAGTTGTGGGTACTCCATCACTGGAAGTTTTTAAGAAGAGACTTGCAACCATTTGTCTGAAATGGTACAAGGTCTCCTGCTTGAGCAGATGGTTGGACTAGAGGTCCTCCAAGGTCCTTTCCAACTCTGTTATTCTGTGTGAAAAACCTTCAAAATACTATGGAGCTGTTAGGTTTCCCAATTTAAAAAGAAAATTAAAAAGAGAAAGAGGAATAAAGGTTGTTGATTGTATAAACAGAAGATCATATGGTGGGATTATTATTCGCCTGCAGCCATTTTTAACCAAAACATCCCTCAACTTTAGCCATCTTGGCTCATAAAAACAGTCAGAACTGGATTGGCAGAGGATGGAGGAAAAGTGTTTCACTAATTATTATTATTTATTTTATTCATTAAAATTACTTGCCCTCCCATCACATTTTGAAGTATCTCTGGGTGGTTTACAACATAAAAGTATTAACATAATCAAAGATAAATATTCCTAACACAATGAAATGGAAGGACAATCAAAGAAAAATCATAGTTACAAAATAGTGGTGGGGAGGTGGGGATTGGCTCTTAATTAATCAACCAGTGTGAGACTCTCCCATTGGGGCCCCAAGCCATTTGGTACTTGTTCTGGTCCCCATAGAGAAGGTCTTTAAATCTGGGTAAGAAGGAAGGAAGATGACAACATAGATGTATTTCAGCCAAATATATCTGACTCTGACTGATGGATCCTCACCAAGGACCAAACTGGGAAGTATCTCTTTGTCGGTTCTCCTTGTTGTCTAGAGCAGAGGTCTCCAACCTTGGCAACTTTAAGACTTGTGGACTTCAACTCCCAGAGTTCCTCAGACAGCAAAGCTGGGAATTGAAGTCCACAAGTCTTAAAGTTGCCAAGGTTGGAGACCCCTGCTCTAGAGCATCTTCCAAAAGAATGACATCAAACCTGGTGTTTTTAGTTAGGTTTTGGGTGTAGCCCTCAGCCAGGATGCCATGAATGAATTCTCTTGAAGGTTCCCCTCATTAGAAAACAGTTTTTGGGAAACCTAGGGTGCTCCAGATCTGAGGGATCTTTCTTGCTTCACCAGACTGACTGGTACAAAGCTCTGGTTTGCTTGCATGAGAAGAGAAGATTTCTGTGTAATGAACAGAACCTCCCCAAAGAATTCACAAGTTAGCAAAATCTGACCTAACTAATGGGCTTTTTTCTCACATTATGAAAATATACAAGCTCCAGTTAACTTCTGAAATTTAATAGACTGAACCTTTTTCCATTACAATATTTATAAAGATTATCAGACCATTTACTGTATATAAAAAAGAAAAGTACTCCATTCTATATAAATTACAGGTGCGTTCAAAACTGTATCTATTTCCCCTCAAATATATATTTCAAGCAATTTGCATTTCAGCTTCACTCTTGTGGGTTCTCATGTCGGATTGCATTTCATATTTTTCTCATTTGTAGCCAATACAGGACTGCAAATGTTCCGTCCAAAACTAACAGCACAAAGTTGAAACAGGTGTTAATGATTATGGTATCCATGAACTTCGAGAATTTGTCCACTATAAACATGAACAAAGCATTACTGAACATCCTTGAGATTGAATTTAAACAAATTATTCTTAAAATTCTAAATAAGTGTTATTGTAATTAAAGTTTAAGGCAGTAGCCTCTGGAACATTTCCAAGAAAAGCTATGGAAACTTTTGTGTCAAGGCAGAAATTCATTTAGTGACCGTTTGAAGTTACAACAGCACTGAAAAATATGTCTTATGACGGTTTTTCACACTTATGACCCTTGACCTCATGATCACGTGACCCCCCATGATCATGTGATGAAAATTAAGGTGCTTGCTGACTCATATTTTTGATAGTTGAAGTTTCCTGGGGTCATGTGAGCCCTTTTTGTGACCTTCCAACAAGCAAAGTCAATGGGGAAGCCAGATACAATTAGCAACCATATTAGTAACTTAATGTTCTGCCCCAGCTATGGACCCCAAAGCACGCAGCACACACAAAGTCCATACAAACCTTAGTTTACTAATTAAGGACTACTAATGAGCTTTCTTAGTAGTTGTTCAAACACAAGTATAGTTTAAATCAGTCTTTTCTGAACAAGGGCTATTAATTTAACTTCATTAACAGCCGACAAGAATCCAAAGAATAAGCAATTTGCAGGAAAACTGACAAGAGATAAACAAGAGCTGAATCAAACGTTTCTGGAATCAAGACGCGGAGGAATATGAACGAAGTTGTTTCCTGCAAATTGCATCAGTCGTCGTCCTTCCTTAAATAGGCTAGGGGAGTGGCCAATTAGCCCCAAGCCCTACCCTCGAGGAGACCTCCTCCTGAGAAGCCACTCCTGCTTTTTGGCAGCTCTGTGCACCTGTGCATCAAGAAGAGGCTCCTCTTCTTCTTCCTCTTCACTTATGGGAGCTTCTGAAGGTTCTGAAGGCCCTGGCTGAATCCCCGCCTCTGGCATCACATCTTGTCCAGCCTCCTCATTGTCTGACTCGAGCACCAGCTGCATAGGCTGCTGACGCAGCATCACACCAGCCTCCTCGCTGTTGGAATCAGCTACTAACTGCACAGGCCACTGACGGGCCACAACACTTAATAACTGCAGTGATTTACTTAACAATCATGGCAAGCAAGGTCGTAAAATGGGGTAAAACTCAACAAATGTCTCGTTTTGCAACAGAAATTTTGGGCTGAGTTGTGGTCTTAAATCAAGGACTACCTGTAATCAAATCTATCCCCAAATATTTCAACAATGCTCATGCTAGCTAAATGAGTCAGTAGCTTTGCATTCTGTTGGGACTCATCTTTGTCCCTTTCTAGCATTCAGAAATCAATAGACAATAAAAATCATTCAATGTTGAAATCTCCTTCAAGGTGAGCTCAACTCCTAGGGCTTCGCAGAAGGAGCCATCTTATTTTCCAGGCAAAAGTGTAGAAATATTTGCTACTGCCTTCTTTCATTACTTGTTTTTAAACTTTCCAGAATAGCTTGCAGCCCCTGGGATTCTCCCTTCCAAATACTAACCAGGTCCAGCTCTGCTTAGCTTCTCAAGATCAGCCAAAGTCAACTAGGAGCTGCCACCCAGATAGGCAGGTAAATGTTTAAGAGGACTACACTCCTCTTCATTCAGCAGACTCCCATTTGTGGTTTTGTATTTTAATTCTGTCATTTCATCTGAGACTCCCATCATTTTGCAGATTCTCTTTAGCTGGTCTAAAACTTGACCTTGGTATCATGTGAGTGTCCATGCTGGACAAAAGCTAAAGATTCAGAGATTGGGGCCAAATATATTTGAAATCTAAATGATCATGCAGAACATATTAACATAGCCTATCTAAACCAAAGAGTCACTCTTCAAAGGAACATTTACCGTATCAAAATCTGTGTTTGGTAGCAGAAAACTGAAGTCATTGCTGATGCAACATCAAAGCAAGAGAAATCGTTATCGTTTATTTTTGCAGCTGTCTGGACAGAGACATTTTAAAAGCAAGTTGTGAATTCTTGCAAAAGAGGCAGAACATTTCCCCCCCCACCCCTCTGTAATAGGCATGTGCCTCTAATCGGAGGAATCTTGATTCCAGGAACCCAAAATAAAAATTGTCGGAAGAGGAAAGCATGCAGATTTCAAGATAATTAAAAAAAAAAAAAAGCTATGTCTTCTTGGGTTGGTGGAGTCTTTAGTTCCTCAAAATAAAAGATGCAAAGCATCATCTCATTGTTAAGAACCAACGTCTTTGCAAGCACACTCAAAGACAGCAGAAGTTTCCTGGGTTGACAGTCCCAAAGGGAAGAGAACTATGAGAGATTTGGCATGGCTTCTAGACTTCCCGTATCTTACATGGAATGTAGAGTAGACAGGACATGGTATCCACTGAGCAGACTTTTTTAAAAATTTCCAAATGATGCTCAAGTATATATTATTCAAATTGGTACAATTAAAAAAAAGCCAAATTGCCTAGGCCAGAGGTCTTCAAACTTGGCAGCTTTAAGACTTGTGGACTTCAATACCCAGAATTCTCCAGCCAGCATAGCTTAGCTGGCTGGAGAATTCTGGGAGTTGAAGTCCACAAGTCTTAAAGCTGCCAAGTTTGAAGACCTCTGGCCTAGACCCTCCTCACAACCTCTAAAATAAACATTTATGTTTCAATGCTTTTTTAGTTATAGGGGACTATCACGAATAATGTACGACTTTCTGCAACTGCCTAATATAAATTAAACCGTGAACAGGGCAACGGGCTTTTCTAGATTCATGCAGAGTTCCTGGAGGCCTCCTTTCCATGCTCCCTAACCTCTCCCAACTGCCACCGCTGAAAATTAACAGCACCGTTTCCGGCCACTTTGTGGTCTAAAGAACACATGCAACCTTCTCCAAAAAAGGGGGTAAAAAGTTCAGTCTTCATCCATGTATCAACCCTCTCCTTCACTGCCTGTCTCCTCCTCTCCCCCACCGTTCAAGATGGACTGAAAGTCTGAAGAAAGACATTTTGGGAAAAACCTTCTATGCCAGTATAATTGCTAACACAAACAAAGTAGACAAAACTCTCCTTCCTTACATGCTCACCCTCATGGCAGCAGAAGAGACGCTTTCAGAAGCCACAAACCAGAGTTGGGATCCATAACTCTTTTCTTGGAGAATTTGCTTACCAGGGGGATTTTAAATATGTATGAAAACAAGGCTGGGTCTTCTTAATATAGAATGCTACCAGATGGAGAGAGAGAAAAAAGAAGTAGAATGGAAATAAAGCTACAATTTTATTCCAGTTAAAAAAGAACAATCTAGCACTTCAGATGTATTTACGCTTGTTTGTATGACTAGAGACGATACCTAGGATGAGTGGTGGGTTTCAAATTGTTTTACTACCAGTTCTGTGGGTGTAGCTTGGTGGGCGTGGCTTGGTGGGCATGACAGGGGAAGGATACTGTAAAATCTCCATTCCCTCCCCACTCCTGGGGGAAGGATATTGCAAAATCTCCATTCCCACCCCACTCCTGAGGGAAGGATATTGCAAAATCTCCATTCCCACCCCACTCCTGAGGGAAGGATATTGCAAAATCTCCATTCCCACCCACTCCAGGGGAAGGATACTGCAAAATCTCCATTCCCTCCCCACTCCTGGGGGAACAAAATCTCCATTCCCACCCCACTCCTGGGGGAAGGATATTGCAAAATCTCCATTCTCACCCCACTCCTGGGGGAAGGATATTGCAAAATCTCCATTCCCACCCCACTCCTGAGGGAAGGATATTGCAAAATCTCCATTCCCACCCACTCCAGGGGAAGGATACTGCAAAATCTCCATTCCCTCCCCACTCCTGGGCAAAGGATAATGCAAAATCCCCATTCCCTCCCCACTCCTGGACGAAGGATATTGCAAAATCCCCATTCCCTCCCCACTCCTGGGGGAAGGATATTGCAAAATCCCCATTCCCTCCCCACTCCTGGGGGAAGGATATTGCAGAATCTCCATTCCCACCCCACTCTGGGGCCAGCCAGAGGTAGTATTGGCCGGTTCTCTGAACTACACAAAATTTCTGCTACCGGTTCTCCAGAACCTGTCAGAACCTGCTGGATTTCATCCCTGGGCTTCCTGTTGAGAAGCTTCCTTTCTTGCAGAATATGGCCACACATTCAGTTATGGGCGCTGATCATTCAGACCATGGGCCGCCCTTGCTTCAGGCACTGCACTGACTACCAGTTGGTTTCCAGATGCAGTTCAAGATGCTAGTGGTTATCTTTAAAGCCCTTCAGAGAGTTTGGGGCTGGGTTACTTCTGGGACCACCTCTCCACAGTGAGGTCCATCCCCATCCTGTTACATCCAGCAGGAGAAGCATGCTCTCAATCCTGTCCACAAGAGAGTGCCGTCTGGTGGGACCCAGGAATGGAGGTTACGGTACCTGCCATGTTGAATATCATCTCTCCAGAGATCAGATTTGATGAGTGGTGTGGTGGCCTAGAACTGGAGCTCTCACCTCACAATCGGGAGGCTGTGAGTTCGATCCTAGGTAGAGGCAGATATTTCTCTCTCTGGGCACACTGAGAATATATCTACTGAACAAAATTCCGCATTGGTGAGAGGAAAGGCATCCAGCCATTAAAACATTCAGCTCCATTCAGTTTCCCAGACTCCACCCCTGCAAGGGATTATGGGGTCGTTAAAAGAGGATGATGATGAGAGATCAGATTTGATGTGGGCCTGCTGGTCTAAGACTTGGTTTTGTCATCAGGCCTAGGTCCCTGATATTAGCGGTGAGTATTGCAAGCTTTTATGCTATTTACATTACAAGTAGTCCTTGATTTACAACAGTTCATTTAGTGACTGTTCCAAGGTACAATGGCACTGAAAAAAGGAACTTATGACCATTTTTCACACATGACTGTTGCAGCATTCCTATCGTCACGTGATCAAAATTCGGATGCTTGGCAAGCGGTTCATACTTATGACGGTTGCAATGTCCTGGAGTCATGTGATCCCCTTTTGCAATCTTCTGACAAGCGAAGTCAATGGGAAAATCCAGATTCACTTAGCAACCACGTTATTAACTTAACAAATGCAATGGTTCACTTAACTGTGGCAAGAAAAGTCGTAAAACTCACTCAGCAAATGTTTCACTTAGCAACATAAATTTTGGGCTCAATTGTGGTCATAAATCAATGACTACCATTTTGGTAATTCCTTTTATTCTATTTTTTATTTATCAGCTGCCCAGAGCCACGTTTATGGGATGGCCAGGTGAATTTATAATATAATAGGATATTAATGTATGAAAATAAATAAATCCAACTGCCCGTGTCCATCATGCATTTTGGGGCAAATTGAAAGTAACTCCTAATTGATTGATGCAAGGGTTTTTTTTCCCCTTACAATGACCATCCATTTAACCAGTGAATCACTGGGCAGCAAACAAATTTTAAAAAACATAGTATACAATATGTATCCATTTATAAAATCAAGGGACGCAAGCAAAAATCTCATTGCCGACAAATCTACTCACCCACATTCCGGGATCTCTGTTCACATCCCAGCCCCAGGCACTTTACCACAAGACAAGCATCACCCTGGCATTAAATTTAAGAAGACTTACGGATCAAAATGTTTTAATTATTCACCTCGACATAGCACAATTACTGCAACATTTGTTCTCAGTACTTTCATACACTCAAAGCATTTCATTTTCTAGCTCTCATTCTGCAAGGGTGGGTAAAAGTCATTTAAACAAACCATGAAATTATAACTTTTTAAATACGTATCATTAAAAAATGGACACAGCTCAAAGCTATATTCATGACCATAGAGCCAAGAAATGATAGTTTTGCATTAAAATTATGAAACCCGATACAATGCTTCCTTTTTGCATAAAAGATCCATATACAAGCTTCTGCTCCCTACCGAGATGAATTTTATAAGCTCACATTTTTCTCTTGACCTTCCATAATATCGAAATTCAGAAAAAGACTCCTACAAATTCATCAAATATTTGTTTTCCGTAAAGCGAATGTGTAAATCAGTCTGATGCACAGTAGCCTGGGATGAGATAATATTCTGCAGTATTTCCCAAAACTGAAACCAGTAGTAGGTGGAATACTAAGGGCTTGTTTTTCCCCCTCACAGCTAAAGGCAAAGAACATTTCATTTCCAAGCAAGCATGAAAATGCTGAGCAGCAAATGATTAACTACTACAAATCTAGTCAAACAAATTAAAAGGGCATAAAATCATGGCTGGTTCATTGGCCATCAAGATTTTTTTTTTGTTCCCCAACTGGACAAAATGTGAAGCGATCTGTACTTACACCGATTGTGTCAGCGGATCAGAAAGATCAGATCGATCCTAGGCTCAAATACATGGGTTAATCTTGAAAGGCAGGCAGATATAAGTGGGTCCTTCGCCAAGATCCTTGCCCGTTGAACTAACTTTCGAAGGCAACCTTGGGGCTTCAGCAGATAAGAAGACAGATCCTTCAAGACACATTGTCCATGAACAAAATGATTGTGGAGAAGTTATTAAAGGACCAGGTTCACCAGCTGACATGTCAAGCTGTAGGAAGAGATCACCTGACCTGCCCAGGTAGAGGTGATTCTGTACTGAAGGAGTACTGGAGGACTGTGGTCAAGGATGGAAGCTTCCATAGACCTCATCAGAAGTGGTCTGTACATTCTGTTGTTTTAAAAAAATACATCTTTCTGTTTTTAACAGGAATAAAAGGCTTTAAGAGTTGTTAACCTGGTCTTGCAAAGCTTCTTCTCCAATAATATTGTATTGCAAACTAGGGCATACAAAACCTTTGCTAAACCAATTCTCAAATACAGCTCATCTGTCTGGAACCTGCACTGCATATCGGACATTAATACAATTGAACGAGTCCAGAAATATTTCACGAGAAGAGTCCTCCTCTTCTCACAACAGAATACCTTATGCCACCAGGCTTGAAACTTTGGGCTTAGACACTTAGAACTATGCCGCCTTTCGGTCTGACCTAAATTTAGTACACAAAATTATCTGCTACAATGCCCTACCTGTCAATGACTACTTTAGCCTCAACTGCAATAATACATGAGTACACAATAGATACAAACTCAAGGTAAACCGCTCCAAACTCGATTGCAGAAAATATGACTTCAGTAACAGAGTGGTCAATGCCTGGAATGCACTACCTGACTCTGTGGTTTCTTCCCCAAACCCCCAAAACGTTAACCTTAGACTGTCTACTGTTGACCTCACCCCATTCCTAAGAGGTCTGTAAGGAGCATGCATAAGCGCACCAGCGTGCCTTCTGTCCCTGTCCTACTGTCCCCATTTATTTGTATCCATTTCCTGTATTCATAATCATGTTTATATTTATATCTGTTATCTTATACGTATTTGACAAATAATAATTGATAAATAAAAGTAAATAGTTTGCTAACTAAGTTATTTGTCTATGGAGATTCTCAATCATCCAGGTCATGGTTGTCCCAAAGGGACTTTTTCAAGAGGCAACTGGGCTTTCTTTGTTTTTCCTTGAAGACCTTTTGCTTCTCATCTAAGAAGCTTCTTCAGAACTGAGAAGGGAACTGTCTTCAAGGAAGAACAAAGAAAGTCCAGCTGCCTCTTGGAAAAAGCACCTTTGGGATAACCAAGATATTATTCCTACTAACAAACTACACCAGAGGTCTTCAAACTTGTCAGCTTTAAGACTTGTGGACTTCAACTCCCAGAATTCTTCAGCCAACAATGCTGGCTGGAGAATTCTGGGAGTTGAAGTCCACAAGTCTTAAAGCTGACAAGTTTGAAGACCTCTAAGATACACAGTCACTTGAACAAAACTTTTATCACCCATCCTCTTTTCAAGAAGGCTGTTGAGATCTTGTAATCTCAGACGCAGGGACCCACAGATGCATTTCCTGTTTAATATCCCTCTAGCCAAATATTCCCCATGTATTTGAAGGCTCTGCTCAAAGCAAATCAAGGCAAAGTCTTGCCAAACTGCCTATTTATTCTTTTCACAGAAACACAGGAATTGTACTAATTTGGAAGGAATGTTAGGGCCCTTACAGGAAAAGGCAGTCCTGCTTTTTTAAAAAAACAAAAACACCAAACACCCACAACCCCCCCCCCAATATTACTACACACGTTTGCCGCCAGTGTGGATTCTTTCAAAAAAGAGTTAAGTAAAAACAGCCCTTTCACTTAGCAAAAAAATGTCCTTCCAACTGCTTTTAAGGCTTCTAACTTCCATCTCGTTTATTCCTTAGCAGATCAGCTATGAGTTGCTGTTAGGTACCTGGGCATCACCTGGGCATTCCTTAAGAAACAATAAGAGATGGAGCACTCTCTGAAGTGAAGTAAGCTCCTTCCTGGCATAGGTAAAGGTAAAGGTTCCCCTTGCATATATGTGCTAGTCATTCCTGACTCTAGGGGGCGGTGTTCATCTCCATTTCAAAACCGAAGAGCCAGCGCTGTCTGAAGACGTCTCTGTGGTCATGTAGCCGGCATGACTCAACACCAAAGGCGCACGGATCTCTCTTATCTTCCCACCAAAAGTGGTCCCTATTTTTCTACTTGCATTTTTTACGTGCTTTCGAACTGCTAGGTTGGCAGAAGCTGGGACAAGTAATGGGAGCTCACTCTCTTACGCGGCACTAGGGACTCGAATCGCTGAACTGCCGACCTTTCAATCAACAAGCTTAGCATCTTAGCCACTGAGCCACCGCATCCAAATTCTTCCTGGCATAGTTACCACTAATAAATTTTCTCTACACTGTGAGCTTATGCACCGGGGACAAATTCCTTGTGTGTTCAATCACACTTGGCCAATAAAAAATCCAATCCAATCCAATCCGATGCTATCCTATCCTTGTTGTGACCCAGGCCCAAGTAAGTAGTAGGAAAATCAGTCAGTGAAAAAACAAACAAACTTTATTTGAACAGCTGAGAATTACTTCATTCCCAGCATCATTCAACTAAATTAAAGCAAATTCCTCCCAACACAAATTCCTCAGTCCTATCGCAAACCTTGTCCAATTAGACGAACTGCCAAAGGCCTTTCTTGGCAAACATTCAGAAGTCAGATACAAAAATAAATACAAGATGTAGTGTTCTGCCCCAGCTACGGACCCCAAAAAACACAGCACACACAAAGTCCGTACAAACCTTAGTTTACTAATTAAGGACTACTAATGAGTTTTCTTAGTTGTTCGAACACAAGTACAGTTTAAATCAGTCTTTTCTGAACAAAGGCTGTTAATTTAACTTAACAGCCGACAAGAATCCAAAGAATAATAACTCAATTCTAAAGCACAGTATTTCAGATAACCGTAATCTTGCTGTGGTTGGCAGAATGCCCAGAAGCAATTTGCAGGAAAACTGACAAGAAAGAAGCAAGAGCCGATCAGACGTTTCTGGAATCAAGACGCAAAAGAATATGAACGAATTTGTTTCCTGCAAATTGCCTCAGTCTTCGTCCTTCCTTAAATAGGCTAGTGGAGTGGCCAATTAGCCCCAAGCCTTACTCTCGAGGAGACCTCCTCCTGAGGAGTCACTCCTGCCTTTTGGCAGCTCTGCACGCTCGTGCATCAAGAAGAGGCACCCCCTCTTCTTCCTCTTCACTTATGGGAGCTTCTGGAGGTTCTGAAGGCCCTGGCTAAATCCCCGCATCTGGCACATCTTCTCCAGCCTCCTCATTGTCTGACTCAAGTGCCAGCTCCACAGGCTGCTGGAGCATTACCACACCAGCCTCCTCACTGTTGGAATCAGCTACTAACTGCACAGACCGCTGACGGGCCACAACACATAGACGAAGAAGAAGACAACGCTACCAATGTTGTTTTCCAGCAAAGTCCAAATGCCGTTGCTGGTCTGTTTTAAGCCTTATGGGAGGAGTCAATCATCTCTTGGCCCTACTCCCGAGTCGTCCTCTCTGCTTTATCTGCTCCTGCCTTCTGGCAGCTCTTCTCAGACGTGCACTAGGAACAGGCTCCTCCTGTTCCTCTGCCTCTCTACTGTCAGCCTCTGGAGGCTCCAGAGTCCACACATCACTCCCCGATGGCCCTGGCCCCATCTCTGCCTCTGACGCAGAGCCCTCATCCGGGCCTTCCCCAGCCTCCAGGACTGGCCCCTGTTCTTCCTCAGCCTCATTGGTGTCCAACTCCACTGGAAGCTCCGCAGGCTGCGGTCGGACCACAACAATCCTGTTCTGTCCTGTCCTGTCCTAAATTTTCTCTCAATTTTGGACTTTTCAGTTTATTTAGAATTGTGACTTAGTAAAATGGGGGAGACTACAAATAGGACCAGCATTGATGGTCATGCTCAGGAACAAAAGTAAAAATAAACATTATTGTCAAACTTAGTAAGTTTATTGTACAGTTTATTGTAAGTTTGCATTTCTTTAAAATGAGTCATGTAACAAACTTGCTGTTGATAAACTAATGTTTCCACTTGGATACTGTATTGACCTTTTCCCTTGGAGATAATTGTAGAGAAGGCACTCAGCTTTGGCTCTGAAAGTATTGGCTAAAATCAAACTGGATTAGGAATACAATATAAATCAACTGTAAGTGATGTTCTCTTGGCTAGACTAGTTGCTTGTCCTCTTAATCACTCTAGGTTATTATTTGGTTGTTATCATGAGCCTTCTTTAAATAAAATTACTATTATTTCAATTGCTGGAACCCTTTCTCGGGTGAAAGCAAACCTCTCAGGGTTTTGTTTTATTTTCATTCAAGTTGAGGGTTGAAGTCCCAACACCGTCCTCTGATGTCCCACCTCAGGAATCCTGGTGTTTTGAGAAATAAGGCTCACTTTTCTAGCAATCACATCAGTGGCGAAATCCAAGGTTTTTTTACTACCGGTTCTGTGGGCATGGCTTGGTGGGCATGGCAGGGGAAGGATACTGCAAAATCTCCATTTCCATCCCACTCTGGGGCCAGCTAGAGGTGGCATTTGCCGGTTCTCTGAACTACTCAAAATTTCCACTACCAGTTCTCTAGAACCTGTCAGAACCTGCTGGATTTCACCCCTGAATCACATCCAAGGATGTCAGGAGGGTAAGGTTAAAATGGCGGCAGAGATGGTGTGATTAAACCATCATGATACTTATAAAAGCAGGCAGAGTTTTGATCACCCTAATATGGCCCGATCTGGACTTTCATTTAACCATACCCTCTAGACCTGGTCAAGATCAGGTATCCTACACACTCGGACACCAAAGAGGAGCTGTATATCTCAGACTAGAGTTGCTCAACCTTTCAAAATTCTTGACAGCAAGTTCCAGTACCTTGAAAAAGAATGACACAAGAAGCCAACTGTATTCTGATTAAAGATACATCTTGAGAGACTTCACAATGGTATACACTGTGAAAAGACCTCCTAATATCTACCTGCTGATACACACCTGAGGCCTCATTTTACCCCAGATTAAAGTTATCTGAAGATGTTCAAGGTTAATCCTAAAACATACTTGGAGATTATGCCGGTCTATTAACTCTTCTTTCTATGATGTGGAGAAAATAGTATCTCACAAGGCATAATTTATGCGACCTTTATGCAAATGAGCATATGAATTCTATTTTCCTTCCATTATTTGGTAAGCAAACACCCTTGACACTTTGGCATAGGAAAACTAACCTAGCCGTCTCAAAACTGCCATTCAACTTATTTTACCTACATAACAAGAAAAGACCAGGTTTGATGTACATGTAACCAATTAAGGACGCGGTGGCTCAGTGGCTAAGACGTTGAGCTTGTCGATCGAAAGATCGGCAGTTCAGCGGTTTGAATCCCTAGTGCCACGTAACGGGGTGAGCTCCCGTTATTTGTCCCAGCTTCTGCCAACCTAGCAGTTCGAAAGCAGGTAAAAGAATGCAAGTAGAAAAATAGGGACCACCTTTGGTGAGAAGATAACAACGTTCCGTGCGCCTTTGGCATTTAGTCATGCTGGCCACATGACCATGGAGACATTTCGGACAGCGCTGGCTCTTCGGCTTTGAAACGGAGATGAGCACTATCCCCCAGAGTCGGAAATGACTACCACATATGTGCGAGGGGAACCTTTACCTTTAACCAATTAACCCTCTGATCAGAACTACTTATGGTACCATTTTGTTCTAATTGTCATTTTTGTTTTTGAAGTAAAGATTGTTGGAAGAACCAGATAAGACATTACATTGTAGTTAAAAGGAGGGCAGAGTCATCTTCATTTCTGGTACAACCAGAATTATCAATCTATACCCCACAGAAGAGGGCAAGAGAAAAGAAAGGATCCTTCACCAGCTTTTGGTCTTTCTCTTGTTTCAAATCGTGCTTGTATCCGTTTATTCTGTACACACATTAATCAAAGAGCCTTTGGTTGTTTCACAGCTGGGTAACCTCTGGTCATTCTAAGACTTATGTAACTTTAAGACCCGGTGCCAGAGTTTCCTTGTTTTTCTTCTTGTAATTTAGGGAAACTCTTTTTCCTTATGTGCCATATGTATTTTAGATAGCGAGACTGAAGGGAGAAACTGTTATATAAAATATTGGGAGCTTTTCATGGGAATAAATCAGGGGTGAAAGTGAAATCAGCAAGTTCTAGCAGGTTCTGGAGAACTGGTAGTGGAAATTTTGAGTAGTTCGGAGAACCGGCAGATACCACCTCTAGCTGGCCCCCGAGTGGGGTGGGAATGGAGATTTTGCAGTATCCTTCCCCTGCCACATCCACCAAGCCACGCCCACAGAACCAGTAGTAAAAATATTTGGATTTCACCACTTGAATAAATCCCCAGAGAAGATAAATCCCCACAGAAAGCACAAAACCTGCAACAGGAAATTCATTCTACCTGTTACAGTTCACCTGTCAAGAGTCCTTTTTTACCTCAAGACTGCTTCCAAGACTGCGTTTCCCAGACCTATTGCCATTTTAATATAAAAACACTTTGTTTTACTGTTCAATCCCATCTCCTTTCTACATTTACAGCACAAGGAGAAAAGAGGAAATAGATTGTTTGGGATTTTTGTTCGTTTTTCTCTCATTCTAGAAGACACACAAGAGACATTTTGTGGCTGATGAAGAGTCAGAAGAGGCAAACTTTCTGACTCCAGCATAGCAGTAGAAGAGGTTAGTGGTATGGAATTCTTGTTAGCTCAGAAATTCTTGGACTAAAGATAAAATAAAACAAAAAATGTGGTGCATCTGGATTACTTTTCTAGATATTTGATTTAAATGTGGGGTTTTTTTTCAATGACTTAAAGGGAAATGGGAAAAAAAACTCTAGAAAACTAGAATATGTGTTTATTGTAGCAAAATTAGCAGTGAAATAGTAAATATTTACTTATTTAATAGTAAATAAGAAGACCATGTAAGAACACGGTGAAAACCTTCCTTAAATGCCTGTGGAATAATCAGAATTTGCTCTTCAGCCTTCAAATCCAAATTATCCTAAGGATTCTACACTTGATTTCTGTTTTTTATTCTTTTTCTGGCTGTGTCACCCAAAGTGACTCATTTGGCCTTATGAGACACAAAACTGCCTGGGAAGAACACTTTCCCCTAAATTACAAGTTAAGATGTATTGTGTAACCTTCCTTCGACTTTTTAAAACAAAGGCATTTTTAGGAGTTTTCTGCAGATGTGGGACGATGCATGGAAAGGCCAAAGCTGTGTTGCAAATTGTACCTCGGTCGATAAGGAACTGCAAAGCTCTGATGAAGCCATTCAACCTTAGAGAAAGGAGGATCTTTAGTGACCACTAGTGGCAAGCAAGCCTGCTGATATTACAGCTCTCGACGATTCAAAATAAAATTACAGTAGTGGCCAAAATTGTGGAAACCTTTTGGGAAAAGTGTATTTTTAAGGTTTGATGGCTAATAACACCACTTTTTTCTTTGTCTGTTTGTTTTGTTTTGGAGTTTCAAGATAATCCTATTCCACTGCTGGAATGGCCTGGGAAGAGCCCAGACCTGAACCCAATTGAAAATCTACGGAGCCAACTAAAGAAACTTGTTAGTCAGAAGCGACCCAGCAATAAAACCCAGTTAACAGAAGCCATCCTTCAATCTTGGTTTCACAATTATAACTGCTGCAGAAGTAAAATACTTGGTTCACTCCATGGGAAGACGTTGTAAGGCCGTAATTCATGCTAAAGGTTACCCAACTAAGTATTAACTGACATGGTGATAATTTTTGTATATCTCATTTTTTCTATGGTGATCATTTTGGTATATCTTGTTTTTTCTACGTGTTTCACTTTTCTTTAGACTGCTATTCTAATAGCAAATTCTTTATAAAAGTTATTGCATTACATTCTTGATTAAATTATCTTTCCATTGATATATAATTTTATGGTACTACTACTCCAAAAAAAGTGGTGTTATTAGCTAGTTTTAGAAAATACACTTTTCCCAAAAGGTTTTCACAATTTTGGCCACTACAGTAGAATAACTAAAATCACTCTATCTATCCATCTACCTACCTACCTACCTACCTACCTACCTACCTACCTACCTACCTATTTATTTATTTATTTATTTATTTATTTATTTATTTATTTATTTATTTATTTATTTATTTATTTATTTATTTATTTATTTATTTATTTATTTATTTATTTATTTATTTTTTATTTTTTATTTATTATTTATTTATTTATTATTTATTTATTTATTATTTATTTATTTATTTATTTATTTAAATTTATATACCACCCTTCTCCCGAAGGACTCAGGGCGGTGAACAGCCAAAGGTAAACACACAGAATACAAAAATTTAAGAATAGTTAACAGTTAACAGTTATGCTACGTTTATGCTATTGCCTCCTTAGCATCAAAGTGAAATTAAAATATACTTCAAAGCACCATCCCTGAACAAGTTTCAATTCTTGTATACTGGTGTTCCTCAACCTAACATTTGTGGATTTCAATTCCCAGAATTTCAAAGCCAGCATGAGAAATTCTGGGAGTTGAAGTCTATTAGTATCTTAAGAACAGTGCCCTATACAGTACGTTAAACAGTCAAACTTGTCTTCCCCACTCCTCCTCTTTAAATAGCCATTTATTATTATTTCTGCCAGTAGCAAGAAGACTCCAGCAGAAGACTGCTCAGATACATCCTACTCAAGACCAACTCTGTTGACCTCCTGTCCTGTGAAGTTGGCTTGTTTTCAAAATCACCCAAAGCTGACAAAGCAACCCCAGACCTCAGAAATCTGGGGCTTCAGCCAACTGATTTCTTATTATAGAAAAGCACCATCAGATTAGCTACAAAGCCAAGAATGTCTTCTAAGTGATGGCAACTGATCCTTTTGATTGCATATCATGAAAGCACCTATTATCCTCTGGTGCAGAAGTCCCACCTCCTTCTAGAAAAGCGGTTTACATTGCAGTCATTCATGTTGGAGGGGGGCGAGTTGCAGAGGACACTTGGGTGTCTTGAGAATAGGTCAAAGATGCCAACACAAAACGGTTAACAGGGGAGGGACATCTGGTTGTGCGATGCACATTTTTTAGAAGCACACATGGCCCTCACTACCCTGATGGATTTCTTTGAACCACATATTTTGCCTTTGGGGATGAGAGATCACGTCCAGGGAGCAATTGAAAAACAGTCTTATCTGTCTATCTTCTTCCTTGACTTTTAGAAGAATTTCCCATTGTCTCACGGGCAAAAAAGTAAGACATGTTCCAGTTCCCAAAGAAAGCAGACATAAGTGAATAAAGGTGGCCGAACATGTTTTGACTAATAATAATAAGAGTAGAAGGTCTTGACAGGTGCCAAAGGCACAGTGCCAGAATACACAGTGGTGTCCTCACAGGCTATTCTGCCAACCCCAACTCTTGAGTTCTCGCTAGTATGACTCCATGTTCTCTCTTAATTAAGAGACTCCCTTGAACTGAGTTGGATGACTTAGATGTAAACTTACAGTACTTTACAGTACTACACCTCCATGTAGTTTTCTTGGGGGGGGGGGAGATATAGAAATAGTTTGTCACTAGCTACCGATCTTCCATGATATTGTTTCCACTTCCCAGTCGAACTGTACCCCTCAATTTCCTGGTGTTCTCCCATATAAGGATTAACTAGATCTTAGAGTCAACTAAACTATCAGCTGATGTCATCATAGCAGCTTAATTAAGAAGTCCGTGTCCCTTGGATGGACCTTAATTCCTGGTGCCTCCTATGGGAGACATTTTCTCTTGCCCAACTAATGCATCAATAGCTGTATCTTATAAAAACATAATGCCTGATGTGTGGAGTGTGCTAAGGCATTGTTTTATTAAGACCATGCAACCATGGTTACCTAACTTCTGAGTCAACCTCAAAATCATTAAGCCACCTCGTATCTTAGCATGATGCTGAGGCATAGCAATACTCCTCCAAATCCCAGACTGCATATTAAGTGCTACAGACCTACACACTCAGGAACAAGAATTTCCTGAAAGATATTTATTGCTAGCAGGTTAATGTTACAGAATCTTGAAATCACGTCAAAGCAGTTCTCCAGATCAGCTAATGCCTCGCAAAGTGACCCAGTCTTTTTCAGGTTTTCCCCTCTTCCCTGGATACTGAGATGTTAAGCTCCCTCCCGGAATAGTCCTTCTCCCTCTTCCATGCCGCATGTTCTGTTAGACATTTCATCACACTGCCAAAGCATCAGCCATGGTTGGCGAACACTTCCCTAATAGTACAAACCTCCCTTGTTTGGTTCAGACATCCTGGTGGATTCTGTTGTTGTTAGTTGTGAAGTCATGTCCAACCCATCGCAACCCCATGGACAACATTCCTCCAGGCCTTCCTTGTCCTCTACCATCCCCCAGAGACCATTTAAGCTCACTCCGACTGCTTCAGTGACTCCATCCAGTCACCTTGTTCTCTGCTGTCCCCTTCTTCTTTTGCCCTCAATCTTCCCCAGCATTAGGCTCTTCTCCAGTGAGTCCTTCCTTCTCATTAGGTGGCCAAAGTATTTGGGTTTCATCTTCAGGATCTGGCCTTCTAAGGAGCAGTCAGGGTTAATCTCCTCTAAGACTGACCGGTTTCATCGCCTTGCAGTCCAAGGGACTCGTAGGAGCCTTCTCCAGTACCAAAGTTCAAAGGCCTCAATTCTTTGATGCTCAGCTTTCCTTATGGTCCAACTTTCACAACCATACATTGCCACTGGGAACACCATAGCCTTGACTATACGCACTTTTGTTGGCAGGATTTTTAGTATGCTGTCTAGATTTGCCATAACTTTCCTCTCCAGGAGCAAGTGTCTTTTAATTTCTTGGCTGTAGTCCCCATGTGCGGTCATCATGGAGCCCAGGAAAATAAAATCTGTCACTACCTTCATTTCTTCCCCATCTATTTGCCAGGAATTGAGAGGGCTGTGAGCCATGATCTTAGTTAGGCAGATTCTAGAGTTATCAAAACTAGGGCAGGGAACAAGGAATCGAGTCATACAAAAAAGACTCAGGAAGAATACAAGATACTTGATTCATGTGATCAGGCGGTGCAAAATGCTTTGACTTTGAATGAAACATCATGTGTCTTCTGACTGCAGTATTTGAGGCATCCAGAAATAAATGGCCAAGAAGATATTCCCCTTTTTAAAAAAACCAAAATATTCAGAAAACACAATTGGAAAGATGAGTTAGCAGCTCATTCTGTCCTCCAAGTGTTGGCTGAATAACCCAGAGAATTTACTTAAAGACGTTGAGAAGATATTTCACTGTTTGCGCAGACACTTACATAGAGTGATGGCTAAGGATGATGCCAGACATCTATTCTCATTATTTCTTGGATACACTTTGTTTTCAAAAAAGAAAATAAATTTTAAAAAAGACATCTGCAATTCAGATGACAGATAGCATAAGCTCTCTCTCTCCACCCTCTTTGTGGCCCAGGGGTGAAAACAGGTTGACCTCAAAACACCATTGTTCCAGTTTTACATTGAGTTCAGAATCCTGGAAGTGTTGCATTGGAAGAAACGCCAGACGGGCACACTGAATATTTTCTTATTCTAATGGAACACATCCAAGGCTAAAATTAAACACGTCTTGTCTTTTGCACATACTTTGTGCAAACACAAGCAGCTGTCAAAGAGGCACAAGACCCCCTGCCCAGGACAATGGAGCACCATCCTCTGCTCTGAACCCGTCTCATACCAGGGCACCGTTAGTGATTCAGCGGTATTTAGCAGCCAAATTCCAGACATGAGATTTATAAACTTGAAATGTTCTAGCTGACATCTGCAGCTGTTACAAGGCACGTTTCCAGGATCTGCTCTTGGGACCCGTTTCTCATACGTCAAAAAGGGGTAATCGTGCTCTAGAAACAAGCTCAGCGGCAGTATTTATCAGATGCGATCAGCAAAGAATGAGAGGGATGAGAACAGGTTGTAAAGGCCAGTTAAAATTTTCAACACCATTAGTTATTATGCAAGCGCATTTTTAATTCAAAAAGTTGGGAGATACTGAAGTCATCCAAAGATGAAACAATGTGAGACAGGGAAAATAAAATCCACAAGGCCTTGTTTAATATTCCATTTCATTACAAATGTCAAGGAGGGCCCCAAAATGGAGGTGAACTAACACTCTCTACATGCTTAAATCCATTTTCATAGAACGGTTCCCTTACAAGCGTGCATTTGCACAAGTATGTATTTTCTCACAAAACAAGTACTTTAAAACACATTGGAATGGTCCAAACTTTGGAAATCTGCTGAATTTCAATAAAAGCTCTACTTTTAGAAAACAATAGGTGGAGATCAAGGCAATTCATATCAAAAACGTTTAGAATGGGTTCTTATTTATCCTTAGGCCTCATTTTATACTGCAACAACCCCGACAGTATCGAACACAGAATAAAAACTATACAACGAATATTTCAGCTAAAAAGTAAACCAACAAACCACCAGTTTCCGTAGAACAACTCAACAAGCCGTTAAGACCAAGTTTCCAAGCTGATCATCCTTACAAACTTCCAATAACATGGGAAGACTCATCAATAATGTTTCTTCCCAAGACTACAAGATATAGCATAACCAATTGTGTCTACAAAACTATGTATGTATGTATTGTTTCTTTTTTTCTTTTTCTTTATTTCTTTCTTTCTTTCTTTTTTTTACATGTTTACTGTAGTTTTTCTTTTCCAAAACTCAAAATACAAACAGTATCATTTTTATATACTTTAGATTAACAATTCACATAAAATCTACATTATATACATCCTCAACTTCCTTATAAATATTACCTATTTTTGTTTCTGTTGTCTACCCACCTATACCAATTTTCCCAAACCACATAGTATTCCAAATCCTCTTTTTCTTTTAATTCTAAAATTAGTTTATTCATTTCGGCACATTCAAATATTTTTGGGATAATCAATCCCTCTGGTGGTAAGTTATTGTGTCTACAAAACCATGGACCAGTTGGCCAAAATTTTACTTATGTCTTCCTTCCTTCCTTCCTTCATAAAAATTTTGAGCCACCCATCTTGCCACATGGTAACTCTGGGCGGCTTACCATATTAAAAGATAAAACTATATAATTTATTATAGTGGGGGAGATGCTTCAAACTTCTGCTTACCCACCATTGGAAGCCAGTTAACGAACTGTGTCTACAACTGCAAAACTAGGAGTGACTGAGAAATAAACTCTGCGTAGCATCACTTCTCTAAACTGAGGTCCTCAGAAGTGTTAGACTGCACTTCCCATGCTGGGATTGACACACAACACATCTGGAGAAAGCAACAATTTGCAAAGGTTGAAGACCTCCCAAATGAGTGAAGGTTAGGGCAATATGAGAAAAAGAAGTCGCAAAATGAATGTGGCTTTTAATTAAGGGATAGACCAGGGGTCCCCAAACTTGGCAGCTTTAAGACTTGTGGACTTCAACTCCCAGAATTCTGGGAGTTGAAGTCCATAAGTCTTAAAGCTGCCAAGTTTGAAGACCTCTGGGATAGACGATGAGACACAATCAAAAGTAAACTTTCATGGTGCAATTCCTTTGGTCAATTGTTCAGGAATGATTGTTGTAAATCTCCAGTTATAAATTCTTGCGGAGGAGGAGAACGTTACCCACTAGTTATTCCAAATAACTGAATAGGACATTTCATATAACTTATCTATTAAATCTTTTTTTAAGTAAAAAAGTATCTGCATTATAGATTTCAAGTAGCTACTGAATTCTGTACCAAAGCATTTTGTTTATTCTTCACCAGTCATGAAAATCTCTTTAATGTATAAACCAGGGGCCCAGTATCTTTGGAACATCTCTCAGAGCAATGGACATTTTTGCTATTATCATAAAATGCTCCAATGCACAATAGGCTAAATTCATGCTTGATTTAACCAGAGATTTTATTTTTTCCTACCTGGAAATGTCCCATTCTCAACAGGGCAGGGCCAAGCATTTGAGAGATGCTTCAGAGAGCACAAAACTTGCAGGACAGCCTCGAAAACTGTCCTAGATTACTTGGACCTATAGAACAAGATCCTAAAATAACCGTGCAATAGAGACCAGCAGTGAGGGCTTCCAAAGCAGATGTGGAGCCTTTGCACAGTGAATGGCTCTTTCTTGGCAGAGAGCCCCTTCCTCTGCCTCGGTGGGTACTGCACAGGTTCCCTGCCCCTCAAGGAAAGGTAAGGACCATCCTGCATGACATTGAGCTAAGAGACAGCTTTCATTTTCTTTTGGCCTGAAAATAAAGCCAAGAGAAATACTTTTTCCCCCAGAAAAAAAAGCAACCAAATAAGCCAGTTTTCACCCTGTTTATCACAGTACTCCTTGTCTCCAACTGCTGCTTATCAACAAATCTTCTACTGTAATTCACTCACTCAACAGTGAGATGGGTGGCACTAAATTTAATCAATCACTAAATTTAATCAATCAACCAACCAACCAACCTTGTGTGATGACAACTTTCTGCAAACAGCTACACAGATAATTTTTAGTAAACACGTTAAATGGTAGTGAATGGATGGTGTCTGGATTGTTACCATCACTCATCAATTAAAACTCATTTGGATAACAATATTTGCTTAGGCCTATGAAAGAAAACTGAACAATAGGGCTTAAATTGGCAAAAACCTTCTTGGTCTACAGGGAAACCCAAATTCACCACCAAAAGGACTGGACCAGGGGTGAAATCCAGCAGGTTCTGGAGAAATGGTAGCGTAAATTTTGAGCAGTTCGGAGAACCGGCAAATACCACCTCTGGCTGGCCCCAGAGTGGGTAGGGAATGGGGATTTTGCAGTATCCTTCCCCTGACATGCCCACCAAGCCACGCTCACCAAGCCACACCCACAGAACCGGTAGTAAAAAAAAATGAATTTCACCACTGGACTGGACCAAAACATTTGTCACCTGTAATTTTGGCTTTGAGCACAAATGTTTTAAAATACACCAAGTAAACATTTTGGTTCAGCATCTGTTGGAACTCTGCTGATTTACTAGAAGCTTCACTACAAGCTTAAGTGTTTCATGGTAACTTTGGCTGGATATTGAAAGCATTGCAAACGGCATCATGATTAGTAATAATAAAGATTGATGGTGAAACAAACCCTTATTAGGTTATTACTTTAGAGCAGGTTTCTACAATTCCTCTGTAAGCGGCTGAGAATGTTGGGACTTGTAGTGCTGAAAGATACAATTAAGTCCTAGACTTATGGCCACAATTGAGCCCAACATTTCTGTTGCTAAGGGAGACAGTTGTTATGTGAGTTTTGCCCCATTTTACTATCTTTACTATCTTTCTTGCCCCCACTGTTAAGTGAATCACTGCAGTTGTTGAGCGAGTAACACAGTTAAGTGAATTCCCCATCAACTTTGCTGGTCGGAAGGTCACAAAATAGGATCACATGACCCTGAGATACTGCCTCCAAATTTTGATCACGTGACTACGGGGATGCTGCAACAGTTGTAAGTGTGAAAAATGGCCATAAGTCACTTTTTTCAGTGCAGCTGTAACTTCAAACAGTCACTAAACAAACTGTTGTAACTTGAGGACAGCCTGTACTTGGGGGGAAAAGCCATGACCTCCAAATCCATAAAATAATGATATATATATATTGTTCCACTGGCATAGTCACAAAATATCGAGCCGCTGACCAGGTTCAACAAGAGTAAAAGTTGAGCTGTAAAGGGCCTTAGTAACAGGGCAATTCTGAGAGATAAAAGCCTGTTCTTCTCATCATAATAGCAGAAAAAACGTTTCTGAACTTTTTGCCTTAAGTGCTTCCTGCCTAAGCAGGGGGTTGGACTAGAAGACCTCCAAGGTCCCTTCCAACTCTGTTATTCTAAACAAGGCTGTATGTTTATTTCTGTGCTTGGTTTGAAGTAGGTGCTAGGCATTTTCGGAGAAAGGAGGATTTCTCAGGGTAACAATGCTGACACAATGCTGAATATACAACACAACAGCAGACGAATCAAAGTTGGTCAGAGTTGCCTGACAGCCAACTCTTCTGATCTGGGAAGCATCCATGAGTGAAATGACTCAAGAGCTGTCTGTCCAACTTCCTCCTTTATCACCGGGCCATCTGCTGGCTTTGCTCAAAAACCTCCCTTCCTCGCTTACAAGAGTCACAGACAGCCTGTAAGACATTTAGCTAGATCAAGTCCACAGCCAAAGACAGGAGTGACCAAAATAAGAGAGGAAATAAGATTTTTGAGGTTATATACTCGAGCTTACCTAGTTTTCCTTGACACTTCAAAGTTAGTAAGAGTCCGTATAAAGCATTTACTTGGGAAATATTTCTGTTAAAGAAAATGGATGAGTAAATGAGGTGGCCATTCGTTTTAGCAGGATCTCTTAGACTGGCGTCTAGCACCAGATTAAAATATTCCTGATATTTAGGGATTTCCAAGACAACTACAAAGCTTTTAGAACTGAGTTTAACTGGCATGGCTAGTCTAGTGAAGAGAAGAGAAGGACCAGGGGAGACATGATAACAATGTTCCAATATTTGAGGGGCTGCCACAGAGAGGAGGGGGTCAAGCTATTTTCCAAAACACCTGAAGACCAGACAAGGAATAATGGATGGAAACTGACCAAGGAGAGAGTCAACCTGGAAATAAGGATAAATTTTCTAATAATGAGAACAATCAACCAAAGTTGCCTTCGGAAGTTGTGGGAGCTTCATCACTGGAGGCTTTCAAGAAGAGATTAGAGTGCCATTTGTCAATAATGGTGTAGGGTCTCCTGCTTGGGGGGGGGTTGGACTAGATGACCTATAAGGTCCCTTCCAACTCTGTTAATCTATTATCTTATCATTAAGTAATGTTATTAGAAAAATAAGTGGGTTTAGTTTCTTTGAGAGGATTGTGTGGATAATCTCATCAGGAGCAGATTATTGTCTCCAACTTTCCTTTGGTATAACGTATCTTTTACTGTGCTTTATAGTGCTTTTTAATTTATTATTGCTATTATGATGATTTCTGTCCCTCTTTGACTGTAAATAAATAAAATGACTTAGTAAGGCCAGATTGTTGGGAAGGATGTTCTTTCATTTTTATGTCACTATTTTTCAATATATATATATATATATCATATCTTCTCATTTTATTCAGCATGAATATCACTAAACCTCTGGGTAATATATATGCAAATGATATGCAAACTTTATGTCGCATTTTGATTGCAGATCCTGCATTTGCAGAATCTGGAGTACATCACAATCCCATTTTCCATTTAATTATAGACAAACAATTATCAAGGTATTTGGGTTCGTTTGCATGGACAAGAAACTCTTGTGTGTTTATTCACCAAACAGCCAGTTTTTAATCAGACTGTCCACAACAAGCAGTTAACAGGGCATATTTTCCAAAGGAAGGTAAAGATTATAATGTAACCCACAAGAATGTGCAGCCCAGTAATACTTAACTTGGACATTTATGCCAAACCAAGATAACCTGCTGTAGTACTAAGGAAACACTGAAATTTGAGAAAATAGTATTATTCCAATAGTTAACAAAGGAATGTGCAAACATTTAAAAAATGACTACTGCCACAAATCTATTCCATATATTTATTTTCCCTTAGGAAAGCCTAATCAGCAAATTTGGTTTATGATTTTTTTAAAAAATAGTAACTGAACCCTTTCCTGCTATATACACATGAAAAATGAAATGTAAATGTTTTTTTAAAAAAAAAAAAAATCCTTGGGTTTCTGGGGAATCCAAACCTAAAACGTTACATTTCTGCCTGCTAAGCAAAGAGCTTTAAAAACGTTTAAGGTAGAAGAGAAAGGAAACTTAGATTCTTTCAGAGGTTTATTACTACTGAAATTATTTGTATAGCATAGAATGAACTTCCTGTGTTGCAAAGCTCCCCACTCCAGAAACTTCCTTCTGAAGACTCACTTAACTTGAATTTGGAAATCCTTCCGTGTCTGCCACAACCCTTTGATCATGATGGCCGAGAGCAAATATTTGAAGACATGCGATGGTCAATAGCTTTCCAATTTATCAGCCTGGGCTGTGAAGGAGTCCCATTCAACTCTAAACTCTCGAGAGGGACATAACCAATAAAAGTGCCATTTCTTCCTTGATCTCAAGCAGAGATTACCCTGGAGGCAATTCCCAGTGGAACATGGATTACATTTCTAATCTAATCAATTATCAATTGGTTTCTAATCAATCTGGAGTTGTGGGGTCAACAAACCCTCTAACATTTCCTTAAATGGGAAGGTCGCCTACGGCAATATCCAATTTCAGAGGATCTTAATAAGGGTGGCATGTCTGATTCTTAAAGCACAGGTAGTCCTCAATTTACAGCCATTTGTTTAGTGACCATTCAAAGTTCAACAGCACTGGGAAAAAAATGACTTATAGCAATAGCAATAGCACTTAGACTTATATACCACTTCATAGTGCCTTTACAGCCCACTCTAAGCAGTTTACAGAGTCAGCCTATTGGCCCCCAACAATCTGGGTCTTCATTTTACCCACCTCAGAAGATGGAAGGCTAAGTCAACCTTGAGCTGGTCAGGATCGAACTGCTGGCTGTGGGCAGAGTGAGCCTGCAATACTGCATTCTAACCACTGCATCATGGATGGGTGGGAGTAGTGGAAGGAAGGAAGGAAGGGCAATAGCACTTGGACTTTTATACTGCTTTTCAGTGTTTTACAGCCCTCTCTAAGCGGTTTACAGAGTCAGCCTATTGCCCCCCAACAATCTCGGTCCTCATTTTACCCACCTCGGAAGGATGGAAGGCTGAGTCAACCTTGAGCCGGTGAGGATCGAACTGCTGGTTGTGGGCAGAGTGAGCCTGCAATACTGCATTCTAACCACTGCACCATGGATGGGTGGGAGTGGTGGAAAGAAGGAAGGAAGGAAGGAAGGAAGGAAGGAAGGAAGGAAGGAAGGAAGGAAGGAAGGAAGGAAGGAAGGAAGGAAGGAAGGAAGGAAGGAAGGGCAATAGCAATAGCACTTGGACTTTTATACTGCTTTTCAGTGTTTTACAGCCCTCTTTAAGTGATTTACAGAGTCAGCCTATTGCCCCCCAACAATCTGGGTCCTCATTTTGCCCACCTCGGAAGGATGGAAGGCTGAGTCAATGTTGAACCGGTAAGATTCGAACTGCCAAACTGCAGCTAGCAGTCAGCTGAAATAGCCTGCAGTGCTACACTCTTACCACTGTGCCACCTCGGCTTATGACTGTTTTTCACACTTACAACCATTATAGCATCCCCAGGGTCATGTGATCAAAATTCAGGTGCTTGGCAACAGGCATGTATTTATGACGATTGCAGTGTCCCAATGTCACGTGATCATCTGACAAGCAAAGTCAATCGGGAAATCCAGATTCATTTAACAGCTGTGCTACTAAGCGACCAAGGTCGTAAAATGGTGCAAAACTCACTTAACTATCTTGCTTAGCAACATAAATGTTGGGCTCAATTGTGGTCATAAGTCAAAGACTACCTGTATAGCATGAACCACAGTTTGCCTGATCACTGAGAAAGCATTACTCCTCCCAACCTGGATGGTTTTTTTTTTATAAACTTATCTAGCGAATGAGTAGAGAAACTCGACCCACGCAGCTTGGTAGGGTCTCCTCTGTCTTGCATATACTCCTTCTCGGCCTTTCATTCCCCCTCTTACTTTCTTCTCCAACCTTCTCTAAATGCTTGCAGTTTTCCCTGCTTTTTCTTCTGATGACCTCCCAACTCCTAACATTTTTAGAGTTGCCATTATATCAGGGGTGGGCAACTGTGGTCCTTTTACAACCTGTGGACTTCAACTCCCAGAATTCCTGATACAGCCAAGCTGGCTCAGGAATTCTAGGAGTTGAAGTCCACAGGTTGTAAAAGGGCCACAGTTGCCCACCCCTGCATTATATGATTCCAGCCTTCAAGCTCTTTAGGGGATGATGGGAACTGGAATCCAAAAGAACTGGAAGAGTGCCTGATTGGACTTAAAATAGGCAAGGTAATGACCTAACCCTCAAAAGAGTTCAGAGACCAAAAACAACTATTTGCATAACCAGAAATGCTACAAAACACCATTAGATGCAAAACATACTGAATGGAAGTTCTGCAAAACTATTGATAAAATCTGAAAATCTGCATGGATCAGAGACTGGGGTGGGGAGAGAAAAGCCCTAAAAATGCCCAAAACACATCCAACAGGCATCCAACAGAAATATTAAATCCGAAAAGTGGGAGGGAATTAATCTTTGAAACACTGAAACAATCTTTCTAGACACTATACTAAGTTACCAGAAAGTGAAAAATCAAAGTATGATTTTGCAACGATTTATAAAAAAGCAGCTTCTTGCTGAAATAAACTTTAGAGGGACGTATTTAGCCACCATTCTGCCCTTGCTTTAAATACATCCAGAGGTCCTTTTTTTTTTTCCCCTGAACATTTTAATATTACTAAAACTTTGTCCCCTTGCAAGATTCCATTCCCATTACGTAGGAAACAGCCCCATGCAGATGACATCAACTGGAACGGACATGGCCTTGATTAGAAGTGAAGATTAACTTCACGGAGGAATCAATATGGTGGCAAGGCTGAGGTCTCGGGGGAGGAGCAGGGTGGGTGGGTGGGTGGGTGTGGATCCCTTCCTCATGTTCTCAGTGGAGATATTTGGTGTGTTGCTCTTTGTGCACAGTTGTGTCCCACTAAAGAGTTAGGTAGAAGGATGGGTTGATGAATTGACAGTATCTCCAGCTTTTTTAAAACAGAGAGCCTGGCAAGTTTTTTAAAGTTTTAAAGACTCGCAGACACATCTGCGACCTCACACACTCTGAGAAACTTCTGAATCTGAATCCAATCTGTTGCATAGCCATAGGATATAATAAATATTATCTCGGGCAAGACCGTAATACGTAGTATTTGCATAAGAAGGGCTATTCATCATATCCAAAGTATCAAATGGGCTACCATAGCCAAGTTAGTCACTGGAGATTTCTCAACACAATTAACTTGTGTGGAGTTGTAGGACTGTTAAGATTTTCCTAGAGATACGCAACGAACACATTCATATCTGAAGTCCCTCCCCCCTTCTTCTCTGGACACATAAATTAAAGCTGAATAAAATAAGTGACACAAACAGGTTGCAGCTGATACTGAACAGATTTCACTGGGACTTCAGGCAGCTACGCAACTCATTGATAACCTTCTAAACATTCAAGATAGGAAATCTTCCTTATCAAACCTTCAGAAGTTGTGGGAGCTTCATCACTGAAAGCTTTCAAGAAGAGGCTGGGCTGCCATCTGTCAAACATAATGTAGGGTCTGTTTGGGGGAGTGTTGGACTAGATGACCTACAAGGTCCCTTCCAACTCTGTTAATCTGTAAAAATCAACAGCACAGCCCAGAAACTTCATTTCCTTCTGCAAAAGTTAACAGGTTTGGGCACATTCTGCTCAAATGATCATGAAGACTCTCAGTTCATCAAAAAGGTTCACTTTTTTTTTTTTTTTTACAATGCATCATGCTCCCTACCCTCAACCTAAGATGAAGATGAAAGAGGTCCACCAAGCTGCAACGGGGAAGAGCATCCAAAGTGGAGTGAAGCCATCAAGTAAGATGACCTCTTTCCATCCCAGCTTCTGGTCAGGGAGGAGTCTCTGGCCTTGAAGCTGGTGAGGGAATCTCCCAAGCACCAGTCTATGCAACCAGCACCCTTCTCTTTCTGGAGTTGCTTTCCTTGAGTCTGAAGTTCTAAGAAGTTCCCAATGTCTTGCAAGCTGGTAGCAAAATGTGTACCAGGAGTTAGAGGAGGAGCAAGAGATAACCATTGCTAGGCTTCCACAGTTGTCTAAGCCCCCCAAATGCCAGCAGACAAGAGTTTGTGCCTCTGGCTGGACAGGAAACTGGAGCCCCAGCTTTTCAAATGGGAAGGAGATCACAGATCACCTGGGATCCCACGTGGTAGTTTGGGAAGAACCCAAGGCTTAATAAAAAAAAAAGCTAGGAGACCTTTACAGGGCTGTACATAACAGCACCATACCTTAACAACCAACTTGACAAAAATGCAATTTTCCACCAAACCAGTCTAGAGGATTTATTAAGAGGCTCATCTACTGCATCACATTAATCCGTTTTTTAACTTCAACAGTGTGCTGAGGTATAGATGCTCAGTGAAGGAGACTACCATTCACTAGCAATCTTCATTTGTGTTGCAACAAATAGATAAATCCTCAGAACACTTTCTTAATATACCTTTCATGACAATAAATGAGGTGGAATGAGAAGCAACCTCACGCTGGGATTAGTGGGATGAAAATCTCAGCTCTCCAGACATTTAAGCCTCCATCCAGGAGCTGGCAGAAGACTCAACGCATGCAAACTCTGCACGATTTGACTCTTGGTTGCAGACAAATACAAGACGAGATTGTCCACTGCAGTAACCCAGGCTCTGTGGTGCTGGTGCCCCCCACCCCCGAGGTTTAAATTCTCGGACTTTCTGAGCCATGGCAAGAAATGGAGATATGTGGATAGAATAATTCTCTCTTTCCTGAGAAGGGCATCTGCCAGCTTCACTTCTTACATCTGCCAACCCTATACATTCCTTCAAAGATTACCATGAAGAAACATGATAACATGAATAAAGTAGAGTCAGGTTTCATTTCCGATCTCTACATTTTTAGTAACACTTTTTAGTGTTACACAAATGTAGTACAAAAAAAAAACAAATTACAAAAAACGGAAATCAAAGGAAGAGAGAAAGAGTGTAAAACATCCCCTGATCAATAAAGGAGAATATGTATTTGTAGCTCAAGGTTTTCCCAGTTGCAATGTATGGCTGTGAAGGTTGGACCATAAGGAAGGCTGAGCGCCAAAGAATTGAGGCCTTTGAACTCTGGTGCTGGAGAAGACTCCTGCGAGTCCCTTGGACTGCAAGGCAATCAAACTGGTCAGTCCTAGAGGAGATCAACCCTGACTGCTCTTTAGAAGGCCAGATCCTGAAGAGGAAACTCAAATCCTTTGGCCACCTAATGAGAAGGAAGAACTCACTGGAGAAGAGCCTAATGCTGGAAAAGACTGAGGGCAAAAGAAGAACGGGACGGCAGAGAATGAGGTGACTGGATGGAGTCACTGAAGCAGTAGGAGTGAGCTTAAATGGACTCCAGAGGATGGTAGAAGACAGGAAGGCCTGGAGGAACGTTGTCCATGGGGTCACAATGGGTCGGACATGATTTTGTAACTAATAACAACAAGCTCAAGGTTGAAATAAGAGGTCTTTGGTGCACTCTGAGCTTGGTGGTTTTCTTGTAGATGTTTCATTCCCCAAACTAGATACCATCATCAGTGCTAGTCAAACAAGCAAGCTCAGAGAGCACCAAGGACCCCTCATTCACTGACCAGACAGCCAAGAGAGAAAGGAACTGACATTGTCAACCGCTTCTTAAAACATTAAAAGTTCTCTCCCCTAGTGAGGAAGTTACTTGTAAGGAAATAAAGATGGGACAAAAATCTAATAAATAAAAACATAAAAGGATGAGCAAATAGTGTCATCAGGTTGGGATGGTTAGCACAGGATGAAAGGAAAGCATATGAGAGCTAACCTCTGGCAAACAAAGGGATCACAGGAAGGGTTGTGCTATCTTTTTGTTTGTCATTTTGGGGTTTGAACCATCTCTTGTCCCCCAGGCTGTTCTTGGAAGAAAGTCACACAACCCCTTTAAACTAACATCTAAACTTAGGGCCTTGCACCACCAAGTCCCCTTTTCAGACTTTCCAATATCAGTCCAAACCTGGGAACAGAAAGGAAGCAGGAGAAGCTGGGGCCAGTCTGGCTGAGAGGAAAGAGGCAGTCCCACTAGAAAGACAGGATTTGGGTACCTGTGGCTACCCCCCAGTTGAGCAAAGGTCAAGGAAAGGCAGGAAGGCAAGACCAGGCCCAAAAGGATCAAAGGAGCTGCCCTTCCGCAAAGCATCCCTTGAGGGAATTCCCATCAGAACCTGGATTAGCTATCTTATCTAGTCAATTGATCAATTGATTTCTAACCCATCTGGAGGTCAACAAACCCGCCAATGTTTCCCTTAAACAGGAAGGTTGCCTGGGTGATTTCCAAGTTCAAAGGGCCTTAATAAGTGCGGCATGACTAGTTCCCAAAGTATAGGATGAACGGATTACCCAAGAAGCATTCCCAAGACCAACCTGGATGGCTAAAAAAATAAATCTAGAGGATGAATGCAGAAATTCAGCCCATGAAGCTTAATAGGGTGTCCTCTGTCTTCCATATAGTCCTTTTCCCTGCCTTTCATTTCATTCTTGCTTTCTTCTCCAACCTTCTCTATCTGCTCTTCCAATGACCCTCCCTCTCTGTCCACTTTTATTTCTATTTAATTTTCTGAGCTCACGTCTTTTCGGAAGCCACCTCATTTTCTTTCATGTGGTCCCAAATATCAGACGGCACCCTCCTGTTGCTGGGATTTTGCTATTAGGGCCCACATCAAAGGCATACATTCACAATAAAATAAAGGTAAAAGGTTTGAAAGAGTTTGTAAAATATAGAAGTAGAGGAAATCCAAATCGAAGGAGCCTATGCTTACGTGGAACTCTGTGATGCAACTTGAACAAACAGAAGTGGGTGCAGACAAGGCCCACAAATTTAAATTTTCAAGGAGTTTTGAGTTGTCACCCACTCTCCCCCCCCCCATTAAGCAACAGTCCTCACATATACAAACATTCAAGAATCACTGCACCCTTTTAGGAATGGAAGGTATCTTCAGATTTAAATTATAGTAAGGGATGTGAACTTTTTGCTCAGCTGCATGCCAAAAATCTTGTATCAGCACAGCAAAATATTAACTGCTTAAAGATTAACCTGCTCCCCAGGAGACCAATTCTAAATGGAAACACATTCCAAACTTGAGTCCAGTCATACCAAATGCTTTCTTGTTACCCAGAATCCACCAGGATCTACAATCCAATATCAAGGCTATGCTGAGACTACTGGAATTAAAGAGGTCTCTCCAAACTTGGCAACTTTTAAGACTTTTGTGGACTTCAACGCCCAGAATTCCCCAGCCAGCCATGCCCTTCTGTTTTCCCATACTGGCTGAGGAATTCTGGGCGTTGAAGTTCACAAGTCTTAAAAGTTGCCAAATTTGGAGACCCCTGGAATAAAACATCAAAGATGTAGCACATGTATCTATTAACAGCAAACCTTTTTTTGTTTGTTTTTATTACCTTGTACTGGACAATAAATATTCAGTATTTATTGAATACTGCTTTCCAGTCATATAGTTTAACAAGGGCTACAAAATATTTCTCAGCTGAGTAATGCAGGTGGGTTTACAGATTACAGATTAAGAGAGTTGGAAGGTACCTTGGAGGTCATCTAGCCCAACCCCCCGCCCAAGCAGACCCTACACCATTTCTGATACAGATGGCAGTCCAGTCTCTTCTTGAAAGCCTCCAGTGATGAAGCCCCCACAACTTCTGAAGGCAACTTCTGTTCCATTGATTGATTGTTCTCACTGTCAGAAAATTTTTCCTTATTTCCAGGTTAAATCTCTCTTTGTTCAGTTTCCATCCATTATTCCTTGTCTGACCTTCAGATGCTTTGGAGAATAGCTTGACCCCCTCCTCTCTGTGGCAGCCCCTCAAATATTGGAAGACTGCTATCCTGTCTCCTCTGGTCCTTCTCTTCACTAGACTAGCCAGGCCCGGTTCCTGCAACTGTTCATCGTATGTTTTAGCCTCCAGTCCCCTCATCATCCTGGTTGCTCTCCTCTGCACTTTTTCTAGAGTCTCAACATCTTTTTTATAGTGTGGTGACCAAAACTGGATGCAGTACTCTAGGTGTGGTCTTACTAAGACTTTATAGAGTGGTATTAGTACCTTTAGATCAGATTTTTAGAATAACATGTATAGCTGTCTAAGTAGCTCAATACAGCTTCCAAAGATCTATTTATACAAATAATTTTGCATGTCTGCAGAGCCACAACTCCTATTGCATGTTAAAAGGTTTATGTATCTATAACAATGTAATTATTTTAAAAATCACAAAGAAATAAAGAATCATAGTTTCAGGATCAGTTATTTCTAGATATTCCTCCTGGTTCTGGAACACTGACAGATTTGGAGGGCACCAAGCTAGGGGTGGCTGGTCTACATAAAGCCAGAAAGTCCGTGTTGAATGAAGCAGGAAAGTTCTGTAGATCAGCAAAGTCCTGAGTAGAACATGAGCTTCATCAACTCCAGTATTCATTTTTCAAAACTATATTTTGATCCTGATTTAGATCCAAAATGCTCCAAACTGTTAAGTTTCTCTTGTTTGGTCCAGATTATAAATCAAAACTGATTTTCATTTTTTTTTAAAAAAAATACTTATTCTAAAATTATACAATGCACGTAAACTATTTCTGATCTGCACATCTACTTCTACCGTATGCAAAGCAGTTAAACATATTCCATCCAAACAATTTCCTTCACATTCTAGCAGAAGCAAATTTAATTCAAAACAGAACTGAATTTAAGGCATTCCAGTGTAATCATAAGCAGTTATGAGGTCACATTTGCAGCAAATATTCAACCATTTCCCATCATGCACTGAAACCTGCATAATTTTTAAAATCAAGTGGAGTGCACCCAGTCCATATGACCTTCTACTTTGGGCAGAATTATCTGTCCTGGATGATTTGTCCAGCTCCTATGAATTTCCACGCACATAAAAGGCAGTTTCCTAATGGAGTGGACACCAAAAAACCTGAGTGGGCCTTGCTAAGAACAAAAGTATGGTCAAACCGGCTGCTAAAAGTTTATCTTAAACTCTGAATTCCAAAACTGGGGCTTTTTACTATTAAGCACTTTTTCAGATGTGCGAAGACGGCATTACAGTATTGATGGCCCTTGCCTGAAATGTACATTTCAGCTGCCTTGCCTGAATTGTAAAATCTGCAATATCCATTTTATCTTCTGGTCAAACAAGCCTCAGCATCACCCAGTATCCAAAAATAGGAGTCAAACCTTTCTCGGCTGAAGTCTAGATGGGCAAACTGGATTTGGCCAGGCACGCTCCCTAAGTGACCCTTGAAGGAGGGGGGGGGGGCAGGGCTGGTCTTTGAAGAAGATTCTGCTTTAAGATCATATCGGCTTTAATTTCCAAAAAACTCGAGGCTGGTGCTTGAATCTACATAAATTAGGCTTTGCAGAGTCCACAGTTCCTTTCCTTTTAAGTGACTCAAAATTCTAGCTTTTTTTTCTTCTTCTGACATTGGATATCTTTTTGGCAACCACACAGCTCAGAACTTTCATGACCAGGGAAATGCACAACGCTTGTGGATTGTGAAGCACAATCTTTTTGTGCCCCTTTAATGCTTCAAACCCTTAAAACAAAACAAACGCCAGGCATCCCCCCACCTCCGACCCAGCCCATTCCCCAGGAATCTACTACCCTCCTCAAGTTGATGAGACAAACATCTGTAGGGGAGCGATCTTTATCCACATCTGGGGCTGCTGGATGTATTGGGAATGCTAGACGGGAAGGAAAACTGGGAAAGGGGCAGGAGTGGGGGAGAGAAGAAAGCAAACAGGGCAACCGAGACGGGCAGCCCATCTATTCCACAGGGTGATCGCTCAGCAGACTATTTCTAGCTCTCTCCGCAGACTACCGGCTTGTCGGGCGGAGGGGGGGGTGATGAAAGAGGAGGGAAGGGAGTTGAATTTGGGGCTCCCGAAGCTCGACCAAAAGTTGGAGCAGGAGCAGAAGACGGAATTTGCCCCAAAGTTTTGCCTCCCCCACCTCCCCCCCAATTTGACAGCAACAGCCGACGCTGGAAGCCAGAACCCTGGGATGCTCCTTGGAGCATCAGCTGGTCTTCTTCCGAAAGCCTCTTCCTTCGCCCCCCAATTTGGGCAGGGAAAAAACGAGCCCAGAAGGCATCTGCTTCTCTCCCCCTGCCCCCCTCCACTCCCAGACACCGCTTCGCTGTCCCGGCCGGTTGCAGCCCAATTCTCAGAAATGGCCTTCCCAGAAAGGGGATCAAAGGATTCGGGGAGGCAAACAGGCGGGGCGCTGAGAAAGTGCTGCTCAGCAGCTTTGATTGCGCGACGTTCGCGGACTTGGCAGCTGCAGGGAGAGGGGACCACGCGGAGAGCCCGCTCCCACTTTTTTTTTTTTTAATTTGATTTATATGTCGCCCTTCTCTGGAGACTCACGGTGGCTTACAATGCGTTAAGCAATAGCCTTCATACTTGTGTATATTTATACAAAGTCAGCTTATTGCCCCCACAAACTGGGTCCTCAATTTACCTACCTTAGAAAGGATGGAAGGCTGAGTCAACCTTGAGCCTGGCGAGATTCGAACTTACTTTAATTGCAGACAGCTGGTGTTAAATTACAATGCATTAATCTGCTGAGCTATCCAGGCTCCTTCTCTCCTTCGCCGCCTTCTTAGGGGCAAGTCGGGCTGGCCCCACCACACCTACACACCCCAAATGTCCCAGCCTTTCTCCTCCTGTCCCGCGGGAGTGGGGAGGGAAAGGGGAACTCTGGGCCCTCCGGAGGGCCTGTAGTACCGAAGAGCCGAGCCCCCCACGGCCTCGCGGGGCCACCGGTCGGGCAGCGGCGCCGGCCCCCTTCCCTCCGTCCCCCCAAACCCGCCACGTGGTGAGAGAGCCCGCTCCGGCCCGGCTCACCTTGCAGCATGGCCTCCAGCTTCTTTCGGTCCACGCGGAACCGCTCCTCGCCCCACTCGGGGCTGTCCGGGGCCGCGCGGGAGGGCCCGGCCGAGCAGCCTCCTCCTCCTCCTCCTCCTCCTCCGTCGCTGGGCAGGGGCGAGTCGGCGCTGCGCTCGCTGTTGGAGCCCGGGTCCGAGAGCGGGTAGCCCGGCGGCGGCGCGGCCATCCTCGGGCCGGCCGCTGCGCCCCCGTCGCCCTCGGCCGCCGCCGCCGCCGCCTGCTCCGCTTCTTCCCCGCAGCAGCAGCAGCAGCCCCCGCGGGAAGCTATCTGGCCCCAGAGGAGGCCGCCCCCGGCTTCATCCCAGCCCGCCAGAGCCTCGCCGGCTCCGCCGCCCGCCGCTACCGCCTCCAGCTCGGGCTCCCCGCCGGGCGCGCGGCCGGAGCTGCAGCCGCCGCCGCCGCCGCTGCTGCTGCTGGCCTCGCACAGCGCACGTCCCGGGCCGGCGGCGGCTCTGCTGCGCCCCCATCCCGCCCGCAGTCCGCACAGCATCCCCGCCTTCTCCATGGAGCAGCGCCCGCCCAGCCGCCCAGCCAGCCGGAGCCCGAGGGGGAGGCAGGCAAGCCGAGGCCGAGGCCGGGCCAGGAGCCGCGTGGGCGGGTCGAGCTCGCACAGCCGGTGGGCGAACGCGGGACGGGGCGGCCGGGCCGAAGCACATCTGTCCGGAAGGCCCCGCCCCGCCTAATTATGCCTTCCTCCTCCTCCTCCTCCGCGCATTGCCCGGCGCGCTCCAGCGGTCGGGATCCTGCAAGGCGAAAGGCGTCTCCAGCGCAACCGCCTGGCGAAGGCGGAGGAGTCTCCTTGAGTCAAAGCCTCCCGGGCGCCGAAGAGGAGGCCAGCAGGGTCGCCGGCTTGATCCCTACAGTGGCTCAGAGTTGATTGGTCGGTCCCAGCTGGATTTTTCTGGGACCGTCTAAGGAAAGGGCTGGATCAAGAAAGGAGAATATTTGTAGCTCAGGGTTGCACTGTGGGCTCCGTGGTGCTTAGTTTTTCTTGTAGATGTTTCAGGACCCAACTAAGGGACATCATTTTATTTTATTTCTTTATTTCTTTTTTGATTTATATGCCGCCCTTCTCCGGAGACTCAGGGCCAGGGTGGATTTGATTTAAATCGAGTTGATTTAAGTCACAATTTAAATCATGATTTAAATCACTAGTAAAAAGGCTTGATTTAAATCAACTCGATTTAAATCATAATTTTGAAAGAGCAACGGTCATCTCTGCTACTCCTTTGACCCACTGTTGACTCACCAATAGTCCCAGTGTTGCAGACTATACAGCCTCATGCGACATAACTAAGCTCCATTTCATGCGGAATAAACTAAATTATTTATGTATCTTAAATAGAAAACTATCTTACGATAGATTTTTACCCCAAAAGTCTTTTATTAAAATAAATTCGATAAAAATCAAAAAAATCCAATTTAAATCAAAAAAATCTGATTTTTTTGATTTTTTTTAAAAAAATCATTGATTTTAATCCACCCTGCTCAGGGCGGTTTACAATGCATTAAGCAATAGCCTTCATACTTTTGTATATTTATACAAAGTCAGCTTATTGCCCCCACAAACCGGGTCCTCATTTCACCTACCTTAGAAAGGATGGAAGGCTGAGTCAACCTTTTTTTTTTTTTTTTGGATTTCTATACCGCCCTACTCCCGAAGGACTCAGGGTGGTGAACAGCCACAGAATAAAACACATAAATACAAAAATTTAAAATAGAATAAAAACGAATTAAATAATTTGGCTGAGACGAATTTAAAATACCCAATAATTTAAAAACAAATTAAAATTTTCATTTAAAAGGGGAAAAGATTAACCTTGAGCCTGGTGAGATTTGAACTTGCAGTAATTGCAGGCAGCTGGAAGCTAAATACTACTTTTAACAATAGCATTAGTCTGCTGCGCCACTCAGGCTCCATCAGTGTTAGAAGGGAGAGGGGTTTGGAGAGGAGGAGTAGGAGGAGGACTGTGAGGTCCTTGGTGCTCTCTGAGCATGGTAGTTTTTCTTGCAGACGTTTCATGACCCAGGTAGGTAATACCATCAGTGATAGATGATGTGATCTGGTTTGGGTAATGAAATTTTTGCAAGAAAAAACAACCGAGTTCGGAGAGCACCAAGGACTCCTCAGGGCTGAATCAGGAGGTAGCTTTAAAAGAGAAGGTGAAACGTATCCTTGGACTGATGGGTGGTTGTCTATGGATCATCTCCTGGGAGGCCAAGCATTTGCCCAGGTTGAGCATCCTGGTTCTTGTAGGCAACCAAATTCCCCATCCCAGTTGTTTTGTTTGCAGATTGCAGAGGCGGTGTCCTCCGGCCAGCCCTTCTCCAGGTTAAGCAAAAGACCCTTGGCAGATCTTGGATGCTTATAGCCTGATCCTTCCAGTGCAGGATCTGGAATTGTGAACTCCCTCCATGTGATCAAGGATCCAATCTGTGCTGGGTTTGCACAACACACTAAGTAGGGTCAATGGAACCATGATTTGTAACCACTCAGCTGGCTTCTCACAACCTGCTGAAATGGCAATGGCTCAAATCTCCTTGAAGTTAAGCTCAGGTCCTGGTGACTTTATGGAGATGACTGGGTAATTTTCTGATCCAGTATGAGACAGATTCATTTCCCTTTATTATAGGATGTTTTTTTTTCCAACTTCCACTCTTATTTATTTATTTAATTTAATTTATATACTGCCCTTCTCCCGAAGGACTCAGGGCAGTGAACAGCCATAATAAAAACAATGTACAAAATAGAATTTAAAAGCAAATTAAAATAATTAAATCATTGGCTGAATTTAAAACTCTCATTTTAAAACCAATTTTAAAACCTCATTAAAACCAAATCTAGGATTTCTCTGTTGTCCCCCCTCCAAAATACAACCAAGCCAAATACTGCTTAGCTTCAGCCCCATCAGCTGCTGTTTGCTGAAACAAACCATAAGATAGCCATAGTTTATTTGGGTTTTTTTCCAAAAAGTTTTTATTTTTATTTCTCATAAACATATTTAAATGTACAATCTTTTATCCATCATTTTCCATTCATTTTATCTTTTAACTTTCATTTTTAGTTGTTGGGGGTGCACTTTTACCATTTACCCTCCTTTATTTTACCAAAACTTTTCCTCTTCCCCCCTTCTCTTCCTTCCTCTACCTCTTTCTGCTTTCTTCATTCTTCCTCTCCTTCTCTTTCCTACTTCCCCTTCCTTTCCCCCACTCCTCTCTTCTTCCTCCCTTTCTGACCCTCTCTCCTACTCCTCTTTCCCCTCCCTTTTCTTCCTCTCCTTTTCCCTTTCTTCTATCTCTCCCTCTCCTCTCTTCTCCCTTCCTCTCTCTCCTCTCTCTCTTGTTGTTTCCCTTTTCTATTCAATCTAGCCATAGTTTATTTGTCTGAAGCAAAAATGATTAGTTTATGGTTTAATGTTGGATACAATGTACGCTGCAGGTGAGGACAGAAAGCAGTTAACAAAATTTTGGGTCAGTTTTCACTTTAAAACTGCTTTTCCCCACATTACTTTCTCAGCCAAGAGAAGCAAGGAAAAAGGAGGCAGCAAAAAAAAAAAAGCAGTTTGAGGATGCCAAGTTGAGTTTTTAAAGGACCAGGGACAAATAGATGAAGAAACTTCTGTTCTTCTGCCTTTCCAAGACAAACTCAATTTAGACTGCATGATTTTTTAAAAATGCTCTCAAGCTCTGATTATTTCCCAGGATGGGTAAATTTGTGCTACCCCTTTAAAAGCACCTACTGACTTTTCTTTTTCAAAGAAGTTAACTCATTGCCACAGGATATTGAAATCACTATAAGCGGAATTTACTTTAAAAGGTGTCCCGTTAACAGAAGTAGAGTTTAGAAATTAACATGGGGGTGTGTGGTCTTGACCATACATATTTTTTGCTGTCCAACTCAGGAGAACTTCTAGACAATTTACTCTTTCTATAAACTCTGGGTGTAAAGGTAGACTATTTTCTTAAATATGCTTGTTTGGGATTAAGAATGGGATTTCAGTCCAACAAACAATCCACAGTTTGTAGAGAAGATAATTGTACTTTTAAGAAAGCCAGTTATTATTATTGAAATATTGTTAAGAAAGCCAGTTGATTTTCTATTGATCACTACTCTTAAATTATCAGATATTTGCTAACTCAACTGATAAACTTGCTACAAGAGAGTTCATTTCTAAATCCCCTTTTCAAACAGCTGCTTCTAAAGACACGTTAGGATCCCATTCTTGTTCAAGAATAATGTCGGTCTCGTTGGTGGGTCACAATAGTCTATACAAGGGATATATTATTCCTTTATTATAAAATGGTGACTATTGAGGCCCTTTTAAGGAATTTAAAGAAAGCCTTCTGAAAAAACATTAAAGTCAGGCAAGGCAACAGGTTTCAAAGAATTGAGAGAGCCTGTTTTCCTTGCTTCAAAAAAAAAGGTAGTTAGTCACACTTGGCTGGGTGCTAAGCACAAGCTGTGCTTTCCACCTTTAATAAGTAGGCTAAGCACATCATTCTCATGTATGTATGTATGTATGTATGTATGTATGTATGTATGTATATGTGCATGTGCATGTATATGAATAGAATAGAATAGAATAGGTTTTTTTTTTTTATTGGCCAAGTGTGATTGGACACACAAGGAATTTGTCTTTGGTGCATACACTCTCGGAGTACATAAAATAAAAGATACATTTGTCAAGAATCATAAGGTACAAGACTTAACGGTAGTCATAGGGTACAAATAAGCAATCA
This sequence comes from Pantherophis guttatus, assembly GCF_059756535.1. NCBI lineage: Eukaryota > Metazoa > Chordata > Lepidosauria > Squamata > Colubridae > Pantherophis > Pantherophis guttatus. The sequence goes on along the minus strand of NC_142068.1, from coordinate 96,682,528 downwards.
GGAAACAATATCAATATAAATCGTAAGGATACCAGCAACAAGGTTACAGTCATAAGTGGGAGGAGATGGGTGATGGGAACGATGAGAAGATGAGAAAATTAATAGTAGTGCATACTTAGTAAATAGTTTGATAGTGTTGATATATATATATCATTATATATATATATATGTGGGAGGGGAACCTTTATATATATATATATATATATATATATATATATATATATATATATATATATATATGTATGTATGTAAAGGTTCCCTTCCCACATATGTGCTAGATGAGCCCCTTAGAGCCCCCGACTCTTGGGGGCTCATCTCCGTTTCAAAGCCGAAGAGCTAGCGCTGTCTGAAGACGTCTCTGTGGTCATTTGGCTGGTATGACTCAACACCAAAGGCGCATGGAATGCTGTTACCAAAGGTGGTCCCTATTTTTCTACTTGCATTTTTTATGGGCTTTCGAACTGCTAGGTTGGCAGAAGCTGGGACAAGTAACGGGAGCTCACCCCATTACGTGGCACTATGGATTAGAACCGCTGAACTGCCGACCTTTCGATCGATTATATGTAGGTCTTTGGTTATTTGGTTATTCCGAATAACCAAAGACCTACATACAAACACCCGTGAAAACCTCAGAAAACACACACACACACACACACACACACACACACACACACGAAAGAGACTAGCACAAATTCACAAAGGACAATAATACATATGTGAGTGGGAACAAAATTATTCCCCCACCCAATCTTTGGTTGAATTAAAAAAACAACTGAAATCAACCATAGGATTGTGCATGCCTCAAAGCCAGAGGCATACAGTTCCTTTCCTCCGTTCATTCCTTTTAGTGTTGCAAATATATTTGAGGAATAAACGATACGTATAGGCAGCAGATCTGCATTTTCTACATCTTCTAATCCCTGGAATATTGTCATGGAATTCTTTTAAAAATGAAATATCTATTTTTACTATATAAAGAAAGAGCAACATTTTTAATGTCTATATAAATGGTGTGTTGTCTGGTTACAGTTAATTTGAGCAATGGTCATAATAATGTTTATTAGAAGTAATCATATAATAACAGTATTTTCTCAACATAATATTAAAACTTAATTGTTAATACTAACTCATATTAATAATAAACTTATAATAATAAATCCTCATAGTAACATTAATCCTTCTCTTATAATTTTAAATGTTCCAACTTCTGTTTCTGTTAGTTAACCACTGATAAAATGAATCCCCTGTTTCAAAATATTCCGTATCTTCCTTCTCTTTAATTTCAAGTATTAATCTATCCATTTCTGCGCATTCTAGTATTGTTTTTATTATCTTTAAGATCTCCACACCTTTCCCATATTGTCATAGAATTGTAGATATGGGAAGGTTCATTTAAGTCAGGGGTGTCAAACTCGCATTGTCATGGTGTCGTTATGTGACATATTGGGACTTTTTCCCCCTTCGCTAAACCGGGCGTGGCCATGGGCAGCACGTGACGCATCTGGCCCACAGGCTGTGAGTTTGACAGCCCTGATTTAGGTCATTGGCTCTGACTTCCTGCAGGAGCCCGATTAGACAACTGTCCTTCTTGGCTTGAAACAAAAAAAGGGCATTCACCACCTTTCTGGGGAATTCTTCCCTGTCGAACTGTTGTTGGGGTTAGGATATTTTTTTTTTTTTTGGCTCTTCTTCCAGATGGTTAATTCTGTATGGAATGTGTCTCAAGTGACTTCCTGATCCAAGTCCCACTCCATAGCTTCCTGCGTAGAGCATCTCCACTAGTTGTCAATCATGGATGCTGAATGCTGACACATTTGGAGGGCACCTTCCTGTCATCATCATCATCATCGTCTTCATCATCACCACAGTAGGCATTTTGTTGCGATACTAAACAGGCTAGTTGGACTTGATGTTGCTTTGGGTCAAGAGAGAGAACTGTTGGACTAGAAGTGGGCAGCGGATAGCAAACCACCTGACAAGGACTAGCTGTTTGCTTGTCACTGTGAGGAAAAGAGAGATTGTATAAAACATTTCTGCTGGATACCGGTTTCTGTGATTATATGCATAGTGCAGAGAAGAGCAACAAAGATGATTAGGGGACTGAAGGCTAAAACAAATAAAGAACGGTTGCTAGAATTGAATATGTCTAGTTTAATGAAAAGAAGGACTAGGGTGACATGATAGCAATCTTCCAATAGCTCAGGGCTTGCCACAAAGAAGAGGGGTTCAAGCTATTCTCTAAGCACCTGAAGGCAGTAAGAAATTTATGGATGGAAATTAATCAAGGCGAAAACCAACCTAGAACTAAGGAGAAATTTCCTGACAGAACAATTAATCAGTGGAACAACTTTCCTCCAGAAGTTGTGAATGCTCCAACACTGGAAGTTTTTAAGAAGAGGTTGGACAACCATTTGTCTGACATGGTATAGGGTTTCCTCTTTGAGCAGTGGGTTGGACTACAAGACCTTCACGGTCCCTCCCAACTCTGTTATTCTGTTATTTGTCAATAACAGAAGCACAAAAAATCACTTCAATTGGTCTTCAGTCTTGTCTCCTTAGAAGGACAAACTGTAAGGAGTGACCTGGGAATGTTATCCTGCTAGGAGGAGGAAAAAGCCTAACAATTATCGGAAGACCTACCATGTGATCCTTTATTGGTACAAGGTAAGAGACAAATTTGTCTGAAAATCCCTAAATTTCTCTGACATCATTTCTAAAAAGCAAGCAAACACAGTAGATTCAATAAGTAACTTTTCTGAGTTGACTGTTGGGAAAGGTCTTCTAATCATTAATTGAAAAATCAAGAAGAATTTCTGGTGCATCTACTCATACACACCTTCCCAAACAACCCCCTGTGTTGATGTTTAATATTGTATCTCAAGTAGCATTGAAGTGCTTTTCTCTCAACTTTTAACACAACAAGCCTACATCACGTCTGAACTCCCCAGACTGAGCCCAGCTGCTGTCTGCATTGGTCAGTGAGTCTACTACAGCTTGGTTGTCTGCTGGGAAAATAGTACTACTGTGTCTGGGCTGCAGAAATCCAGGCACCCAGTAGGTGGCAACCAAGAACTATAGCAGGGGTCTCCAACCTTGGCAACTTTAAGACTTGTGGACTTCAACTCCCAGAATTCCTCAGCCAGCAAAGGAAAACTGGCTGTGGAATTCTGGGAGTTGAAGTCCACAAGTCTTAAAGTTGCCAAGGTTGGAGACCCCTGCTATAGAAGACATTCAGCCTTTACTGCTGTCCAGTACTTATCTACATTTTTTGCTTTAAACAAAGATAAGGAAAGTGATGAATGAGGTCTCATTGTGTGGCTGAACAACTGTCAGCTTGGAGAAGACGGAGTGCGTGGAAAGTGAAGGAATGATGCCTTCAGAGGGAACTTCTCTGCTGAGTTGGCTTCCTTTCTCTCTCTGCCTCACTTGTGTTTCATCCTTCACCATCTCACTCAGAAGATGCAAGTCAGCAAAGAGACTGACACAACAGTTGGGTAGTAAAACTCTTGAGTCCCTGGAGGCAACACCTTGCGGCACAACCTGAGTGCGCTGAGCATGAGCCTTGGCTTGGGGTGCATCTCATTTCTCCACTAGTAATGATGCTTAGGCTGCATTTGGGTCCCCTGTACAGCCATGGGGGAGCCTACTACATTTTAATTTAGAAGGATGTGCAAATTGTGCCCATGGGTTGGTTTCCCCTTCAGTGTGTTGTGTGGTCACCCAAAGAGAAGTGATAGCACACACTGAATTCTTGAATCGATGTCATACAGTAGAAGACCAAGCCCTGTTTGTTTCTTGGTGTCTTATTTATTTGTTCAATTTTAATCCCACCTTTTGTTCAGGAGTTTAAGAATAAGGCAGAGTGCCTAGTGCTTCCTCCTCTAGTTCTCCCACCAAAACAATTCTAGGAGATAGGTTAGACCTGAGAGTTTCTGTGGAGATTCTCAAGTCATCCAGGTTATGGTTATCCCAAAAGTGCTTTTCCGAAAGGCAATTGCCTTGTTCCTTGAAAATGTTTTGCTTCTGAAGAAGCTTCTTGGATGAGAAGAGAAAAGTTTTCAAGGAAAAAAAACCAAGAAAGTCATGTTGCCTTTTGGAAAAGCATCTTTGGTTGGACTAAGAGAGAGAGAGTAGTAGATGGACAAGAGTTGGGTCCCGCTGCTCCCAGTGTACCACCTGCACCTCTGCTCGTTGCTGGCTCTCCTGACATTCTCCATTGTTCCAGAATTCAGGACTTGGAATAACGGATTTAAGCTGCAGAAAAGCAGATTAAGAATTGCTCTTCCTGTTAGAAAGGCTTTTCCAAAAATTTGTTGCTGGAAAGAAAACAATATACAGCATTTTTTTTTTAACTTTGGAACCAATGGCCCATTGACATGAAGGATTCTGTTTCGCTGGATGTTTTCAACTGGAAGTTGGAATGAGCAGCTGCCAAGGCTGTGCCTTCCCATTCGTTAAGACTATGACAGTAAGTCATAAATCACAATTCAGAAGCAAGAAGCTCTGCTTTTCACCCAGGCTATGGTGCCAAAGCAACACAAGCAATATTTTTGGACAGTCTAACTTCATTAGTCAAATTTTGGTCTCTTGAAATTAGTGGAGAATTAAGCCAGTTTTGCTAAACAGAAGAAAACTCTGAATGGATAGCAATAGTTCTACAGGTTCTTGCCTGGTGTTTGTCCTATATTTGGTTCTAAAAATATTAGGTCAGGGGTCTCCAAACTTGGCAATTTTAAGACTTGTGGACTCCCAGATTTCCTCAGCCAGCAAACTGGCTGGAGAATTCTGGGAGTTGAAATCTACAAGTCTTAAAGTTACCAAGTTTGGAGACGCCTGTATTAGGTGAACAATCAAGAAACTTATCCAGGCCTCAGATTCGCAAAGGGACAAGAGTTTGACCTCTTGTCATTTGTACGCAGGGTTGTCTACTAACAACTTCCTGCTTCCGACTTTTTCCCATCTTGTGGTGCTGAAATATTGTAGGGCTTTCATGCTAGCTCAATTTTATGTCCTTACATCTGCAGGAAAAGTCCACAGAGTTCAGGTGATGCCCTCTGGGCAAAATCTCTGTCCTTGTAATCCCGTTAAGAGAAGATGGTGGACTGTCTTCTTCTGGAAGGCTATACCTTGTACCTCCTATGAGATCTAGTTTAGACATGTCCAGCACACAGCAATGTTTTCCATCACTCGTTGTGTTACATCACAGGTGCCTGCAGTATATGGTTATGTGTCACAGTAGAAACGGGCACAGCCTTGTTGCACCATCGCAGCCACTGTCCTAACATCTGCAGATACTCCTACTTGCCTTACATATTGTGCAATTCCAGCCGCCTGACTTCTGTTGAAGGGTTGTGTATCATTTTAGTTCTTGCTGTAAATTGTAGGACATACACAAGTTATTTGATTTTGATGGGTATTTATTCTTTGAACCCAAATGCTTGTTCCTTGACTGTTGCATATTTTATTATTATTTAGCATATGGCAAATACATCAACTTATAGTGGTTCATATGTTAATGTCCAGTCCAGTCCACCCAGCCATTCAAGGACACGATGGTCTAGGTTGAAAAAAACAGACATTGGACTGGTGTAAGCTCTTGATGGACATTTGGACACAGTGTGATGGATATTTTCTCAAGGAGCACCACAGTCACACTGAGGGGTAGAGACAACACCTTACTTAAGCAATGAGTCCTGGCAGACACCATGTTGGGTACAGATCAGTGGTGGGTTTCAAATTTTTTTACTACCTGTTCTATGGGTGTGGCTTGGTGGACGTGGTGTGGCTTGGTGGGTGTGGCTTGGCTTGGTGGGCGTGGCAGGGGGAGGATACTGTAAAATCTCTATTCCCACCCCACTCCAGGGGAAAATTACTGCAAAATCCCCATTTCCTCCTGATCAGCTGGGACTTGGGAGGCAGAGAATAGATGGGGGTGGGGCCAATCAGAAGTTTTACTACCACTTCTCTGAACTACTCAAAATTTCTGCTACCGGTTCTCCAGAACTGGTCAGAACCTGCTGAAACCCACCTCTGGTACAGATCCTGTTCAGAGTTGACCAATGCTGGCGAGGAAAATCAAAACCTGGCACCTTATCCTTTGCCGTGTATTTAGAAAGCTAGGAGTTCTACAAAGATGTCTGACTGCCAATTGTAGTTAACTGCCAATTCTTCAATGTAATCTGGCTGCCAATTGTTGCTAGTCATTTGGTTCACACTTCCGTGCTATCCAGGGTGCACCACAAGGAGGCGAACGAGCATCACACCCCACATAAACCAAACAGGATGAATTTAATGGCAAGAGCCTGTAGTACAGTGGACTAAAGCACTGTTATTAACATCTGCTGCTTGCAATTACTGCAAGTTCAAATCTCACCAGGCTCAAGGTTGACTCAGCCTTCCATCCTTTCTAAGGTGGGTAAAATGAGGACCCGGTTTATGGGGGCAATAAGCTGACTTTGTATAAAATATACAAAAGTATGAAGGCTATTGCTTAACGCATTGTAAGCCGCCCTGAGTCTCCGGAGAAGGGCGGCATATAAATTAAAGCAAAAAACAAAACAAAAAAATGCCCTCCATGAATTTTAACAGGACTAAGTCACAATTGTGATAACCATGATCCAACTCATGTTTTAAGAAAAGGAAAGGAAGCTAAACAAATTCTTAAATTACATCCATTAAAACAGCAGATAAAGAAGTGCTTGAGGAGAATCTATCCAGCAGATCTCCTAAATTCCACCACAGACATACACAATGCATGAATGCAAGATAAAAAGAAATATTCCTTCCAAAAACAATAAATAGTGGTTTGGAAAGAATTTATGTCGTCTTTTTTTGGGATTTCAAGACATTTTACCAAAATCAAGCAGCAGACATAAGAGGTGCTCTTACATGGGAACTCCTTGCAAACTACATAATAGATTTATTTAGGTTTTTGTGCAGAGATCATTTAAGCAGAAATTACCAATTTTGGCAAACATGGGAACTACTTAACTGTCTTTCTCCAGGAAAAGATTTTGCTTTGCAAGAACGTCAGAACGTCTCCACCAGTTACTCCATTAGTGAAAATATATACCGTATTTTTCGGTGTATAAGACGCACTTCCCCCCCCCCAAAATGTGGGTGGAAATGTCTGTGCATCTTATATAGCGAATATTGCCGAAGCCCTGCCTACCCACCAGCCCCCACCCTTCGGCTTCTGCCTCCCAGCAATTTACTTCCTTGCAGCAAACAGCCTGGTCAGCTTCAGCACAGTCTGATTTAGCACAAGCAGCTGATTGGCAGTTGGATTGGCCTCCTGGAATACCACCTATCAGCTGTTCCAGGTTGCAGGGATCACCACTGCCCATCGCCGGCCATTGCTATTGCCACCTATCACCTCCTCTGCACACCCCATTTTTGGCCTCCATGTGTCCCATTTTTGGCCTGTTCCAGGTGGTGGGGATAGGTGGCGGCAGGGATCCCTGCCGCCTGGAATGGGCTAAAAACGGGACATGGAGAGGTCGAAAACGGAGTGTGCAGAGGCTGAAAATGGGATGGCCAAAAATGTGGTGCGTGGAGGCAGCAATAGGCGGCAGCAGCAATGGGTGGCAATGGCAGCGACGGGCGGTGGCGATCCCTGCAGCCTGGAACAGCTGATAGGTATTCCGGGAGGCCAATCCAACCACCAATCAGCTGCTTGTGCTAAATCAGGCTGTGCTGAAAGTAACCTGGCTGTTTGCTGCAAGGAGGTAAATTGCTGGGAGCAGAGGCAGATTTTTTCCCCCTTGTTTTCATCCCCAAAAGCTAGGTGCATCTTGCACTTCAGAGCGTCTTATAGTCTGAATAATACGGTATATATATACCGTATTATTATATATATATTTTCAGGATACATCAGAGCCTAAAAAAAGAATTACAATTTCTATCAAGTACGAAGGCAGAAATCAGTACGGAATCCGATATTCTGGTATGCTGAAGGATGCCAATGAGAGATAACAACCGATTTGAATGCCTCAGACCTGGTTTGATTTATTGGTGGACTCTTGGATGACTGTTTAAAAGTATGAATGATTGAAAGGACAACTGGAGTTCCTTGCATGCAATCACCCTCTTCCCTCCCCACATGCGATTAGGCCAAATTCCGACAAGCTACATTCCTTATCAAAGGCAGCAATGCTCCCTCTGCTAATGTCATTCCTGAGCTATGAGAAAACGTTCCCTGGGTTTGCAGGTAGCCTCACATTGGAAATTCCAGCGCAGCTTGCAAGATATCGGTGTTTGCTCTGATAAAAGGGCCATATTTTTGCCTTTGCAGAGGCTTCAGGAGGAACACATTATGCCCATCAATTCTTTTCCATCCCACTTTTTGTCTTGGCTGTTGTTGCTTTCTTGATATGAAAATTTATTTTGGAAATTGGAGCTGAAGCCTTTGCTAAGCTGGTGCTGTCCAGGTACTTTTGTCTACAGCTCCCATCATAGCCAGGGCCTCATGGGTGGCAAGGACAGGTCTAAATCACCCAAGTAAGGAGGGAACGCTGCATATCACCAGTAATTTCATGCATTTTTTTTGTATTACAGTAGCTGTATAAAATTTGAATATATAGATAACACAGTGAATGTATCAATTACATTAGACAGAAGGTTTAGGGAGATAGGAAAACTGGACATCTGCTTGCCTTCCATTAGAAATTGTGTTTATATAAGTCTGTAAAACCATTTGTTTCCATTATTGGCCTAGAAAACATATTTTTTTTGTGTATGCTCCAACTGTCTTTGGCAAGACGAAATAGTCTCTGGTGTGGGCTTTGGTGCATCCCAGATGGATACATATTTTCCCCCTTGTTCAGGATTCTTTCAGGATTTTGATATGAGCAGGGATGGGACAAGAAAGCTTCTATGGGGGTGTTTGCACATTTGTTATGCCTGGTTTGGTGTTAATCATGGGCTTGGAAATGTTATCCCATACCTAGCCTTAGGTTCATCTCCTCTTTGGAAAAGTTGTTGATCCATTTTGTGTTGTCAGATTATAGATAGATAGATTAGATAGGTAGACAGACAGACAGACAGACAGATATAGATTATACACATGCACACACACACCGGGGAGGGAGGGGGAGAGGGGGGGAAGAGAGGGGGGGAGAATGGAGTTTATGAACCAGAATTATTCATGGCTGTTCACAATCAAGTTCATAATTCCAGCAATATTTAGGGAAAAAATATTGTGTTGTGATTGTTGGCCCCAAGATGTAGATTAGACCAAACCAATTTACTTCATATTAAGACTAAAACTACTCTCTTTTACGACCCTGTAATAATCCCTTGATTCAGAGTAGAATTGGAGCAACTGGATGGAGCTGAGCATTTACTAGCCAAATGCCCTTCCTGACGCCACACAGAGTTCATAACATATATTTTTTCTTTGTGCCCTAAGGGAGAAATATCTGCCACTACCTAGGATTGAACCCTCAACCATCCGAGTGGGAGGCGTCTTCACCACTAGGCCACCACACCATTCAATATGAAGACTAAAACTACTTTTATTAAAATTGGCTCGAGTAACGGAATTATGCAAGTGTGGTATTATGGTTTACTTCTTCGTTCTTTATACTCCCTAATTGGAATTATTGAGATGTTTAAGATATTTTTACATCCTTCCTTCCTTATTTGGACTTCGAAATGCTTTCCTCTTCATTGTTTTGATAACAGATCTCCCCTTTCAGAAATTGTAGAGAATATTCGTAGCTCGGGTTGTAGATTTAGCAGAGGTTTGTCCTCTGAGCTTGCTGCTTGGCTCCCAAACATTTCATTACCAAACTAGGTAACATGGGAGCCAAGTACCAAGCTCAGAGGACAAACCTCTGCATAGGTCTCAATCCTCTATACTCCACTTCAATAACCCAACAGGACCACTAGAAGTTAACAAAGGATTAGAAAGGTATTTCTTTGCTGCCACCTGGAAGTCATCTACCTCCTTACCTCCACTAACTCCAGAATTGACACAACTGCCTTCAATGATTCCTGAGGAAGTTTGGTCTATTGACTTAGTCCCTACCAAGCCATCATCTTTACTGGTTTGCATAAACATGTTGTGTAAACTCAGCTTGACCCAAACCAAAATAGATAGTCTTGCGTACACTTCACCAATAATGGGGTTTTTTCATAGGCATGTCTTAGCCCTGAATATGTGCTCATCTCAACCTTCTTCAACTCAGCTGTTTCCAGCTTCCTCAAATCTCCTATTTCACAGCCAGCTGTGGTCCAGCTGTAGAGGTTTTGAGAGCTGTAGTCCACCAGGCTGCAGTGGACTATGTCATCCAACCTTAGGATGGTCATCAAATTATTTTTCTTTCTCTAATAATTAAGCCTGCTGCAGTACAAAGTAACCAATAACCATTTCCCGTTTTTAAAATAATCTTATGTAAGAATTTGACACTTGTTCTTTGTCTAACATCACCGAATAAAAAGAATGTGGCAGGAATTTTTTAAAATCTCTCTCCCCTCCACATATTACACACTCAGTCATTATTCTTTATTTATACTTGAAATTTGATATAATTCCTGTTAATTTACATGGCTGTGTCCTCTAGGGCACTCTCTCTCTCAATTTCGACTGGAATCTTTCAAGACAGTCATTGGGTGGGTAAGCCACCCCTTGTTGATATTGGAAAGTGTTTGGGCCCAACACAAGAACTTAAATTTCTCCTACTGTAGCCATATATTTTAGAAGTTCTTATAACAGCAATTTTCAGGTCATTTGTCGAGCAGGAATTCGAGAAGAAACATATGGTTTCTGATTATGCTGTGATTTTTTCCCCAATAAACGGGGACTGGAGGGGATTAATTTTATTAAACAAAATTTAGACAGACAGACTCAAATGAAGCAAAACAGAAAGCATATAGAAAGCAATTTGTTTCCTGAAAATTGGAAAACTAAACATGAAGAAGCAGCTATATTTATAAAGACTGTATAAATTGGAAGAGAGTTTCTTTATTTCATATTTTTAAAAGAAAAACCCCTCATGTATCAGCAAAGGATCAACAGAGAGTCTATCTAAAACTATAAAATCAAGTACAATTTAAGAAGAGCAATAATGATTATAGCAATTAAGAGGTATAAAAAGAATTGAGTCAGCAAACACTGAAGAATACACTAGTCCAAAATCACTTTGGACAAGGCTTAAATCCCCAAACAGGTGGTGTAATTCTTCCTTCCTTCCTTCCTTCCTTCCTTCCTTCCTTCCTTCCTTCCTTCCTTCCTTCCTTCCTTCCTTCCTTCCTTTCTTCCTTCCTTCCTTCCTTCCTCCCTCCCTCCCTCCCTCCCTCCCTCCCTCCCTCCCTCTCAAACTATAAAACAAGATCTCAGTTTAATAAATATGGAATCCTGGCCCACAGAAGAAAAGCAGAAAACCAGGGAAGGGATCAAAATTCTGAACGTCCTTTGATGTACTCTCTTTTCTTCCTCCATGTCTTAGCCTTGGACCTTCACAGGACCTTTATAGTTGTCCATTCATTCTTGGAATTGAAGCCCATGTATTTTAATGTTGCCAAGGTTGAAGAACACTGCAACAGAGAATGAAAATGAGCACAGGAGGATGGGGATCCATCACAATACTATGCCTTCAGCTCCTAAACCCAAAGAAGCTGATTCTTCCCAACAGCAAGAAGAGTGCCCTTGGAGGCCTGAGAGGAGGAAGATGCTGTGTCAGACATGTGACTTCAAGAGTGTTGCTGTGGTCCCACTCCACCTCTTCATTCTATACAGGCTCCAGAAAAAAGACCTAAATGGGCCACCTTGGATTCTAGGAAAGAAAGTCTTCCAGTAATAGAACTTCAGTAGCTCCTACAAACAGAATAACATTTTAGGGCCATTGAGTAAAGAATATGCCTGTGGGAATTAATCAATTCACAGCAAGGCAGTGCAGTTGTTAAGACACACATATCATCCCAGCCGTTTGTTTATTCTCATTTTTTCAAATGGAGAAAGACTTAGCTTGGCTGTGTGACCATGAAAGGAACTTCCGATAGAAAAGGGAATTGAGTTGATCTCTAACCCTCTGAAGGCTCTGGATGGGGGCGGGGGGGGGGGTGTGTCTCCAGCCTTGGCAGCTTTAAGACTTGTGGACTTCAACTCCCAGAATTCTGGGAGTTGGAAGTCCACAAGTCTTAAAGTTGCCAAGGTTGGAGAACTCTGCTCTAGATCACATCAGCTGCCCATCAATCTCTCTACATGTTGGTAGTGGAAGAATTTCAAAAGCTACTTAATGCTCGTTTAAGGTTTTCTTTGTATTTCCACTGTGAGAGTAAGTTGCGGTTCTGTTTCTAATTTCTGGAAAGGAGCTCCACTGAATCCAGTTGGCACTGCATGTAATAGATACACCCACTCTTTAACAATCTTTGTTTGGGTTTCTTAACCCTACTAGCCTATTGCATGATGTTATTATTTCTTTGACTAATATTGTGCTGCCCTCTAGTGATTGCATTTCTCCTTTTATATTCTCTCGAAGAGTTCCATAGACTTTGTCTCCCACGGACTTCAGCTGAAAATCATTGACATGAAGGACCTCAGAACAATTGAAGCTGTGCTGAGATCTACAGATGAAAACCCCCTTTTCTTCAAATTTAGTGCTACGTCTGGTGTTATTTCCATACTGCATATACACGACGGGAGCATAATTAGCCTGAATGAGAAGTCCACACATTGCTATGCTCTATCTATGATTTATATGAGAAATTTATGGTTTCTATGAGAGTTTATCATCTTTTGGAATCATAGAATGAAAAGACATGAGAAGACAAAGAGAAATAAACTCCATTGAATTCAATGGGTCTTTTCTCTCTGGGAAAACAGATGTAGGGTTGGAGGCAATGGTTTTATTTAAGAATATGCACCACTATTTTAATTATCAGGGATATTATACTCTTCATATTGACAATATTTATATCAAGTTTGCAACTGAATTAGAAGTCCATTTGATTAGCCCATGTACAGAAGTGGCCAAAATTGTGGAAACCTTTTGGGAAAAGTGTATTTTCTAAAACTAGCTAATAACACCACTTTTTAAAGTTGTACTATAAAATTATATATCAATGGAAAGATAATTTAATCAAGAATGTAATGTAATAACTTTTATGAAGGATTTGCTATTAGAATAGCAGTTATGGTATAAAGAAGAAAAGTGAAACACGTAGAAAAAAACAAGATATACAAAAATTATCATCATAGAAAATACAAGATATACAAAAATGATCACCATGTCAGTTAATACTTAGTTGGGTAACCTTTAGCATGAATTATGGCCTTATAACATCTTCCCATGGAGTGAACCAAGTCTTTTAGTTCTGCAGCTGTTATCATGTGAAACCAAGATTGAAGGATTGCCTCTATTAACTGGGTTTTATTGCTGGGTCGCTTCTGACTAACCAGTTTCTTTACTCGGTTCCATAGATTTTCCATTGGGTTAATTCAATCTGGGCTATTCCCAGGCCATTCCAGCAGTGGAATAGGATTATCTTGAAACTCAAAACAAAAAGTGGTGTTATTAGCCATCAAACCTCAAAAATACACTTTTCCCAAAAGATTTCCACAATTTTGGCCACCACTGTAATTCCAAACTGGTTAGGAACTTACAAATGAAGGCAAATATACGTGTCCCAGGATAAATTTTGCAAGATCCAATCTGGTTCAATCACCAGGACCAGAGGTTTAGCCTTCTGAGCTTTCGGATTCGTGCTGGAGCCCATCCTCAGGGAACTTCTCTCTAGCAGAGTGTGTGCTTTGGGCTATTCTCTTGTGCAGTATTTATATGATGCCTTCTATCAACACACCAATCAATCAAAAGGTAGGCGCCAAATAAGCATGACACATAAAATAGCCCAAAGAACATATTCCAGTAGAGAGAAGAGTTCCCTGGGGATGGGCTCCAGCACGAGTCCGAAAGCTCAGAAGACTAAACTTCTGGTCCCAGTGACTGACCCAGACTGGATCTTGGTTAGGAACTCATCAAACATTTGGAGGAGCCCTGTTTCAAAGAAACGAAACCCTTACTTATTAAGACCCAAAATATCCATCAGAAGAATTTGCCACCACTTCAGTGGACACCATGGGTCATTCAACGAGTAGGGGTAAAAAGGTAAAGAAGTCTTGAGTCAAGGCATCTGATGAAGTGAGTTGCAGCTCATACAAGTATATGCTTTTTAATTAAAAGAAAATTGGGTCAGAAAAGGTATCGTGTCCAAATTGGTTTAGGGTCTCCTGTTTGAGCAGGGATTGGACTAGAACATGGGTCTCCAACCTTGGCAACTAAAGACTTGTGGACTTCAACTCCCAGAATTCTGGAAGTTGAAGTCCACAAGTCTTAAAGTTGCCAAGGTTGAAGACCCCTGGACTAGAAGACCACCAAAGTCCCTTCCAACTCTTGCTATTCCATTATACCAGAGTCCTTCTAGCCTCTGGCAATCAAGGACTATCATCTATCTTCCTACAATGTCACCTCAAGCCATAGTTCCATTATAACCCTTACTGGGTATGTCAGTCCTTTAGCCTAGCCCTAGCCTACCAGAACAATTCAAGGGGCTATGGATTGGTCACTGCTAATGAGAACTGCGGGACATATTGGGTTTTCTCTGAGTTACCATTAGAGTAACCATATACATGAAATGGGGGAGGGGGGAACAGAGGGAAGGGGACCAGCACACTTCTCCTTCAGTTTTCTCTACATGATGGATAGAAATACTGAGGCATGATGTTAACTGATTATGCCAAGATTTCTCTTCTGATAGTTCTTTCAGCTTTTTGCAAGGGCCAAATGAGAAGAATTTGCTTATATACAGTGTAAGAAAAGGGGAGTTTTGCTAACAGGTCATTACATCAAGCCTCAAACTCCAGATAAGAATTTTGGGCATTAAACTGCAAGACAAAGCTAAATTATTTGACCTTACGAAGTAGGCATCCCTCAGGTTTTTTTGATTTTGTAGGCTTGGGTTTGAAAAAGAATCATTTAATTTCAGTGGCAGGTGTTTTGTTATACGGAGAAACCTCTGGGTCAAAGGAGAGAGGTTATAGGAGCAAATATAGCAAATCGAGCAAATCTAGTTTTCCAAGCTAAGATGTCCATCTCCAATCTTGCAACTTCAAACACAATTTTGTGTCTCAAGTTAATTCTGAAGGCGGCAACCACCAATGTTACTTTTGCCTGGTGTTTCTCAGTTTGACCTCTCCTTGGGTGTTGAAAGGCGCTCAACATCTCTTCCTGGTCTTCACAACTTTGCTGTAATAGCGGATGGGCACCCCCGAGGACCCAATGAGATACACATCAAAAAGATAGGCCGTCCCTGCTTCCAGGCCCCGGATGGTTTCGGTAGTCACAGCTCGTTGCAGATTGAGATCGTGGAAGAATTTGCAGAGCACTTTTTCACTCTTCTGCCTCGACTCCGGCCCAGAGCACCTATCGACTTTCCTGGTGGCCACCCATGTCTGGTCCTCCTCAATCTCCTTCTTGTAGATGCAATACTTGCTCAGTTCCTGAGTTCCAAGCCAGGCGATGGTGACTGAATGGCAGCTCCTCAGTTTCTTAAAGGATTTGATTTTTAAACTCTCTGGGAGAGCTGGGAAGAAAGACCTATGGAAGAGAGAGGACACCTGAACCTTCACGGATGCAGCTGAAGTCTCAGCGGACCACAGATGGACCAGGTAGGTATCTCCCAACCTTCCTTTCAGGATGAAATGCCTCAAGCCAGCAAATCTCTCTGACATCAAGACTTCCCCGTCCTTGGATATTTCCACTAGGAGTTGCCCACTGCAAGACTGGAAGGCAAACCGAACCTGCTTCTGCGTTGCCTGGTACAGCAAATTGTAAAAGGGCTGCTTCCTCCCATCCAGTCTCAACTGAATCACCTTCCCGTCCTTCAGTTTGCTCACATTGGACTCAGGATTTTCAAGAGTCCGGGCGAAGGCTCCAGTATAAGCAGCACTGGTGTTGGTGAGGAAATTGACGACAAAAACGTCAAAGTAGTACTGAATGCCAGGAGTCAAGTGGGACACTGTGTAGGTATTTGTGAGCCCCACACAAACTTGTTTCACCTGTGCATTACCACCTTTGTGACTCATGCTGACTTTGCTCTTGGACGGGGCTTTCGGTTCCTGAGATGGGAGGCTACCTGTGGAAGGCAAGCTCACCAAAGAAGGAGACAGTTTCACCCCTGTAGGTTGTGTTGCTGTTTCTGCTGCACAGAAAGTCTTGAAATTGTAGTTTTTGTTCACCAGGAGACAATAATGAATGTTTCCTTGGGGTGGCAGGATGCTCGGACTCTGCTTCCAAGCCAGAGTTACTGTGGTGGGACCAATCCCAATGACGTCAATGCGGGGATCCATCGGCAGTTCTGGATAAAAGTGATCCGATTTGGAGTCCGTGGTCAAATATGCTTTAATCTGGGTGTCTTTCTCAATGGAGAGGAATTCAAGCATGTAGACTGCGGAATGGTGAGATGCTCCTGTGTAGTTTTCTACTGAATTACCTCGATAACTAAAGAGAGTCCGCACCAACTTGGGGCCCTTCTGGAATCGGAGGACTTCCTGAGCATTCGAATTACCTGCCAATGAAACAGAAGACAGACAAAGCTTTTAAAGTTAATGGAGATAGGAAAAGCATACACTGACAGTGAATACAATGTAGATACCTTGAGAAAGTCTACACTTCCTGCCTGTTTTGGTTTTGGGAATCTGGAAACAGATTCCAGGTCAAGGTTCGAAGTAACACCCACAACGAAATAAGACTTGTTTCCTCAAAGGAAATAAGAGTTTCCTCAAAGTTCTTTTTTATTGAAGATGTCATATTGGCACATCTGGGAAAACCCGAATCTGAAAGCTTCCAGGTTTTCCTCACCCAAGTGAAAGTTCAAGTCCCTGCCCAGCACCCACATGTCCATCACATGGTCAAATCATCCACTGTCCAAACTGGAGACACCTCCCAGTCATCTGACTCCAGGGCCCAGGGCAAGTTGTCCTTGATTCTCTGAGAAAGGAATGTTATTTTGACTACGTATCACCCATACTCTATGCAATCCCGCCTCCCATTCTCATACAGAAGAATATGTGGCAGGCCTGAAGGCCCAAATGTAAAAGATGGCTTCCAGGTCTGACATTCACGTCATATTTAATATTTCAGAAAGCACAATGGAAGGGGTTTCTATTGTTGCCTTCTACCATTATTTTTAAACTTTCTAATCTAGGTTACTTCTTGAAGTCTCCCCTCCAAGTATTAACCAGGTCTTGTTAGCTTCCAGTTCCAGAAGGGATTTTCCTGGTGCTGAGACTTCAATGTTAAAGTTTCAATTATGGATAAAAATCTTGTTGGTACAAATCAGGTTCCAAATGAATCTAAGTCAATCTTCCTTTCATGCACTAACTAGATCTCTCTGTTAAGAGAAAGAGAAATGGAATGGAAGAAGGAAAAGGGGAGAAAGAGAGAGAGAGAGAGATTCAACTTCCCTCTTGCATACCAGAAATTGTTTTCCCAAAATGGTCTGCCGATGTCTTAGGGACTCGTATACTCCACTCAATGGGGATGTCACATGGGGTTACTCTCACTGTGAAGAATGAAGAGGTTTTGCTTTCTTTTAGAACAAAATAGCACCTGGAAATGAATGGATTTGTGTTCATTTTACATCACAGAAGGGGGGTGGGGGTGGGGAAAGACCAGACAAACTTAACATAAACAATATAGCCAAAGATTTGATGGCATTATTTAGCTAAAAGAATTCCTGTGATTATTTTATTTTGGAAACAGCATGTTTATACGCAAGTTTTAATCAATCTCAGAAGAATCAAAGCATCTTCCTATAAATGTGGGAAGGCCAGAGCTCCATGGGAAGTTGGTTTTTGAAAACCTTCTCCAAGGTCCATGTTAAAACAACACTTGATTGCTGAAGTTGTTCCCTCTCAACACAGTTTGGGAACCTGAGGGATGTCATAAGACAAACCCTTGGACAAAAGGCTTTCATCTCAAACCCATAAACAAAAACAATTCTGTAGAAGAAGGTGGCTGTGGAATCTACCCAAAGTGGAAAGGAAAAGACGGGCCCCTCACCTTTGAGGCATCCCTTTGGAGAGAGAGATTGTCGTTTCCTTGCCCTCTGCAAGCATCAACATGTGATAGAAACGGAACATCTCATTCTTCAGGTTTTGCTGTAAACCAACAGCCATGATTAAAGGATGGCTGAGGCACATGACCAGAAGAAACCGGCAAGGCAGACACATCTGTGGCCCAGACATTTTCTGTGCTGCAGACCTGGGAGTTAATAAGACACGGAATGGGCTTTCTTAAATGTAATGGATTGTTAATTAGCAGTTTAAACACTACAGAAGACAAATAGATCGTTTCCCCAAAAATAAGATCCAACCAGAAAATAAGTCCTAGCAAGATTTTTCAGGCCCTACCCCCAAAATAAGCCCCAGTTAAGATTGTCAACCAGATGGGTGCATTTAGTACTGTATTTCCCCCAAAATAAGTCCTAACCAGAAAATAAGCCCTAATGTGTCTTTTGGAGTAAAAATTAATATAAGACCCAGTCTTATTTTTGGTGAAACACGGTAGACATTTTATTTGTGTTAGTCGGCCACTTGGATCCTGCCAAAATTGGTATCACTTGAAAATCCATCTAGAATAGAAGTTGTCACTTTCCTTGATCAACAGGTAGGATGTCCAGTGTTTTCTAACTGCAACTGCACTGGTGGAAAGGCTAAAGAAGGGGTGGAGGAACAAAATAAGTGAGAATCAGATGTGTATCATCTGTGACCAGCTGTTTGGAAACTAGCCACAGGCCCTATTTCTCCTTTTTCTCTTGTTTCTTCAGTGGATACTCCAGGACAGGGGTCACCAACCTTTCGGACCTCAGGAACCACTAAATTCATAATTTTAAATCCCGTGGACCACTAATATGAATTTTTTAAAAAAAGATAAATAGTATTTAGTGCAATATAAAAAATGCAAATAATTTTCTGCTGACCACCAAAATTTTCTCACGGACCACCAGTGGTCCGTGGACCACTAGTTGGTGACCACTGCTCCAGGAAACAAAATTACTGGTTCTACAATCATGTCAGTTCCCTCCAATGGCAGAGCGATTCCTTGCGTGTGCTGACACATTTGTTACCTACACTTTAAGGAGACTTGAGATATGAGTCACTTGGTCGTTTGGACAGAATAGTATTTTAAATGTCAGGAAAGGAAGAAAAGGAGAGAAGCGTGCGGATGAGAAGGGCCAAGGATCGAAACTATAGAGGATACTGTAGTTGTGTCTGCAGGCAGGGGGTGCTCTTAGAACAGCTTGAGGGGCAGCCCCTTAAGCTGATCTACACGTTAAAGAAAAAATGTTCCTTTTTTAAAAAATCTGGTTTGCAAGCAATCAAAGGGAATACATAAAATTGCAAAAATATTAGAACCAAAACTCACTTTTGAAACTGTATTTTTTTTTAAAAAAATTACTTTGTGAGACAAAAATAATTATCAACAATATCAGTGATGTTCCATAATACTTTTATTTATTTTTTAAAATTAAACTCAGTAACATTTGATTCCCTATTTTAGTGTACAGATAGTCTTTTAGGTTTTAAATGACAAAAAAATCAGTTTGAGCAGGTTAAATAAATAAGTCATAAAATACAAAAAAATGTTTTGACCAACTTGTTCTGCAGCGTATTCAAACCTTTTATAATAGTATTCAGAATACATATTGAAATGGCTCCCCCCCCCCCCCACCAGATTCCTGGATTGTGTTCTCTTATGACAGAAATGCCTGAACCTCTTTATATGGTAATTAAACCAGGATTTTATATGGGTGCTGCGACGCAAACGTAATATATTGAAAAGTCCAAGAAAGGCAGATCTCCTAGACATAAGAAAGGTAACAAAGAAAACAGATTCATCCTAAACAGATTTGGTTAAACGAATCACTCTTAACATCTTAAAAGAAACTAGGAAGAGTTGGTAGGATAGGCGAGGTAGGATATTTTATTCCTCTTACCTTGAGCCAGATGTTCACAGGTAATTCCGTGCAAAGGTTCTGAAGCACAGCTGCTGAGCTAGACTTTTGGAGAGCTTTGCTGGCAGATGCAAAAGCATCACCGAGAAACATATTCAGCTGGGCAAAACTGACCTCCCTGACTGAGAGATTTCAAAGCAGAAGGATTCCTTGAGTGGAGAAAGGATTCTTGAGGGTTGGGGTTTTTTTTCTTTAGATGTGAAGATATTTGAAAGCAGAAGGTCTTCTTGCCAGGGTTCCTCCAAGGAACTTGCAGCAGCCCTGATTTCCTGAAAGTGAGGACAGGTCCTCTGCAGAGGGAGGAGGAGAGGAGCTGGAGAGCTGAGAAGGAGGCCAGACCCCAGGGTGCTTAAAGAGGGTCTTTGGTAGAAACAGGGAAGAGGGTCTGTGGGTAGATGTGTTCACTTAACCCTTTTGTAGTGTTAGCTTGCCTAAAGTTGCCTCTACACTGTCTAGCGGATTGGATGGGTTTGACCTACTTCCAGAGATACGTTCAGCCAGAATTGAGTCAAGGCAAGATGTCTTTGGTAGAACTGAGCTTTCAGTCTTTGGAATAAAATCTCTTTGCATAAAAGGGGTTTTTTTCAATATTTCTTTAGGTGCAGTGTTTTGATTTTTCTAGCCTATATACCTTAACGATCTTAAGTAAGGTAGCCCATACCTTAAAGCCTTAGTAAGGCCACAGTTGGAATACCGCATCCAGTTCTGGTCACCACAATACAAAAACAGATGTTGGGACTCTGGAAAGAGTGCAAATAAGAGCAACAAAATGATTAGGGGGCTGGAGGCTAAAAAGGTATGAAGAATGGTTACAAGAATTGGGTACATCTAGTCTACTAAACTAAGGGACGCAGTTGCTGAGTGGCTAAGATGCTGAGCTTGTTAATCGAAAGATCGGCAGTTCAGCGGTTCGAATCCCTGGTGCCGCATAACGGGGTGAGCTCCCGTTACTTGTCCCAGCTTCTGCCAACCTAGCAGTTCGAAAGCATGTTAAAAATGCAAGTAGAAAAATAGGGACCACCTTTGGTGGGAAGGTAACAGCGTTCCGTGTGCCTTTGGCGTTGAGTCATGCCAGCCACATGACCACGGAGACGTCTTCGGACAACGCTGGCTCTTCGTCTTTGAAACGGAGATGAGCACTGCCCCCTAGAGTCGGGAATGTCTAGCACATATGTGCAAGGGGAACCTTTACCTTTACCTTTAATCTACTGAAAAGAAAGACTAGGGATGACATGATGGCAGTATTCCAATATTTGAGGGGCTCCTACAAAGACAAGGGGGTCAAACTATTTTCCAAAGCACCAGAAGGCAGGAGAAGAAATAATGGATGGAAATTAATCCAGGAGAGGAGCAACCTAGAACTAAGGAGAACTTCCTAACGATGAGAGCCACCAATCAGTCGAAAGGCTTGCCTTCAGAAGTTGTTGGTGTTACATCATTGAAGGTTTTCAAAAAGAGACTGGACAACCATTTGTATGAAATGGTATACAGTCTCCTACTCGAGCAAGAGGTTGGACTAGAAGACCATTAAGTCCCAACTCTAACTCTATTATTCTATGTTCTATGACACAAGAGAATTTCTAGCTCTCCAGGTACAGCTAGACAAAAATTCCCGGGATCCTTTCCATCCAGTTTGCTGACTACAGATATTGGGGATTGTCATTCATCTACATCTGGATGAACTTTCCCATACTAAGGTCATATTTAAACTGTGCAACATGTGCAGATCAGCGGTAAGATGGAGCATCAGCCAAAACCAAGAGAAACGAGTTTTGATTTGCCAAAATACCAAGTCAGGATGCAGGTGACGTTGAAATGAATTGGAGGTCAATTTGTGTTACTCTAGCTTCCTGTGCTAATTGGGGATTGTGGGTGCCAAGAAAACTGAGGGGAGGGCACCGTCAACATAAGTAACCTCATGACTAAGCACTTACTGAAGAGCAGTGGTGAAATCCAAATTTTTTTACTATCAGTTCTGTGGCTGTGGCTTGGTGGCCATGGTGTGGCCTGGTGGGTGTGGCTTGGTGGGCGTGGCAGGGGAAGGATACTGCAAAAACTCCATTCCCACCCCACTCTGGGGCCAGCCAGAGGTGGTATTTGCCGGTTCTCCGAACTACTCAAAATTTCCGCTACCGGTTCTCCAGAACCTGTCAGTACCTGCTGGATTTCACTCCTGCTGAAGAGCCATCCAATGGTGCCATCTAGTTTTAATCTCAGTAAAACAGATAGGTGAGCATCTGTTTTATTAAAATCATTTATCAAAAAAATATTTTGCAGCTGCATCTGAAACGTATTTGTTCATATGTAAATTTTATTTTTTTAAATGTCAATCTGATTTTGTTTATCCTCTCTGTTCAGAATTGAGGCACTGGAACCATCTCTTGGAGATGCTGTAGTTAACAAGTTTTCTATGGGTGAGTTGTTTAGACTTATCCTCCAAACTCCTTTCCACATTAAAATCTCCATGATGAGTAAGTGGAAGCGACTGCCTTCTGGGATGGGGAAGAATGGCGTTCTCTTCATGATGCTCTACTGATGCTCTTTGGGACCCGGAAGCAGAGTTGCAGCCTCATAATCCATCCTGGCTGGATGGCCAAGCTGCAGGAAAGTGCAGGAGGCAGGCAGTGGATAAACAGAGTTAAGCTGATAAGCAGGGATTATCCAGCAAATATGGCTACACATTAAAAACAAGTTGTTTTCAGACTAAAAAGTCAAGACGAGTATGAGGGGACCTGAAAAGGCCCAGCAGAATCCTTGAGGCTCCCAAGTCCCATATGATATTTGCAAGAGGACATCCTGCCAAATTGTGTTGGCTCCATTTAAGAAAAAAAGAAGTTGATTCAGCATAGGGCTCTGTTTGCAAGTATGTCCAAACTATTGATAAAAAGGCAAGAATAAACTGGGTGATAGTGAATATCCTGCAGGACTAGAACTGGTGACAAAGAGCCCCTTCCTTCCTTCCATTTACCCCTTTCTTCCATCCTCCCCATGATCCATCCATCCTTTTCCTCCTTCCTTCCTTTCCTTTCTTCATCTTACCCATTTACCTCTTTCTTCCATCCTCCCTATCATCCATCCATCCATCCATCCATCTTTTCCTTCCTTCCTTCCTTCCTTCCTTCCTTCCTTCCTTCCTTCCTTCCTTCCTTCCTTCCTTCCTTTCCTTCATCTTACCCATTCACCTCTTTCTTCCATCCTCCCTATCATCCATCCATCCATCCATCCATCGTTTTCCTCCTTCCTTCCCTCCTTTCCTTTCTTCATCTTACCCATTCACCTCTTTCTTCCATCCCCCCTATCATCCATCCATCCATTCATCAATCTTTTCCTTCCTTCCTTCCTTTTCTTCCTTCATCTTATCCATTAACCTCTTTCTTCCATCCTCTCTATGATCCATCCATCCACTTTTCCTCCTTCCTTCCTTCCCTCCTTTCCTTTCTTCATCTTACCCATTCACCTCTTTCTTCCATATGATCCATCCATCCATCTATCCATCTTTTTTTCCTTCCTTCCTTCCTTCCTTCCTTCCTTCCTTCCTTCCTTCCTTCCTTCCTTCCTTCCTTCCTTCCTTCCTTCCTTCCTTCCCTCCTTCCCTCCTTCCTTCCTTCCATCTCAAAATTAGGTAAAATTGCTAAAACTATTAGCAAAAATAGGAAGAAGTTCCTGAAAGAAATGTCTATGGAGATTCTCAGTTATCCAGGTCATGGTTCTCCCAAAAGTGCTTCTTCAGAGCTGAAGAAGCTTCTTGGTTGAGAAGGGAAACTTCAAGAAAAAAACAAAGTCCAGTTGCCTTTTGGAAAAAAGCACTGCTGGGATATTCCTGAAAGAAATATACTACATAATCCAGACCAACAAACAAGCTTTCAAAAGTAGAACAGCCCTTTCTGGACCGGGACGCCTTGCGCATAGTCACTCACGCCCTTGTCACCTCCCGGCTGGACTATTGTAATGCTCTCTACATGGGGCTCCCCTTGAAGAGCACTTGGAGGCTCCAGATGGTCCAGAATGCGGCCGCGCGGGTGGTTAGGGGCACAACCCATTGCGCCCACGTGATGCCACCAGTAGCCTCCCACCGGCCAGTCCGCTCCCACAGAGAGGGTCTCCTCAGGGTGCCATCAGCCAAGTTATGTCGGCTGGTGACACCCAGGGGGAGGGCCTTCTCTGTGGGAGCCCCAGCCCTGTGGAATGAACTGCCCCCGGAAATTCGTAAGTTCTCCGACCTCCGGGTATTTCGCTGTGCACTCAAGACCCTGCTGTTCCGCCAGGCTGGGCTATCAACATAACATTTTTAAATTGGGTTTTAAATTTCTGGGGTTTTAAACATTTAGCCGAATTTATTTAATAATTTTAAACTATTTTAACTGATGTTGTTTTGTGTTTTTAATAGGCTGTACACTGCCCTGAGTCCTTCGGGAGAAGGGCGGTATAGAAATAAAATAATAATAATAATAATAATAATAATAATAATAATAATAATAATAATAATAATAATAATAATAATAATAATAATAATTATTATTATTATTATTATTATTATTATTATTATTATTATTATTATTATTATTATTTTCTGTCTTTGTTTGTTACCATTGAAAGTTCTCTGGCTTCTTTCTCACAAGGTTTCAGCTATGGTCACAAAGATGAGATACAACCTTGATATTTCATAGTAATTACACAATGACACAGTCTCTTACATTGTTATAAACTGCTTTTGTGCTATGGACTCACTTCTATGCCCCATCAAGGCCTTATACCGGGATGTTCTGGAGATGATGTGAATTCAGCATGATCCCAAACCAATTTCAGTGGAAAAAAATGGACATTGGGTTTCACTAGTACAGGGCTCTCCAATCTTGACAACTTTAAGACTTGTGGACTTCAATTCCCAGAATTTCCCAGCCAGCAATGCTGGGAATTCTGGGAATTGAAGTCCACAACCTTAAAGTTGCCAAGGTTGGAGAGCCCTGTACTAGGGAAACCCAATGTTCATTTTCTTCCACTGAAATTCTTGCTAGCTGAGGAATTCTGGGAACTGAAGTCCACAAGTCTTAAAGTTGCCAAGGTTGGAGACCCCTGCTCTAGTTCATCAGGTTTATTACAGAATATAGATTGTCCCATCCTTGTTAGCCTTTCAGAAAGAACCAGATAACATGGTTTTTCCAGCAACCTTGTACACTCATCAGTAGCCTGCAAAATGGTTTTACAGATGGATGCTCTTCTCCTCCAATTTTGGGTTTGTTTATTTCTTAAGTTTTTAGCAGCTGTGACATTTTTGAATTGTAGGTTATAGCTGCCCAGCATCCTTGTTCTGTGAGATGGACAGCCATATAAACTTGTCCAATGAATGAATGAATCAATCAATCAATCAATCAATCAGTGATCTTAAGACCAATAGAGCAGTAGTGGGTTGCAAAACCCATCACTACCGGTTCGCTCTCTTGCCCACAATGCTTCTGTGCATGCGCAGAAGTTTCTGGCGTGGGTGGGTGGAGCCTGAAGCAACTGCTATCAGTTCGTCGATCCAGGTAGCAATCCACCATTGCAAGAGGGAGTTGCTCAGCAGCTGAATGACATCCTTGCCTTCAAAATGTGCCAGCACCAACTCAGCCACATTGTGACTCTTGAGTCCCTGGCCTGTTTCTCACGACCGATGAATCCTGGAGTCCAACCTGAGAATAGATGTCTTACTCTGGGCACATCACAATCTTTCTCCGTTTATTCTCTTACTTTCTTAGTTCGGTGCCTTTGAAAAGCCTGGAAGAAGGAATCCTTGTGATGGGATCCATCTATCCTGCCTCCTGTCTATCAAGCATGCAAGGAGTTAACTATCATCTCTTTTTTAAAATGAGTTTTTTTTCTGTCTTTCAGTTCCTGACACCCCATCTGTTCCAGACACCACCCTTAATTCTTCCCTCTATCCTTCAGGGAGGGTGCAGCACAATACTTTGGAATTTTAACAATCCTGAACAGATTGGAGGCCGCATATGGGCAAGAGGATTAAAAATTCAATCACATTCACTATCTGCATTAGAAGCCTCAGGGCTGGCACTATGAATATTTTGTTCAGCATGGATATTAAGCAGTTGCCAATCCCTTTTCCTTCCCCAGGGACCTGTAGACACAATTGTACCTCATTTCAAAAATTGGACAAATATGTTCAATTCCCACCTAGCAGATGCTGTTGATTTGGCTGGCTATGGTTAAGGGCGAGTCACACGGGGGCCCAGAGATTGAAATGTAGGTGCTAAGAAGCTCGTTTTGTAAAACGTGAAGGATGTAAGGACAAGGAATAGAAATAGTCTTTATTCAAATATTAGGGATTGAATCCGTCTTTGGGACACTGCAGTCCGTTATCATTTCTTCCCCCTGTTGTGTAGTATTAACAAGGAGATAATTTGGTTAGCTGCAGCAAGAATGAGAAATTTTCCCTGGTAAATCTGTATTTGCATCTCATTCAAACTGGCACAGATTTTGAGACAACATCTTACATTTAAAGGGATGTTCGCATCACACATCCTTCTCTGAAATAAAAATAGAATAGAATAGAATAGGGAATAAAGAATAAGGAATAGAATAGAATAAGGAATGAGGAATAAGGAATAAGGAGTAGAGTAGAGTAGAGTAGAGTAGAGTAGAGTAGAGTAGAGTAGAGTAGAGTAGAATAGAATAGGGAATAAGGGAATGGAATGGAATGGAATGGAATGGAATGGAATAGAATAGAATAGAATAGAATAGAATAGAATAGAATAGGGAATAAGGAATAAGGAATAAGGAATAAGGAATAAGGAATAAGGAATAAGGAATAAGGAATATGGAATAAGGAATAAGGGAACGGAACGGAACGGAACAGAACAGAACAGAATGAGGACAGGATAGGATAGGATTTAAAGCTTCTCTGAAAAAATACTCAAGACTGATCTCCTCCCAGCAACTCATTCGTTATTATGACAGAACCAGCAGTTATTGGTGCTAATTTCGTTTTTAAACTAGAACATGAAATGGGATAGTTACAGGCCAGTTAACACACTTTTAGTCCCTAAAGAAGCAGGAACTCATGACAAAGAGCAACCTGGAGTTGCAAACATCTGGAGATGTTTCTGCTTTTATGGGAGGCCAGGCTCCAAGGGTAATTCACAGAGTGAGGGGGAAGCTTCATATGTTTTCTAACAATGCCTGATATAGTTTAGAAACTATACCCAACTCCAGTGAGGACATAATCCATAGGTCTTGGTAAGGAGGTTCTGTGCTTAGTGTTGAATTTATGTTTTACTGACAAAAAAATAAAAGGAGACTAGTATAGATCTATTTCGAGCTATTTAGCTGTCACCAGCTAACCATACCCTTCTGGGATTTGAAGAACCCAGGCTACTTGCATATTAGGTAGATGTATTAACCTCTAAGCCACGGGCTCTCCTCACTTTGTCAGCTATACCAGGGGAAAGATTAAGTTCCGTTCTTAGAGACACACATTTGTTGAGTCGACAAGCAACTACACATAGAAATGAGCATCTTAGGACAGGGGTGTCCTAAGATGCACCACACGCTGGCCACCCCCACCTCTTTAGTGAAGGGGGAAAAAAATCACGATATGTCAGGTGACGACAACATGACACCACGAGTTTGACATCCCTGTCTTAGGAGAACATGCACACATAAATACATATTAGGAAACACTTGTCAAAATGTGCATATTAGAAGTATTAGTCAAATACAGTATAAGGGGAAAACTCCATAGTTGATACATATTATAATTATGTGGTGACTGATTATGTTTAGCTTTTAGTTGTTAATTAGTTTTTAATTTTAGTTATTGATTTATATTTTTAGTCATTAATTTTAATAGCACACAACCAGGCACCATATAAATATTTCATGTAGAACAGCCCAGTGCATATATTCTGCAAAGAAATTTCCTGATGATGGGCTCTAGTAGGAGCCCAAAATCTTTGAAGAACAAACCTTTGGTCCACCCATTATATGGATGCAAGTAATTATAGTTTGGTCAGTAAATCATGGTTGTTACTTATGAATGTCACAAAACCCCCAGCTATTTTAGCATGTTTTACTTGAACCTGTGTAATAAGTATAATACAACCTCTAAAGCAGGGGTGAAATCCAGCAGGTTCTGACAGGTTCTGGAGAACTGGTAGCAGAAATTTTAAGCAGTTCGGAGAACTGGCAAATACCACCTCTGGCTGGCCCCAGAGTGGGGAGGGAATGGAGATTTTGCAATATCCTTCCCCTGCCATGCCCATCAAGCCATGCCCACCAGGCTATGCCCACAGAACCGGTAGTAAAAAAAATTGGATTTCACCACTGCTCTAAAGAGATTATAATCCACAATACCGGTCATTGTGATAACAACATCTCCATTTCATCAGGTAGATAGAATTAGATTGCCTCTGCACTTTGGTTCTTTTTAATGGTCACATTTTTTTTTGTTGCTATTCTGAAGGAACTAAACTTATTGATGTCTAATATTTAGTTTATATTGTCATCAGCGCTGAATCATAAAAAACACCAGGATGGCATTTGAACAAGGTACATAAAAAAAGATACTGAAATAAAACATTAACCTCAAATGCTCAAATGTTATGACAGTAAATGCCACTGGCTGTGATGGATGGCAAGACTACCTACATGCATATTATGTAATGGACCCATATTCCACCCCACCCCCTTGAAATAAACAAACAAAAAATTACAACATTAAAGAAAAATATTTAGAAGGTGTTTCTTTGTAGGAGACTTCTTGTAACACTAGCCATTCCCCATCCTGGCTGGGGAATTCTGGGAGTTGAAATCCCCAAGTCTTAAGGTTGCTAAGATGGGGCACCACTCATAGTTCCTCAGCTTCATCCATCCTTTCCTTCTTTCGACAGAATATTGACTGGGCCAACAGAAGATGTGAAGCCAATATAGAAATCTGTTTGAATAATTACAAATTAGCTTTACTTTACTTTACTTTACTTTTATTTGATTTATATACCACCCTACTCCCGAAGGACTCAGGGTGGTGAACAGCCAACAATAAAATACATACATACAAAATTTAAAAAGCAAAAATAAAATCGAATTAAATAGTTTGGCCCAGACAAATTAAAACCCCAATGAATTTAAAACAAATTTAAACTTTGAATATTAAAATATTAAAAATATTAAAATATTAAAATTGTTTAAAAAGAGGGAGAAAGTTAGGCCAGGCCCGCCTGGTGAAATAAAAAGGTCTTTAGAGCGCAGCAGAAGGTGCGCAGATACGGGATCCTCCGTATCTCCGGGGGGAGCTCGTTCCAGATAGTAGGTGCCCCCACAGAGAAGGCTCTCCCCCTGGGGGCCGCCAGTTAACATTGTTTGGTCGACAGCACCCGCAGGAGCCCCTCTCTATGAGAGCGTACCGGCCGGTGGGAGGCTATTGGTGGTAGTAGGCGGTCCCGCAAGTACCCAGGTCCTGAGCCATGGAGCGCTTTAAAGGTGGTAACCAAAACCTTGAAGCGCACCCGGAAGACTACCGGGAGCCAATGCAGCTCGCGCAGGAGGGGTGTTATGTGGGAACGCCATGTCGCTCCCATTACCACCCACGTGGCCGCACTCTGCGCCAGTTGAAGCCTTGATAGTACAGTGGTTTAGTGCACCCTGTTATTAACACAGCTGCCTGCAATTTCTGCTGGTTTGAATCTCTCTAAGGCTCAAGGTTGACTCAGCCTTCCATTCTTTCTAAGGTAGGTGAAATGAGGACCCAGTCTGAGGGGGCAATAAGCTGACTTTGTATAAATATACAAAAGTATGAAGGCTATTGCTTAATGCATTGTAAGCCGCCCTGAGTCTCCGGAGAAGGGTGGCATATAAATCAAATTAAAAAAAAAAAAAGCCTCCGGGTGCTCCTCAAGGGGAGCCCCATGTAGAGAGCGTTACAATGGGGTGCAGCGGTTTGAAGGTCGAGACGAAGGAGAGAGTGATCTGACCATGACAAGGGCTCAGTAACTATATCCCCTATCTCAAGATCACTCAACCACTGTCCAGAGACAAAAACCAGATCCAGTGTGTTTCCCCCCCGTGTGGGTAGGGCCATGAATTAACTGGGTCAGGTCCATAGCTGTCATGGAAGCCATGACCAGTAGCTACGGTACTGGTCAAATTAAATGATAAGGTATCAGGTTGCATTTGCAAAATACACTGTGGCTATATTGTTCCAGCAGACTCACCCATAAAAAATAATGTTTCTGAGAGCAACTGCTGTTGTGGTCGGTTGGCGGCCTGTGGAGCTGGCAGCAGATATGGACAGTGAGGAGGCTGGGGAGGAACATGGGCCAGTCCTGGAGTCTGGAGAATGCTCTGATGAGGGCTCTGAGTCGGAGGCAGAGATGGGGCCACGGCCATCTGGGAGTTATATGCTGACTCCGGAGCCTCCAGAGTCAGACATCAGTAAGGCAGAGGAAGAGGGGCAGTCTGTTCCCAGTGCACGCATGCGCAGAGCTGCCAGAAGGCAAGAATAGTTAAGACAAATGGGGTGACTCGGGAGTAAGGCTTGGAGATGATTAGCCCCTCCCATAAGGCATAAAGGAGGAGCAAAGGCACATGGGCCTTTGCAGGAAGCAACTTGTTCGTGCTGGTCGGTTTAAATTCTGAAGCTCCGTTTTGACTCTGTGCTCCATGTGGCCTTGCAAAGCTAATTGGCAATTAGGTCTTTGGCAGCGTGTCAAGGGAGATAAAGGTGGGTGCTTATTTATTTATTTATTTATTTATTTATTTATTTTATTTTATTTCTATACCGCCCTTCTCCCGAAGACTCAGGGCGGTGTACAGCCTGATTAAAAGCACAAAGACAGACAAAATTTAAAAATAATTTAAAATTATTAAATAATTGGCTCAATTATAAAACTCCCAAATTTAAAATCCCATATTTAAAACCGATTAAAATCTTTACATTGATAGCCCAGCCTGGCGGAACAACAAGGTTTTGAGGGCACAGCGAAATACACGGAGATTGGAGAACTTACGAATTTCCGGGGGCAGTTCATTCCAAAGGACAGGGGCTCCCACAGAGAAGCCCCTCCCCCTGGGTGTCGCCAGCTGACATAATTTGGCCGATGGCACCCTGAGGAGACCCTCTCTGTGGGAGCGGACTGGCCGGTGGGAGGCTACTGGTGGCAGAAGACGATCTCGAAGATACCCAGTTCCAATGCCATGGAGCACTTTAAAGGTGGTAACCAACACCTTGAATTGCACCCGGAAGACCACTGGGAGCCAGTGTAGCTCGCGCAGGAGGGGTGTCACGTGAGCACAACGAGTTGCGCCCATAACCACCCGCGCGGCCGCATTCTGGACCAGTTGGAGCCTCCTTATCCCGAAGGATTGTGGCAGACTTCTGTCGGGACTCTGTACACATTATTTGTGACTCATCATGGGCTGGGAGTGAACAGAATTCACAGCCGTTGAAATAAAAAGAGAGTTTTTGGGACTAATTGTGTGCTTTTTACTGTCTCAGGAAGCCTACGTCACAACAACCGCTCTGAATTTCTCCACTGATCATGGCTGGTCCACAGCCTTGTCCATCAAGAGATTACATTACTTCTCTTTGCAAACGACTAAATCATTACACATTCCTTATTCCAATTATTGGTGTTGGATAATAACAACCACAAACGTGTGACGCAGGAGTGGCCTTGCTGCACGAAGAAGGCCTCAATAGTCCAGTTTAGGAACCTGACAGAGTAAAGGACCAACATCTACCTTTAGGTGTTGGAAGGAGCAATGAGTTAAAAAGGGTATGTTAGGTGAAATCTTGAAAGTCAAACCCAAATTAGGTGATCGCTACCTCCGGGACTGCTAATGGAAGAAGTCTAGGACAAGAATTGAGCAGTAACTCTATTATGTGCAGCCCAATAGCGTCTCCATCTCTCACACAACTCTTCAGGGCTTCCGTGCCCTTCAAACAACCTTCTCTTCTAAATGTGCAAATACATTTCAATGCCCCAATTTATCTTCCTACTTTAAGAAGAGGGGGGGGGGGAGTGTAGGTTTCCAATTATTTCTTGTGGAGTTTGACAGCTCACACCAGCTTGTCGCTACCACCTGCAAGGAGCACACAGCAAGCTCTCATGTTGTGAAGGTTAGTTCTGTTTCTCCCTTGTCTTTCTATTCCCTGTTTCCCCCTCAGTCTTCATTATCCCTTCACTTGTACAGATGGCTCTTTCCTGACAGTTCTTTTCCCATTAGTGGTTAATTGCAAAGGTCACCCCGTGGCCCATCAGCATGAGGAGATCAGGGTTCGGACAATAAAACTGCTGCGTGCTAAAAGAGAGGATGGTGTCAGATGTGAGCCAGGGCATGGAAGACGGAGGGGGAAAAACCCAGACCAGTTTCTGCACAGGGTGAGGCGGTTGTGAAGACGCTGGACCATCACAGAATTACAGAATAACAGAGTTGGAAGGGACCTTGGAGGTCTTCTAGTCCAGCCCCCTGCTCAAGCAGGTGACCCTCTACTATTCCAGACAGATGGCTGTCCAATAGGATAGCGGGCCCTCTGGTTAAAGCCAAGTCAGCTATGCATGGGTGGGCTGCTGGGGGTTCTCAGGGGTTTGGGAGAACCTCTAGCTAAGATTCTGTGCAGTTCAGAGAATTCCCAAATCCCACTCCGGGCTGGCCCCACCTGCCCCACCCCACCCCTCCCAGGAGTCCCCATGCAGCTGATTTTGGATGCAGGTAAGTGCAGGACACATATGGAGGCTTGGAGAGGGCAAAAAACAGGCCTACCGGAATTTCGGGAAATGTTTCCGACCTCCAGAGGACCTCCGGAGCCTGGGGAGGCCATTTTCACCCTCCCGGAAACTCAAGGAAAGCCTCCGGAGCCCAGGGAGGGCAAAAACGCTCCCGTCCCCCATCGTGGTGCAGGAGGCCAACTAAACCACACCCACCATGGCCACGCCCACCCAGCAACTGGGCAGAGAACATGTTGCTAAAATTTTTGAAGCCCACTCCTGCAGCTATGGGACCACTTTGGGTGGTCTTTCTCAATCCACTTCACAGGTTTAATGTGATGGGGATAAAATGAAGAGGGAAAGGGGAGAGAGAAAGAGAGAGAGAGAGTTTGTTTTGTAGGAAGTTAGCACTCACCCCTTTCCTGGAAGAGTGAAATATTTTAGGAAATATGAAAAAGGCAGAATATTATATTTCCCTGGATGAGAAATGGATAAGCATGTTTTGAAGCAGCTCCCATCTTCCTGCCCCCACCCTTTGTCAATGGGCCATTAAGGCCTGGGCCAGTCTCTTCTACATAACAAAGATCTACCTCCTTCAGGCAGAGCCATTGTAGGAATTGCCAAAGATCCAACAAAGATAGGATTAGCCCTCTACACAAAAGCAGCAGAAACTCACCACATGTGACCTGGGAAGCACATGTGACCATCAGCCAGCAAGGCTAGCTAAGACCCCCACCCCCTGGGAGTCTGACAACCAATCAGGATACTCTTTCGGGGCCCCAGGAAATGCAAAGCCAGAGAGAGCATAAAAACCCAAGAACTCCCTGTATCTGCCCTTTTCTGTTCAAGAACTCAAGCCATGTGATCCTGTCCACCATTAAACCATCTTTCCAAGCAGTCTCCATGTTTCCAGTGTCTTTTTCCCCACTTGGAGCAGAACCTAGAAGGAGATTTCTTCCAACAGTTTGTTTTGGTCAAAGATTATTCTGCCAGAGAGAAAGAGAAGGAGCAGCAGAAACTCTTTGGTGTCTTCCCTTTCTCTTCTCTTCCCTTGCATATAGTCTCTGCAATTGTTGGCAGCTCAGAGGGCCAAACCTTTGCATCTGGGATCATCAGGCACTTCTGATGAAGGGGTCCCACCTCAAAGACAGGGGCTGCTTTTGTCCTTGGACCACCTAAACAACTGCATTTATTACCCGTCAGGTATAACAAACCCAGAGAGGACGTGATTTGCAACCCAGGCCTGTGTAAGACATCATAAACGATAAATGAATACATGGCTAGTTGTTGGAAGTTGTAGCAAACACGCCCCACAAAATTTAACAAACATTTCAGCGACATATTCAAAATAAACGGAGACTTTAGCAGTAGAAGCTGCAGCGAAAGCAAAACACCATTTAGTACAGTTTTTCTGCCACTTGGCCACTTGACGACTCAGTTGAAGCCCAATTGCCTAAAAGCAACGTCGAGTTAACAGATTTTGTTTTCATTCATCTGATTTAATTATAATTAACATTCTTTGCAAAAAAAGAGGGAAAAGCAACTCTTGCCAAGCATGTCCTGTATGTGTCCCATTCCTGAATATTATTAAATTCCCTTTCAGCCGAGGGTCTTATGAAACTTGAAGCAAACATGGTCAACATGTTAGACTCGCATCTTCAGAAAATGCAGGGCAGTTTGATCTTTAGCTTTTATTTGCTCCATCTTGTCAGGTGTAAATGCTCTGACTATACCAGGGATCAGCTATAGCTCAGTAGTGAAAGGGTTAACCCAGACACCCACCTGGTCAGCTCCTCCCATAGACTCCTCCTTACCTGATTCCCCGCCCACAGGTATAAAAGGTGGGCACACTCCTCCATGTTCCCCAGATCTTGATGTAACCAAATGATGATATGATGAACCTGCAAATAAAAGAAAGATATTTTATATAATGACTCAAGTCTCTTCATTGGGCCTGATCCACCAACCTTGTAACAAATTGGTAGCAGAGGATGGTTGGTAAGGCCCAGAGATCCCGAGACACAAGACAAGAACCCATACCCACCTGCAGGATGGCGACACCCCCGAAGCAACGGGAAGGCAACCCATCGGACTCACCAGGGAAAGCAGGAACCTCAACCACCCCCAAAGCCACCGCGATGGAAGAAAAGGGGGAGATCGAAAAAGGGAAAAGGGCCCACCACGACCAAGAAGAAGAGAAGCTGCGACTCGACGTCCTGCAGCTGTTGAAGGAGCGAGCCGGCGACAAGAACCTCCTCACCGACCTGCGGAGCTTCATAATCGACCGCGAGGTGGCAAGGGGCGAAGAAGACTCTGACTCCGAACTCGAAGAGCTGGACTCGGTGAGTGGATCGCCCAAAGGGGCACTTCCAACGGCCACCGAGCCCCAAAGCCCCGCTCAAATTTTGAAACGGCGGCCATCTTTGTCCACGTGGTCGGACAAGATGGCCGACCGCCAACCAATCGATGGACAGAATTCAAAATGGCCGGCGCGCGAAAAATGCCGGACCATGACCCACGATGAAAGTGACCAGGGGGAGGGGACCGAATCCGACTCCGACCCCTGGTACACCCCCAGCGAGCGGCAAGTGGATAGGGCCATGAAGACCCTTGCCGCCGCCTTCGGCCCAGGCCTCAAAATCACTAAGGAGAGGCCGGAGGGGCCAAAACAAAAGGGAAGACGGGGAGAGGGGCGACGAAGCGCCCACCCGAGAGCCACCGACGCCCGTGACTGCTCGCCAGCCCACCTACGCACCCCAGGGACACCGCGCCTCCGATCGCCCAGGCCGCACACCCCGGACCGCGTGGATTGGGGCAGCTACTTACAGCCGTCGCCGGAGCCCCAACGCCGCCAGGATCTTCGCTCCGGAGATGCAGCCGCTGGACGACGACTTCCGGAGCACACCTGGACCCCCAAGGCCGAAGCCGAGGCCTACCCGACCGGCAGAGGCCTCTACAGCGGAGCTACGGCAAACAGGTCCTTCCTCGACGACGGCGGAGCTGAAATGGACTTCGCGCATGCGCTCTTCCGCCTAGAGGAAGAAAAAAGAAAAAAATTACAAAGCGGGACTTTTAAATTGCCGCCAAGCGTGCCCATGCCTTACTGTTCCTACAGGCACATAAGAAACCATGGACAGCAGCCAGCAGTAAGTAATTTTACTAGTGGTACTGGAAACTTACCCGTTGACTTTCCCAAGTTGAGGATGGATGGGGGTAATATCCTAGAGTGGTCACAGCAGCTCCAGGTTATTTTCCTGAAAGAAAATATGTCTCATTTTATTAATGACCCCCCAGAGAGACCATGGACTTTAGAACTGGATTGCATGCACCATAAGGCGTTCTACCTCTTAATTGCCAGTATATCCCCCACAATTTACCACTGTATAGGCCATAACCTAACCGTGTCAGAAATTATAGGAAAAATGTTTGGGTTGTTTTACAGTGAGAGTGTGTCCACCACCACCCAAATTTCCAAGGATTTCTTTTCCGCCAGGCTCAAGCCAGGGACCCCCATGAGTGAACACCTAGTGTCCTTGAGCGGTACCAGGGCAGAGCTGCACCTTAGGGGAGAAGTTATTTCCGACCAGATAATGAAAAGCGTAATAATCAACTCTTTAGATTATTCATGGAATAGCTTCTTAACACATTTAGACACCATCAGCCTAGGAATGTTATCAGTAGAGAAGCTATCCAACAAGCTCATAGCCGAAGACAATCTGAGGAGGAGCCGCCCCGGCCCTCCCAGAGAACATAAGAGTGAGAAGAGGGTAGTCTTCCAAGAGAAACAACACAACACACCAGAGTGCTACATCTGCGGGTCAAGGGGACACATCAAGAGGGACTGCCCCAAGAGCTATAGGGAGAGAGGCAGGCCAGAGCATAGGCACAAGCAGACGGAAAGACACACATCCGAAGAAAGATATAGGCGTAGAGACTCACCCATTCCCAGGGACAAGAGGGGGAACAGAGACAGCTCACGCGACAGCAGGACAGGATCTCTATATGGGATAGGGGAACACACACACACCACACACCAAGACAAAGGCACCAGCTCATGGCTCCTGGACTCGGGAGCCTCCAACCATACCACCTACAACCAGAAACTACTCTCACATTTCAAGAGGGAGGAATTTTCAATCAAAGTCGCAGATCAAAACCAGGTCAGAGTAACGGGCAAAGGAACAGTCATGTTACCAGGCTTAGGGAAAATAGAGGGGGTACTGTTAGTCCCGGAGATACCCCACAACATCCTAGCCGCAATAAAACTTAGCAAGGAATCTGGGATTGAGGTGACCTTCACCAAGGGCAATGTCAAAGTTAGTAAGGATGGGGAAGACGTAGGAAGAGTAACAATTAACCAAGGGTTACCTTACATAACTTTCCATGAGAACAACACCCACAGTGTAAACACCAACTCAGAGAATACAGAGGGCACTGACCAAAACAGGACAGAGGGTGAACAGGTAGACGAGAGAAAGACAGATAGCGATGATAACACGACACTAGAAATACAACACAACAAACACACCCAAAGGAAACCCTCAATAGGCAGGCCAATGCATGATGACTGCGCCCATCTGCTGCACCGGAAGCTAGGACACGCCAGTTTTCCCGTTGTACAGAAAATGACCAATTGTACCGAGGGCGTCAAAATAAAAAACTGTAAAAACTACCTCGAGTGCTCGGTGTGCAAGTGTTCAAAACTAAAGGTGAAACCCAGACCCAAGAAGTCGTTACGTGCCACCAAACAAATATTCGACTTAGTACACATGGACCTGGTAGGGCCCCTAAGGCCATCCATAAACTATAAGAAAAGGTACTTTCTCACTATAGTGGATGACTATAGTCGATATGGCTTCGTCTACACCTTAAGAAAAAAGGATGAGGCCTTCCAAAAATTCAAGGAGTTTTATAAAAGAGTAGAAACCCAAAACAACAAACAGGTCAAACAAATCATGACCGACAGGGGGTCTGAGTTCCTATCCAAGGACTTCTCCCATTGGCTCAGATCCAAAGGCGTGATTCACTTTACGTCGTCCCCATTTTCCGCCTTTCAAAACGGGGTCGCAGAACGACGGAATTCCACGCTGCAAACGATGGTCAGGTGCGCCTTAGAAGACGCGGGCATTGGCCAACACTTCTGGTCTGAAGCCCTGGTCTACTCCAATTACACACTGAATAGAACATGGTCCAGTGTGATAGACAAAACACCATATGAGATCATGTATAATAAGAAGCCACAAATAGCACACTTGCATGTGTTCGGTGTAACTGCTGATGTACACATACCCAAGCAGCTACGCAAGAAAGGGGATAAGGTATCCAGAAGGCTGAGGTTTATGGGATACGAACCGGGAACCAAGGGCTTCAGGTTTGTGGACAACAATAATAGATTTGTGGTCTCTAGGACAGCGGCATTCCACGAACAAGCCAACTGGTCCAGAATACACTTAAACGAGGTACCCACCGAGCGAGAGGATAGTCCTGCTGAGCAAGCTCAAAGCAAAGACGAGACAGTGAATAGACAGGAAGAGGGCAGGCCCAAGCCCAATCTCCAAGGCGTTAGGGTTGAGGGATGGAAAGAAAACCATCCCAAGATAAGTATAGACTCACTGACACAAAGAGAGGCCAGACATCTACACGATACAGAACAGACAGTAGACAGGCCGGTCAGGTCAACCAGAAATCAGCTACCCAGGAGGTTAAATGATTACGTGATGCACGTGCATACGAATCATATCACACCAAACTCCTACGAGGAAGTGTTAAGGCTGCCCCAGGAAGAAAGGACAAAATGGGAGTTAGCCATGGCCAAAGAACTGGATAGCCTGAGGAAGCTAAAAGTCTACACCCCATCCAAGGTCCCAGAGGGCAAGAACGCAATAGGCACTCGATGGATCTTCAAGATCAAGAACCTAGAGGGTGGCCAAAGCCTATACAAAGCAAGATTAGTCGCCCAGGGGTTTGCTCAAAGGTTTCCTGAGGACTACACTGACACATATTCCCCCACCGTAAGAACAGAAAGCGTCAAAAGCGCCCTGGTCATTGCATCCCTGCTAGGGCTGGAGGTGCACCAGTTTGACGTGCAGACTGCCTACTTGCACGCCAACCTAGACAAAGAAATATACATCAAAGCGCCCCACAGCAAAGAAACCAGCAGGGGGGACACCTGGTTACTCCACAAGAGCCTGTACGGGCTAAAGCAATCGGGCAAACGCTGGTACGAATGCCTGGTAGAGGCCCTGAAGTCTATGGGATTCACAGCGACCATAGCTGACAACTGTTTCTTTACCAAGAAAGAAGGGGACTCACCAGAATACATCCTAGTTTACGTGGATGACATTCTATATATCAGTAAACACGAAGGAAACCGCAACAACTTTGCCAGCAGGCTGGGCAAACACTTCACCCTAAAATACCTTGGGAAGATTAATCGGTACCTGGGGGTACAAGTCAACCAAACGCCAAAAGGTTTCCAGCTGTCGCAGAGAGAGAAAATAGAGGAACTGCTCCACAAGTGCAACATGGCAGACGCCAAGGGATGTGATTCACCCATGCAGATGGACTTTCTGAAAAACATGCATGATGAATCACCCGGGTTTGAAGACAACACATTGTACAGGTCAGTCATAGGCTCCCTCCTATATATCGCTAACTGGACAAGACCGGACATTGCTCTTTCAGTTAATTTATTGTCCAGGCACGTAAGCAAACCCACCACATACCACTGGGACGCAGTGAAAAGAGTACTAAGATACCTCAAACAAAGTGCCAACGCATGTCTAACCCTAGAACCCGAAAAATCCGACGAACCCATCCTCTCCTGCTACGCCGATGCCGACTGGGCCGGAGATACCAAAGGCCGGAAAAGCACATCTGGGTACATATTCTACCTAAATAACAGTCCGGTGCATTGGTACACAGGCAAGCAAATTTTGGTGGCTACCTCGACTACTGAGGCTGAATACATATGCCTCTCCAAAGCTGCCAACAACCTCATCTGGTTCGACGACCTACTCGCCAGCGTGTGGAGAGAACCAGCTTACCCAATAAATATCTATGAAGATAACAAAGCCGCCATAGAGATATCCATGTCCGACGCTGTAGGGCAAAGATCAAGACACATAGACATAAAATATAAGCACGTCAGACAACTCTCCAGAATCGGTTTCATAAAGGCCATTCACTGCGACACAGAAGAACAGACCGCAGACATACTCACGAAACCACTACAGGGCAAACAACACTCACACTTAGTTTCCAAACTCAACATCCACCCAAGGGTGCCAACCAGCCAGTCAGGTCCACAGACACGGGTCAGGCATTTAGAGGGGGATTTGTCAGGTGTAAATGCTCTGACTATACCAGGGATCAGCTATAGCTCAGTAGTGAAAGGGTTAACCCAGACACCCACCTGGTCAGCTCCTCCCATAGACTCCTCCTTACCTGATTCCCCGCCCACAGGTATAAAAGGTGGGCACACTCCTCCATGTTCCCCAGATCTTGATGTAACCAAATGATGATATGATGAACCTGCAAATAAAAGAAAGATATTTTATATAATGACTCAAGTCTCTTCATTGGGCCTGATCCACCAACCTTGTAACACATCTGTTCCTGAAAATTTTGGAAGAAAAAAAAAAGCATTGCTTATTCAAACCCTTGATCCCCCAAGCAGAGCTAGATAATATTGCATTAATCTCTGAGTTTAATGCCTTATTAAGCCATGCCTGCCCTTTTTTTTTTGCTGCATTGTTTTTAAAAACTGGAAGGAAGAAACTGCTGCACGTACATTATGAAGCTGCTGGATTGGAAAGCGCTGCTGAGCCCTTTTATTCTAAAAAGATAATGGCTTTTGACCACATGTGGCTTAGCTTGGGGTCTCCAACCTTGGCGACTTTAAGACTTGTGGATTTCAACTCTCAGAATTCCACAGCCAGCATAGCTGGCTGTGGAATTCTGGGAGTTGAAGTCCACAAGTCTTAAAGTCGCCAAGGTTGGAGACCTCTGGCTTAGCTAGAGAAACTAAATTCCCCCCAAAATGGCAGAACCCCTATAGGCATTGAAGCATTTTTTTAAAATAAGCCCAATAAATTCAGGGCAGTCAAACCAGTGGTGAAATCCAATTTTTTTAAACTACCGGTTCTGTGGGCGTGGCTTGGGGGCCGTGGTGTGGCTTGGTGGGCGTGGCAGGGGAAGGATACTGCAAAATCCCCATTCCTTCCCCACTCCTTGGGGAAGGATATTGCAAAATCTCCTTTCCCATCCCACTCTGGGGTCAGCCAGAGGTGGTATTTCCCGGTTCTCCGAACTGCTCAAAATTTCCGCTACTGGTTCTCCAGAAACTATCAGAACCTGCTGGATTTCACCCCTGAGTCAAACTCTTGAGTTCCTACTAAAATTTCTGCTAAGTTTTAACTGAAGAAGGGGATTCGTACAAGCAAGGCGAGCTAGTAGCGACTAATCCATGGGGATAGCCACGCAGCCACTGACGAAGGGCTGCCTTGGTGGTTTAAAATGGGAAAGAGCATCTTGTGCTAATGCTCAGCGCTAAGACGGTGCAGCTGCTGAGATTTCATTGGGACCCCGAGTTGTTGGGTTTTTTCCCCAGCTTACAGCAGGTCCTCTCTGGAACAGGATACAAAGAAATCTGGGACAAATAAGTTAAGCTTGATCAGTTCTAGATAACCAAAGAAATAATCCTTTGTCATCGTCAGAATGATGCTGTTGCTGCTGTTTCTTCCAACTCCTGATCCAGTGCTGCTGTCCCCTGATAGCTACTCACAGGAAGGAATAATTACGTTTCTCCTCTGGCCACAGAGTAGGCTGTGTGGGTGTCCCAGAGTAATAAAATCCCCTTCACCTTCTCTCTAAATAAAATCCAAAGGAAATAAACCCACTTTCATGTTCCACATGGTTGTCTGGCCATAAGCCAAAGAGGACTTGGTTCCTGGCATCCTCTCTGAGTTGTGGTCTGCAGATGCAAGGGGGCAGGTCTGCTCTGGACAAACTGAGGAGGAAATATAGGGGCAGCCACAATGTCCCAAGGCCCTGCAGAGGTCCATGGTTTACAGATGGAGGCGTGTAGAGTGGGTGTCCACAAGACGTGGTGAAAAAGGTCCAGATATTTTTATTTTGAAGGTCATGGCAATGACCTTGGCTCTTTGGACCACATTCTGCAGACCACCTGGTCTGCAGAGGCCATTTTGCAGAGTGAGGTCTCACACACACCTCAACCCCAACACATCTTAGCACGTCTGTGAGCAGCTCAAAGCCTACAGAGCTTGTTCCAAGTTCTGCCCTTGTTATAATCCCTACAAAGAAGACAGCCCTTCACTTAGGGGGACACATGATAGCAGTGTTCCAATATCTCAGTGGCTGCCACAGACAAGAGGGAATGAAGCTATTCTCCAAAGCACTTGAGCGTAGGACAAGAAGCAATGGGTGGAAACTAATCGAGAAGAGAAGCAACTTAAAACTAAGGAGAAATTTCCTGACAGTGAGAACAATTAACCAGTGAAACAACTTGCCTCCATAAATTGTGAATGCTCCAACACTGGAAGTTTTAAAGATGATGTTGGATAACCATGTTAGAAGAAATATCCTTCTGGGTTCAGCTCCAAGTGGGGAAAAAGACACTGGAAACATGGAGACTGCTTGGAAAGATGGTTTAATGGTGGACAGGTTCACATGGTTTGAGTTCCTGAACAGAAAAAGGGGCGAGATGCGTGAGTCCCCAGGTTTTATGCCCTCTTTGGCTTTGAACTTCCTGGGCCCCAGAAAAAGTATCCTGATTGGTTGTCAGACTCCCAGGGAGTGGGGGTCTTAGCTAGCTTGCTGGCTGATGTAATCTTCCCAGGTGCCATGTAGTGAGTTTCTGTTGCTAGATGGGTCCTCTTGTGTTGCAGATGATGGTCCATTGACAAAGATTGAGTTTCTGCCTCTGGCCCATTGACAAAGGGTGGAGGGGGGCAAGAAGGTGGGAGCTGCTTCGTCTTTAAAACATGCTTCTCCATTTCTCATACAGGGAAACATAATATTCTGCCTTTTTAATATTTCCTAAAATATTTCATTCTTCTAGGAAAGGGGTGGGTGCTAACTTCCTACAACCATTTGTCTGAAGTGGTGTAGGGCTTCCTGCCTAAGCAGGAGGTTGGACTAGAAGACCTCCAAGGTCCCTTCCAACTCTGTTATTATGTTATGTTGTTATGTTATGTTATGTTATGTTATGTTATTATTATATTACATTACATTACATTACATTACATTACATTACATTACATTACATTACATTACATTATATTATATTATATTATATTATATTAATCTCCTTTATTTAAAGAAACTCATGCTGCAAAGCAGTCTGGTTCATTCATCTCATATTTCCCTTTCTTTATTTCCCTTTCTTTCTTTATCCATGGCATCCTATGGGCTCCTGAAAGAAGACACAGACGTTAAAGTGTCCATACTCCACTTGGTGGCATCTAATATCTGCCATCCCTCCCCCCCCCCCCACAATGTCCCCTTGTAATTATTTCTCACCTGCCTCTCCAGGCTCATTTCTCTCTCTGCTGCTACTCCAGCCTATTTTCCTTGTAGCCAGCAGAGGATGCAATGTGCAAACTTCAGGAAGGGAAATCTGATCTTTAATACCGCATTGTCGGGCGATGTGACTCCGCGCATTACACAGCATTATAAATGCTTCACGTGA
Source organism: Pantherophis guttatus (assembly GCF_059756535.1). Taxonomy (NCBI): domain Eukaryota; kingdom Metazoa; phylum Chordata; class Lepidosauria; order Squamata; family Colubridae; genus Pantherophis; species Pantherophis guttatus. The sequence goes on along the minus strand of NC_142068.1, from coordinate 96,639,103 downwards.
AAGCTATATTTCTGCATAGCAAGAAGCCCAAAACGATTAGGCATGTAGATATTCTTAAATGGTTGTGCTATGCAAATGGCTTCTATGTTCTGCAGTTAAAAGCAGCTAATTAAATTAAAACCCTTGATGTCTTTTTGCAAATGTTTGAGTTTGTTATTCCCTAATCAGTTGGGAATGGAGCACTGAGAAGAGAATGACTCTAGCACCATTGAATCTTGCTGGCTGAGGGCTGCGCTCAGCACAAATCCAAATAAATTCTAATTATCTTAAGTGGAAAGCTGTTAGCGAAGGGATTGCAAGCTCAGATACAAAGGGAAGAGATCCATTTCAAGTAGGAAACAAATGCAAAACTACCCATGTGGTTTGAAACGTTCCCAGTTCACAAGATGAAACTGATTTGGCCTCCAGTGCAGTCTGTTTTCTTTGGCATTCCTGCAGCACAAACACACCCAACCCACTGCAGTTCTGTGGATCAAAGAAGCCATTTATCCTTTCTTACAATAAACAATTACAATATACAGGAGTTCATTCTTCTAAGTTTTTCCCTTTGAGAAATTCACCTTTGTAGTTTCCTGGCCGCAGAGCAGAAGTGGTTTGCAAAATACGTTCTTTTGCTTCCCAGTCTAGCCTACAGCACTGGAATGTCCTGTTATGTCCTCATCCAAATATTATCCTGTCCTGTGGAGTACCATCCCAGCCAGTAATTTAGATGGTCCCAACCCTGGTAGTCTTTCACAAGGCACCAAGGACCTGGTTGCTCCTCAGGCATCATTCAGAGGCTGGTTGAGCTTTGTGGTTGTAGTGAAACAAGGGTTAGAGCTAACTTCCTTTAGCTTCTGAGATCTACCAAGGTTGGCTAGCTCCTGCCATCCAGCTCAGGGCTCATCCCAGTGAGAGGATCCTTGCAATATTCCTAGTGAACAGGGCTTCTGAGAGATACAGTCTGAAATACAGTTCTGAAACCCACACTGGAAGACCTTTTCAATTGGAGAGAACAGCAAAGCAAATCAGCAATTAGCACTGAGGATGTTATCCAGTTGGGTAATGAAATGTCTGCAAGAAAACTGCTAAGCTCAGAGAACACCTGTCTGAGCTGGATCACCAACTGGGTGGGCGTGGCCAACTTTTTTTTTTTTTTTACTTTTAAAAGCATTTTTTCTATAACCTCTTCGGCTGAAGAGATTGTAAAAAAAAAATGCTTTTAAAAAGCTCTTAAAGGCTTAGCCCAGCTGAGTTGCCTGATCGTCAGAGGCTTTTTTTTTACTTTTAAAAGCAAAAAAAAATGCTTTTAAAAGAAAACAAAAGTCTCTGACAATCAGGCAACTCAGTTGGGATCATCAGAGCCTTTTAAAAGCATTTTTTAAAACAACCTCTTCAGCTGAAGAGGTTGTAGAAAAAATGCTGTTAAAAGTAAAAAAAAAAGTTGGCCACACCTACCCAGTCACATTACACCCCCTCCCCAAGCCACGCCCACAGAACCGGTAGTAACAAATTTTACATTTCACCACTGATTAAAGCATTGTTTCTCAACCTTGGAAGCTTGAAGATGGGTGGACTTCAACTCCCAGAATCCCCCAGCCAGCGCTGCTGGCTGGGGGATTCTGGGAGTTGAAGGTCCACCCATCTTCAAGCTACCAAGGTTGAGAAACACTGGATTAAAGGCTTGGAGACTAAAACATATGAAGAACGATTGCAGGATTTGGGTTTGGCCAGTCTAGAAAAAAGAAGGACTAGGGGGGACATGATACCAATATTCCAGTATTTGACGGGCTGCCACAAAGAAGAGGGGGTCAACTTATTTTTCCAAGCACCAGAGGGCAGGACAAGAAACAATGGATAGGAACTAATCAAGGAGAAAAAAACCTGGAATTAAGGAGAAATTTCCTAAGATTGAGGACAATTAACCAGTGGAACAGCTTGCCTTGAGTGGTTGTGGGTGCTTCACTGCAGGAGCTTTTTAAGAAGAGACTGGACGGTCACTTGTCTGAAATGGTGTAGGGTCTCCTGCTTGAGAATGGGGCTGGACTAGAAGGCCTTCAAGGTCCCTTCCAGCTCTGTTCTGATTATATTGATTGAAAGAGCACCAAGAACCTAAACTACAAATATTCTCCTTTATTACATCAACGAAAGAAAGAAAGAAATAGAAAGAATTGGCAAGCTAGCCAATTAATTTATTTGGAACTGAAGGTAACTTTCCCATCAACCCTCCCTTTCCTTTTCCTCTCCAACCTACCTAATTATAGACATTTAGCATAAATGAGCAATTATTTTTACAGTGATCTGGAGGCAATTCCCAACCATATCTCAAGGAACACCAAGGAATTTTATATTGCAATTAGGGGTTGCTGCTCCAAGCTGCTCCAGCTGAAATTCTAGCTTTTCCTCCCCTCCTTCCCCATATTATCTTCACCTAAAAGGAAAAATGGATGATGTGTAGAAATGGTGGCTGTATAAATAAAAAGAGGTGGCTATCCAATTCAGCCATCACAAAACACAGTTAAAGATGAAAATATTCAAATCTAGACTTTTAAGTGTCCATTGCTCCATAGAGAAAGACGGAATGAGAGACAAGAAGCCAGAACCAGCAGCAAGGTGGATGGACTCAGCTCCAGAGGTGATGGATATTACAGGTTGCAGAGGCTTTGGAAGATCTGAAGGAGTAGTTGGGTGACTGAATTGTCCTGGAGACGCTCTACCTGTATGATTGCTACTGGTTGACATTGATTTGAGTCAGCTAATCAGTTACTCAGTAGTTGCCCCACAGTGTAGATTTTAAAGGCTAATTTAATATTTACTTATTTTTACAAACCGTGCAATATTTTACAATCATATAAATGAAAGAATCCAATCCTTTGAAGAATCATCAACTCAAGGTTTCCCACTGTTACATTTCTGTCCTCCCTTGGTATAATAAAGAGCTTTCTGGTGATCGTTCTCCCAGACAATTGGATACTGGCAATTTACATCAGTAAAATACCCCTCCTCTATTTTATTTTAAGTACTGTCTAATGGGGGAAGTGTCAAGAGTATCACAGATTCTTTGAAACATCCACGGCAATTATCTATTCAAAGAAGCAAAGGAAGGCAAAGGATGCAATTAAATAAATTCATCTGTAAAGCATTCATTTGCCCTGGGCAGGTGCACAATTTCTCCTGAGCAAGATGTTTAAAGTAAGATTGGAAGAAATAATATTTCCCACAGGTAAAGATGATGGCTTCCCATTTCCCTGTATTTACTTTTGAAATGTATAACTTAGACCTGGACGTTCTAAGAAACCTAAATCATATTGCATTAAAGATAAATAAAAAAATAAATAAAAATAAACTCCTGCTTAAAAGCTTCAGTCTGAAGGATAAAAGCATGGGAAACTGTGGTCCAGGAAGCTCCTGTTATGGACTGAGTTCCTGTGCTGTAGGTGGAGAGTCAATCATGCATTTGCAGTTTTTTCCAGATCTATGAAGGCTGGAACTGCCTGGGGATATTAAAAAGGGGGTCCCCAGGGGTGCGATTCAGCCGATTCGCACCGGTTTGGGCTAACCGGATGTTAATTTTAATCTGGTTTGCCGAACCGGTTGTTCCAAGGACTGACTGACCCTGCCCATCCTGCCCTGTCCCTCCCAGGAGTCTCCACATGGCCCATTTTGGATGCCAGGTAAGTGCAGGGTGCGCGTGGAGACTCTGGGAGTGCGAAAAACGGGCCTACCGGCAGGGCCGGATTTAGATTGAAAGAGGCCCTAGGCTATTCCACTTATGAGGCCCTTTCACCAGTGGTGGGATTCAATTTTTTTAACAACAGGTTCTGTGGGCGTGGCCTAGTTGGGGGTGTGGCTTGGCAATCATGTGACTGGGTGGGCGTGGCTAGCTGGTCACATGACTGTGTAGGCGTGGGTAGCTCGTCATGTGACCGGGTGGGCGTGGCTATGTGCATTGGGACTACTCAGAGGGCTGAAAAAAGTCATTTCTGACTGGGCCTCGCACTTTTGACCGGTCCTCACACTTATGACCATCCTCACATTTATGCCCGTGCAGCTTTCTTAACAACCATGTCACTCATTTCACAACTGCTTCTCTTCACCATGGTGACAAGATAGGGCAAAAACGTAAAATGTGAGGACAGTCGTAAGTTCGAGGACTGGTCAAAAGTGCGAGGACCAGTCAAAAATAACTTTTTTAGCCCTCTGAGTAGTCCATATGCACAAAAGGACTACCCAGAGGGCTGAAAAAAGTGATTTCTGACAGGTCCTCGCACTTTTGACCGGTCTTCGCACTTATGACTGGTCATCATTTATGCCCATTGTAGCATTCTTAACAACCATGTCACTCATTTCACAACTGCTTCTCTTCACCATGGTGACAAGATAGGGCAAAAATGTAAAATGTGAGGAAAGTCGTAAGTTCGAGGACTGGTCAAAAGTGCGAGGACCAGTCAGAAATAACTTTTTCAGCCCTCTGAGTAGTCCATATGCATAAAAGGATACAGCAATAGAGAGGGATGAAGGAAGGGAAGGGAAATTAGAGTAGGAATGAGGGTAAGAGAGGGAGGAAAAGAGGAGGAGAAGGAAAAAGGAAGAGGAAGTAGGGAGGAGAAGAAGAGGGGGAGGAAGAGAAAGTAAGAAGGAAAGAAAAGAGAGAGGTGGTAGGTTTGAGGAGAAAGATTGCTGTACAATAAAAAAGATGAAAGGGAAGAAAGCCAACCCCAAACAAATATAAAGATATTAAGATAAAGAATGAATTGTTAAACTTTAAAGAATAAAAGAGAACAAATATGAATAAATAACAATAATTAGAAACACACATACAAACATACAATGTATTTTCTTTGAACAGAGTATTTGGCCGGTTCACAAATTTAAACAGTGTTTAGTCATTTCAATTAAATTTACAATTTCTATATTTCCTTTTTGCCATATTTATTCCTCATCTATTTTTGTAAAAAACCAATATTACCCTTCATCCTCATCTCTAATCTTAATCAAATTCAATTTTTCCCTTCTATTCTATATTATACCCCTTCCCATTGTCATCTATTTTTATATCCATCCTCACATTGGTTAATTATGTAATATTAGTTGTTTAATATAAATTCAACATTTTAATATAAATCAATTAGTTATATAACTACCTTTTTTGTATATTAATCAATATGAACATGAATATTCCAATTATTTCCATGCAATCCAATTTCTTACAAATCAATTAATTATATTTACCAATAATAATAAACCAAATAATTTCCCCCATATATTCCTCCAAACCAAAACTTAACAATTTCTGCTTTCAACACAATATACAATTAATAGTATCTCAATTATTACAATTCCCTAGTTAAATAGAGCTTTTTTTCTTTTGTGTTTTAAAATCCTGAACTCTCCTCTTTTTCCCTAAATTTCCCATTGTTTGCACCTACCTTTTTTGGTGAGGAAAAAAAAAAGAATTCTGCCTGCCTAATTTTCCAACCTTGCAGCAACAGCAAAGCAGTTTCAATTTCGTTTCTTTGCAAGGAAGCAGAAGAGCCCTGAGCAAAACAGCGGAGACAAATCAGCTGAGAGCCGGGAGGCCAATTAGCCTATGCTGAAGCTCCGTGGGCCAATAAAATTACAAAAAAAACCACCGAACCCTTTGTTAAATTGCTGGCTCCCCCGCCCCCCCGCCCCCAGAATCCCACCACTGTGTAGGCCCCTCTTGATCTTGAGGCCCTAGGCTGAAGCCTAGTTAGCCTATAGGAAAATCCGGCCCTGCCTACCGGAAGTCCAGAAATGGGCTTGTTTCCAGCCTCCGGAGGGCCTCCGGTACCCAGGGGAGGCTGTTTTTGCCCTCCTGGAGGCTCCAAGGAAGCCTCTGGAGCCTGGGGAGGACAAAAAACAGGCCTACCAGATGTACTGGAAGTCTGGAAACAGGCCCATTTCTGGCCTCTGGAGGGCACGCAAAGCAAACCGGTTGTTACAACCGGTGAATCCCACCACTGGGGTTCTCCTCATTTTCTGAGGCCTGGGTTGGAATACAGGGACAGCAAATGACTTTCTCCATGCTTTGTTCCTCAGTTGGAAAAAAGCAGTCCTGTAAGACTGGTTATTGTTTTTCATGCTTCTCCAAGGTGGTTAGACAATTGCTCCTCCCTGTGCTAATTTTACATGATACTGAATTGATTGTTTTTCTCCTCACCTGACTCTATTTTGCCATTGATTTTTGCAGTGATTAAAAAACAGGTGGCCCAATGAAATGAATGGTAGAACAGGAAACCTGAAAGCTACATGGTGAAGGTCATGCTAAAGATAATAGCAGCCTGATATTTGACATGATGGTGATGGTGATAACCAAAGCAACAGTGTTCCGACATTGGAGCAGAATGCGTTTGTTAAAGGTTGTGTCTGAATTCCAGTTCTGGATACAGGGAGTCCTTGACTTACGACTACAATTGAGCCCAACATTTCTATTGCTACGTGAGACAAGTTGTGAAATGAGTTTGTACCATTTTACGGCTTTTCTTGTTACATTTTTTTTTAAATTTTTTATTTATTTAAAACAATACATCAAAAAAAAAAAAAGAAATAGTCAAACAAATGATCGCGACAGGAACTTTACATGATATTTACACTTTCTACGGTATGTAGGCTTCAGTCAGATTTAACATACATTAAACATAATCCTGGTTATATTTGACTTTTTGGGCGTCTGTTGTTCAACCAAACGTACCATTTGTCCCAACATTGGAAATATACGGAGTCCTTTTGATCTCTCAATGCTTTAGTCAGTCTGTCGGCTTCCACATAATCCAAAATTTTCTCCAAAATCAAATCTTCAGCCGGCAGATCTTTCCCCTTCCAATGTTGGGCGAAACATATTCTTGCTGACGTGGTGATAAATACACACAGACACCATATATTTGTGCCTATGTTGTCTGGCCTAATGTTTCAGTAGATAGTACTCTGGTTTCAGAATTAGGTTATAACCTGTGATTTCCATGATCCATGCCTGTATAATTTTCCAGAATTCAGTCGTCCTGGAGCAGGTCCACCACATGTGGAAATAGGTGCCAATCTCCCCACACTTCCAACAGTTTGGTGAGAGATTTGAATACATTTTAGAAAGACGAGCAGGTGGAAGGTGCCATCTATACAGCATCTTGTACACATTTTCTTTGTATGATGTTGCCCACAGGAATTTCATATGTTTAAGCCAGATTTCTTCCCATTTTGTCATATCAATTGGATAGCCAATATTTCTTGTCACGTTTGTTAAGTATGTCACTGCAGTTGTTATGTTAGTAACACGGTTCCTAAGTGAATCTGACTTCCCCATTGATTTTGCTTGTCAGAAGGTCACAAAAGGTGAATCACGTGACCCTGGGACAATGCAACCGTCATAAATGTGAGTCAGTTGACAAGGGTCTGAAGTTTGATCACATGATTATGGGGAATGCTGCAACAGTCATAAGTATGAAAAACGCATATAAGTCACTTTTTCCATGCTGTAACTTTGAAAGGTCACTAAACAAACTGTTGTAAGTCAGGGAATACCTATACAGTACCTGTCTTTGCCATCAAAGCTATGCATTTTCTCATTTTCATAGCCTACTATGCATGTAAAAGACATACACACATACAATCACATCAGCTGTAGTAAGTAAACGAGTACTAAAACTACGTTCTACAGCTTTCAGTGCATTCGCTTTGTAACCTGATATGGACTTTAGAAGGCAGGGTCATAAGATAAACCTGATAGACTCTGCTGGGCCAAGAGGGCTCTTCCTACCTTTTTGTAAGGAGGTCTCGCTGATACAGAAGTCAGACCTTTGGCCTGCTGCTAGAAATGTAGGCGGTGCAGCTTTTCACATGTTGACCTTTGCCACTTGATCATGAAGGTTTGAGATAACCATGGCAGAAATGATGGGCATAGATGGTTCCTGGGCTGTGCCAGCCTGGCCTGCTCCTGCCTTGATGTTTGATAGAGCCTTTGTGTTGTTTTGCTGCAGCTCTGTGTTGTAGAGCTGAAAGTCAAACTTGATATGCATGATTCTGGGATGGGGCATAATTTCAGGCAGGGGCAATCTCAGCTCCTTTCTATGTTTTTGGGTTTCAGCTGTCAGTTGTCACTGCCCACAAGGAACTGTAGTTCAGCAAGATCCAGATGGTGACAAGTTCTTCACTGCAGGTAGATCAGGAGAGAAGGAGATTTAATAAGTAACCTGTGACTGTGCAGGTTGAAGTAGAGATTGGGCTTTCTTTGAGGCTGCATGAAGAGTCAAAGGCTGGCTTCAGTCCTGCTGTCCTGTTCAGTGCCTGTTTGCTTGTTTTTAAAGCAAAACAATATATGCTAAATGCATTATCCAGTGATGGGATTCAGCTGGTTTGGGCAGACCGGTTGTTAAATTGCTGTCTGGCCCCGCCCCGCCCCTTCCAGGAGTCCCCACTTTGGCTCCCAGGTAAGTGCAGGGAGGCCTATTAGGCCCAAAACGGGGCACGAGGCGATGCAGTGTGGTCCCCTGGAGCCCATTTTTGCTCCCGGGGTGGTGGTGATGCAGGAGGCTGAGTGCTGCCTGTCACACCCCCTGATCACGCCCACCCAGCTGGTCATTAGGGCAGAAAATAATTGTAAATTATTTGAATCCCACCACTGATTATAACCTACCAGTTAGTTTGGCCTTATGGTCAGAATAGCACAAGACCATAATATTGCTTTTGACAATTTATGGAAGTGAACGTTGGACTTTGAAGAAGCAAGAGCCAAGATGGCGCAGTGGTTAGAGTGCAGTACTGCAGCTACTTCAGCTGACTGCTAGTTTAGCAGATCAGCGGATCAAATCTCACCAGCTCAAGGTTGACTCAGCCTTCCATTCTTCCGAGATGGGTAAAATGAGGACCCAGATTGTTAGGGGCAATATGCTATTTAGTATACTGACTTTGGTGTAAGCCGCCCAGAATCCTCGGAGAGTGGGCGGCATAGAAATATGACTAATAAATAAATAAATAAGTAAATGATGGGAAGAGTGGTTTGCTATTGGAGAAGACTTATGGGCAGCCAAGAAAACAAACCAACATATCATCGAAGACACAAGGTTTCAACCAAGGTTTTGGGATGTTGTGGATGTATGCCATTAAGAAGAAGAAATTGTTTTTACAAGTCAAAGATGTTGCCAAAAACATCAGGACACAAAGGACATCTTGATCGCAAGAAAGAAGACAAACAGCCTTTAAAATACCTCACAAAAATGTCTGAAGAGACAGTACCACGGCGAGTAAATTGACTAATTTTTCCCTAATACAGAGGGTCCATTATACAGCAATGCCAGATGGAATAATCCTGGAGATTACAACAGTATTTATTTATACTAAAGAGGGTGGAAGATTTGTATGATTTTATCAACTCAGCTTTGTCTGACAGATGGGGAGCTTTTGAATCGTTCTCAGTGGCATGCCAGGCATTTCTTCCTTGTCCCCACACAAATAATTTATTTAGGAGATGATCATTCCCAGTGCAAGTCTTTCTAAGCCCCGCTGATTCCAGAGAGAGCAAAAGGGGAACATGTGCTGATATCACTCTCAGCAAAATAAGCTGGACATTAAAATGTTTTGCCCTTAGCCAGGCTTGGTTAAGAGTGTGGGTATTAGAGTGGAGAAAAAGTATTAGAGTGGAGAAAAGGCTTTTTAACAACAATCATCTCCATAAATGTGCATTTCGAACCAGATTTTTCCAAAGCCCTCACTTTGCATTGATTAAGTCTATTATCTGCCTTTCGATATATGCACTTGAAGTGATTTACTTAATCTAAAACCTATCCATTAAAAAAAAATAGCGCATAAAAGGCTAGTTTTAAAGGCTTACCAATCTTTAACAACTGATTTTTTTCCCCAAGATAGTGCAAACCTTCCTACACCAGGTTTTACCTCCCTCCAAAAGTACGTTATAAGCTCCAGAGGAGTCAGAGTTCACCCTCAAAGCTGCTATTTTATGGGCAGCCCAATTCTTCCTTGTCATTTGAGGCAGAGCATTGAATTTTTAATAGAACTGAACAATTGTTTTGCTACATCAATTATTTCCAGGGGGGTCACTTTCAACAAGATTTCAGAATAAGACAATCAAATAGACTAGACTAGAATTCTTTATTCTTAAAAAGAAAATATTATTTATTCTTAAAAAATATATTAAAATATTAAATATTAAATTCTTTAATATTTTAAGAATTTTTATTTAAATTAATAATTTTAAGAATAATTTTTATTCATAAAACTATTATAGTAAAAGATTAAATAATATTAAAATATTGAAAAATATTATTTATTCTTAAAAAGCCCCCTTAAGGTGATGCGATGGTTAGAAAGTTGGATGAACTATTGGTGAATAATTATTTGCAGTTTGAGTTTTACCTCACACAATTGTTGTGACTGTTTTTTAAAATAAAAAAATAAAAAAGGGAGAACTTCACATGCTCTTTTAAACTGATTGGGGAAAAGATTGGAAGATGGCCGCTTATTTTATTCCGTTTATAGAAAGAGTGGTCAAAAAATTGAGATGTTGGTTTTGCGTGATGATGATAGATATCGTTTTGATTTTTTTTTACCCTAACGTATTTTTATTTAAAACTTTGGAAGCTGGTTTGGACATTGTGGTGTAGGTCTTACAGTAAGCTATTTTACACATGGCATGGCATTAATTAGGAACATTGGCCAGTCATAGTTTTCTTGTACCATTGGCGAAATAGCCAGGAGTGGGCTTCAAAAATTTTAGCAAGGGGTTCTCTGCCCAGTTGCTAGGTGGGCATGGCCATGGTGGGTGTGGCCTAGTCGGCTTCCTGGACCATGGTGGTGGTGGTGGTGGGCATCTTTGCCCTCCCCGGGCTCCAGAGGCTTTCCTCGAGCCTCCGGGAGGGCGAAAACGGCCTCCCCAGGCTCCTGAGGTCCTCTGGAGGCCAGAAACAGGCCCCTTTCTGGCCTTCCTGAACTTCCGGTAGGCCAGTTTTTTGCCCTCCCCGAGCCTCCGCGCACGCCCTGCACTAACCTACATCCAAAACGGGCCGCGTGAGGACTCCTGGGAGGGACAGGGTGGGGTGAGTGGGGCCAGCCAGGAGTGGGATTTGGGGGTTCTCCGAACTGCAGAGAATCTTAGCTAAGAGGTTCTCCCGAATTCCCAGCAACCAACCCCTGAAAATATCTAAAAGAATCCACAGCTAGATGAACCTATTAGGATCAATCAAAACAACCTCTCCTGAACAATTGCATACAAAAGCCACGTCTGGGTATCTCATGGGAGTGTTTGTCTGGAAGAACCTCAGTCTAATAAACCATTGTTTATTACATCATAGTAATTATATCAAACTTATCCTCTGAATGTTGTTTCCTCTTTCTGTTCTGTCATGTGGAACAGTCTTGCCTAATGTTTTACTTTTAACACGGCTTCTGAAGTTGGTTTTTTTTTTTTTTAAATTTAAGAGCACCATGATTTTTCTGTGGCAATAAATCTGTGCTCTTCACAAAAGACGAGATGTTAACCTTTGGTAAAAATTAAGAACAAATGTCATTTCTACGGTCCCAAGAATAGGCCCTTTTTTTGTGCTATTGTCAAAAACTGAGGCGGATTCAAAACGTTGGCGCATTTCTAATGTTGAAAAAGGATCTGGCCTCTCCTCTCAGTTAAGGATCAGGAAAAAGCAAGCGTGTATTGTTTCTTGTCATTGATCTGTTTTCCCAGATGCCGCTGGCTTCTCTGAGTTGTTGCCCATGCATAATTAACCAGCATTCCCGGGAGACTCTCGATATCCCGCTGCAACTTCTGGGTTCCCATCTACTCCATTATCTCCGAAAAAATAGGAGGCTGGTGGTAATAAAAATGTAAGTCAAATTTAGAAGTAGCTTTTACCTTCCGGGTCTCAAAACACTTCTCTTTAACATGTAACAGGCAGCAATTTAGGAATGGAAGAAGGCCAAAATACCATTTGAAATGACCTCTCCCTGCCACGGTTTTCAACTGGAGTGCTTTGTCTAAGATTACAGGTGACATAGCCCCAATAGCTGACTCCGATTTGGTTTCAGTCATTACAAACTCCCTGTGAAAAGCAAACGCTCTGTACGTTTACTTGATATCTGCTGCCATCTGAATTTGATCTCTCTCTCTCTCTCTCTCTGCCCCCCCCTCCCCTTGACATCTCTCTGTTTCTGCTTGTCATGCTTGTCGGCTTTGTTTCTCTCCATCTTATGTGCAGTAATTGGTTTTTGGGCAAGTGCCCAATAAAGGATCACGGGAACTTGCCTAGAATCCCATCCATTTCTGTCATCTCATTATTTGTAAATATTCAGGAAATACTGGAAACCGCTGGTCTGACTCGCGGGGCAGAACTTTTCAAGAAACTATTAAGCCTCTTCAGAAAATAAATGGTAGAATTAAACAAAGGAGAGATACCTTTTTTTTTGGTCTGTTGGTCCTTTGAGTTGAGTTTAGATTTTATCCTTATAGTGATCATGGTTCTTTCTTTCCTTCCTTCCTTCTTTCTTTCTTTCTTTCTTTCTTTCTTTCTTTCTTTCTTTCTTTCTTTCTTTCTTTCTTTCTTTCTTTTTCTTTCTTTCCTTTCTTCCTTCCTTCCTTCTTTTTCTCTTCCTTCCTTCCCTTTCTTTCTTTTTCTTTCTTCTTTCTTTCCCTCCCTCCCTCCCTTCTTTCCCTTCCTTCCTTCCCTTCTTTTTTCTTTCTTTCTTTTTCCCTCCCTCCCTCCCTTCTCTCTCTCTCTCTTTCTTTCTTTTTCCCTCCCTCCCTGCCTTTCCTTCCTTCCTTTCCCTCCCTCCCTCCCTTCCTTCTTTCTTTCCGAGTTAGAAGAAGGTGGGGCTGGCCATCAACTTTACAGCTATTTAATTGATATTTAGTTATTGTGGAATAATCTCTCTTCCTCTACCATGTGCCAACAGTTGAACCAGTATTTCTAGATCAATTATTGACTCACAAGATTGTTTCTGATGCAGCATTATTGACCTCCTGGGCAAGACTAGTAGATGGTGACAGCCATGTTTTGTAATAAAATGCACTCATTTTTCTTTGGGCAAGCTTCCTTCCATGGCAACCATATTGTTGAGATGGTCCACCATAAGCCCTGACACTGGAAAATGAAGTTTCTAGCTCCCAAAGGTTGGGAATTTCTTTGTGCTGCAGACATCATCTACATGGTGAACTGAAAGTACAATAGAACCTGTGAAAAATTAGCATGAATACCCTGCTAAACAATTTGGGTATCCTGAATTTCTGGCCTTACATCCTTGCATGGACATCCTTGACATACGAAGATTCCTTCTGTGCCTGATGACCGGAGAAAGGAAAAATGGACAGGATGGATGCAAAACTCACAGGGGAATTCGCTTGTTAAGTGTGTCAGGAAAAGTGTTTGTCAGAATTCTGACAGGAAAGGGATCAGATGTAATAATGACCAAATCTGGGGAACACTATGCAGATTTTTTTATTCTTCAACAGTCCCAAGGGTGCTTTTTCAAGAGATAACTGGATTTTCTGGGTGGTTTTCTTTGAAGATGTTTTCTTTGAAGATGTTTCAAGTTTCTAGGTTCTATCATATCTCAAGACTTAAAATGGACACCTAACATCAAAAACGTCATCAAAAAAGCACAACAAAGAATGTTCTTTCTGCGCCAATTCAGAAAGCTCAAACTGCCCAAGGAGCTGCTGATCCAGTTCTACAGAGGAATGATTGAGTCTGTCATCTGCACTTCCATAACTGTCTGGTTTGGTTTTGCAACCCAACAAGACAGACACAGACTTCAGAGGATCATTAGAACTGCAGAAAAAACAATTGTTACCAACCTTCCATTGAGGACCTGTAAACTGCACGAGTCAAAAAGAGGGCTGTGAAAATATTTAAAGACCCCTCACATCCTGGACATAAATTGTTTCAACTCCTACCCTCAAAACGATGCTATAGAGCACTGCACACCAGAACAACTAGACACAAGAACAGTTTCTCCCCCAAATGCTATCACTCTGTTAAGCAACTAATTCCCACAACACTGTCAAATTAACTACTAAAACTGTATTACTATTCTTCTTCTCATCCTTACTAGTACCTATCTCTTCCCACTTATGGCTATATCCATGTTGCTTGTATCTTTACAACTTATATTGTTTTTATTGTTTCCTAATATGATTTGATTGCTTATTAGTATCCTATGACTATCATTAAGTGTTGTATCTTTTATTCTTGATGAATGTATTTTATTCTCCTTATGTACACTGAGAGCATATGCACCAAAGACAAATTCCTTGTGTGTCCAATCACACTTGGCCAATAAAGAATTCAATTCAATTCAATTCAATTCAATTCAATTCAATTCAATTCAATTCAATTCAATTCAATTCAATTCAATTCCTATCCCTATCCCTATCCCTATCCCTATCCCTATCCCTATCCTATTCTCATCCAAGAAGCTTCTTCAGTTTTTCAGAAGCGAAACGTCTTCAAACAACAAACAAACAAACAAACCAGAAAGTCCAGTTGCCTCTTGAAAAAAAGGCACCTTTGGAACAACCATGACCTGGATGACTGAGAATATCCATTGACATATTCTTCAACCGGTTATTTGAAAATGTTAAGACCATGAGAAAGAAATGGAAATGTTTCTTGAAAAGAGGAAAAAAAATTGACAAGGTTGCTGGAAGAGTTGGAAAAAGTAAGCCCAGAGTTACCTTGTGGTAAGATGGTGGGAATGGAGGACTTAGAAGAGTGTCTAATGAAGAGGGTCAACAATAGAAGGGTGAACTTAGAAGAGGGTCAACAATGAATGGATACTGCATTAAATATGAAAGTCAGAGGCCATCACAAAAGACATCTGCTGTGGTCATAGAGGGAGTTTGTCAGAGTAGATTCATGAACTGGAATAGGACTTGGCAACTGGGATAGACATGGCAACAGTCTATCTGTTTCTTATTTAATGACTCCTGCTGCATCACCTATCTGTGTGTGCTTCCTGGATGTGATTTCTGCAACAAACTCGGATAGAGTTGCCTGAGGATTGTATCACCTAAGAGAGGAACAAAGAGTGTGAGAGAGAATGGATCAAGAGGACAGAGAAGACCAAGAACATCATGCATGGATGCAGCAGATAGATCCATCAAGAAGGCGGAGAGCAGCTCAGATAACAAAAGGCAATGAAATGGAGATGGTGGAAATCAGGATGGTTTGTGAAAAGAGGAAGGCAGAAAGAAGTACGGTGAAGCGTGTGGGTAAACAAGAGTTAACTATGTTCCCTTTTGACCTTCTCATGCCTTTCCTTCGTTCAGTATTTCTCTCTTTTTTCACTTTGTGTAACATTTCTTATCCGTCTAACCTCTTGATGAGTCTCTTTTCCTCTCTCCAATAAATATATGGAATAAAATGATACCTGGTTAATTGTCAACTAATGTGCAAAGCGTGCATAATTAGTACTGATGACTATTGCAGAAATAGAGCAAAAAAGATACAGATGCAGAAAAGCTGCAGAATTGAATGCACAACTCTATACAATTTTATGCATAACACTTAAATATTATTTTGAATACAATACTGTATTCAACCAGATATTTTCATTTTTTTGGGGGGGAAATCAAGCAATAAACCATAGAATATCATTCTTAGCACATTTTTATTGTGCTCTGATTTGTGTACAAAATAATAAGATGTGTTTAAGCAACATAAAAATTGCTAACAATGCAAACTGAATTATTTTAAACGTTTCTTTAGTCAAATATGTTGCCTGATTTTCATGACTGAATAAACCTCAAGTAAGATATGCAGTAATAAACCCCAAATAGAATTACATAATTCATGAATTTTTTAAAAAGTCAAGATCAACCAATATTAACTACGAACACAGAAAGCCTCCAGAACCCCACATTACACCTGACGTATCTAATTTAGTACAGGTAGTCCTCAGCCACAATTAAGGCCAAAATTTCTGTTTGCCCGATTTTACGATCTTTCTTGCCACAGTTGTTGAATGAATCACCGCAGTTGTTAAGTTAGTAACACGGTTGTTAAGTGAATCTGGTTTCCCAATGACTTTGCTTGTCAAAAGATCAGATAAGCTGATCACAGGACCCCAAGGCACTGCGGCCATCATAAATACAGGTCAGTTGTCAAGCATCTGAATTTTGATCACATGGCCATGTGGATGCTGCAACGGTCGTAAGTGGGGAAAATTTATTTTATTTTATTTTATTTTTGAATTTGTATACCGCCCTTCTCCCTGAGGACTCAGGGCGGTGAACAGCCAAATAAAAACATCAAATACAAATATTAAAATACAGTTAAAAAATATATATATAAATTTGGCCCCATTAATTAAAACAATAAACCAAACAATTAAAAACACTTAAAAAGAATTAGGCCAGCCCGGCTTGTTGGAAAAGGAAGGTTTTAAGGGCACGGCGGAAGGCACTGAGGTCATGGATTCTCCTTATCTCAGGGGGCAACTGATTCCAGAGGGTGGGAGCCCCCACAGAAAAGGCCCTCCCCCTGGGGGTCACCAGCCTGCATTGTTTGGCTGATGGCACCCCGAGGAGGCCCTCTCTGTGGGAGCGCACGGGTCGATGGGAGGTCGTCGGTGGCAGCAGGCGGTCTCGGAGATAGCTATAAGATGGCCATAAGTCACTTTTTTCAATGCTATTGTAATTTTGAATGATCAACTAAATGAACTGTTGTAAGCCAAGGACTACCAACTATATATATATATATATATATATATATATATATATATATATATATATATATATATATATATATATATATCTACTACCTGAAAGCAGTGGTGAAATCCAATTTTTTTTACTACCGGTTCTGTGGGCCTGGCTTGGTGGGAATCGCAGGGGAAGGATGCTGCAAAATCTCCATTCCCAGCCCACTCTGGGGCCAGCCAGAGGTGATATTTGCCGGTTCTCCAAACTACTCAAAATTTGCTACTGGTTCTCCAGAACCTGTCAGAACCTGCTGGATTTCACCCCTGTCTGAAAGCCATTAAATGAAGATGTTGAAGGCTGATAGGTTGGGGGAAGGTAAATTACTTCTAGACAATATTATTTCTTTCCAAAGGAAAGGATTGGAAATGTTCGTGGTTATACCATAATGAAAAGTATATAAAAAGAACTGACACTAATCCAGTATGACTGAACTTCATCATATACATTTTAATAATATATATTGTATTGAAATGTTACAGTATCAGGTGGTTTAGGAATATAACAGGTGTGCAGGTGAGATTTTCTGAATTTATTTTTATAAATCTACAACAGGAATAAAACTGTAAAAAACATATCTCATCTTCAGAAAAGCAGCAGTTTTTATTAATCATCGTATCTTGTGCATCATCTCCTCTCTGGATCAGTGAGGAGAGTTTTAGAGAAGATCACCAACAGGTTTAAAATCTGGTTTCACAAATATTTTACGCAATGATCAAATCGTTGAAGACCATTTTAATTGAGTTATTGTTATCCAATTTGTAGACAAATTGGATTGTAATCCCTTTCATTTGTAGACAAATTGGATTGTAATCCCTTTCACCTCCTACTCCTCCTTATTCGTTTGCTGGCAGTTACTTCAACTAATACTTTCTTGTTTCTAGCACTCGGTAAGAATTGCATGCCTGTTGGGTTTCCAGGCGTAAAGCTGGAATGTATAACTGAAAGAAAAATTGAACGTTATAACAACCACTCTTCAGAATAAAGAATCCTGGTAGTTCTCAATTTATGACCACAATTGAGCCCAAAATTTCTGTTCCTAAATGAGACTTTTGTTAAGTGAGTTTTGCACCATTTTACGACCTTTCTTGCCACAGTTGTTAAGTGAATCAGTGCAGTGGATTAGTTAGTAATCAGGTTAAGTGAATCTGGCTTCCCTATTCACTTTGCTTGTGAGATGATTGCAAAAGGAGATCACATGATCCCAGGACACAGCAACCATCATAAACATGAACCAGATGCCAAAGTGTCTGAATTTTTATCATGTGATCATGGGGATGCTACAAAGGTTGTTAAATGTGAAAAACGGTCATAAGTCACATTTTTAGTGCTGTTGTAACTTTGAACTGCCATTAAACGAACTGTTGTAAGTCAAGCACTACCTGTACTTGTACAGTAAAGGCTCTGAATGGGTCTAACTAAATTTAGAATGTGAATTTTGTCTTTTCAACAAAACAGTAGGTTTTTTTGCTACTGGTGTTCAAGCTGCAAGTCAGCTCGATTTCTTGCTTTATATACTGGATTTAGGTATGCATGATGAATGGGTGTACACAGTGCCCCCAGTCATATCTAGTTTGATGATATGATAATTCTTTTCAAAAGCCATGAAAGTGCATCTTTACTAGCCAAGCTTTGTTAAGTGTTAACATTACCATGGGTTCTACACAGCATTGATATGGCTAAACAAACTCTAAAATGGGTGTTTGAAAATGGAATTATTCTTTAAAGCAGTCATATTCTTTGACAGACTCCCAATGTCTCATGATGAGGAATTATGGATGGATGGATGGGAATGTATCTGCTTTTGAGAAAACTGATCATATTACTATTAAATTTATTTGCCTCCTATCTTGCCATCAGGCATACTCATAACCATAACGAGGCGGGTCATATCCATAAACAAAAATGAAGAAATTAAAAAGAAAGTTTAAACAAAACAAGGGGGGAAAAACAAAGAAAATACATTGATTATACACACACATACTCGTAGGCTTAGACATTTTGCTGGCTCAGGTGAGCCTTGGTGGCGCAGTGACTAAGTAGCACTTAGCTGCCAGCTGCCTGCAATTACTGCAAGTTCAAATCTCACCAGGCTCAAGGTTGACTCAGCCTTCCATTCTTTCGAGGTAGGTAAAATGAGGACCCGGATTGTGGGGGCAATAAACTGACTTTGTATAAAAAAGAACACCGCTTGGGGGGGGTGGGTGAAAGCCCTACTAAGCAGGTATATACAAACGTATGAAGGCTATTGCTTAATGCATTGTAAGCCGCCCTGAGTCTCCGGAGAAAGGGCGGCATATAAATCGAACTAATAAATAAATAAATTATCATTGGCCATAATACAACATGTGGCATAAAATACATAAATCTCTCAACAACATGCTAAATTTCCATGAATTTTGACAAGAAGGTATTAGCCTTTCACGTGAATAAATGTACATGGAGGGCCTGTGCTGTCTGGGTTCAGGATTTGCCTTGTTATTGCTGTTTTCTAAAGAAAATACTTTGTGCTTACAGTCCAAGTATCCAAAGTAAGCAACAAAACAGCCAAACAAACCCCAAGGAGAAAATCAAAGGCTTGCAGGAAGTTCATTGGAAAAGCGGTTGGCGCAGCTGCCCTAAGCAGTTGCCTCTAAAAAATTTGATCCAAAATAAATTAATGCCCATTGGACCTTCATTCATTCATTCATTAATAATGCTGACTCTACGCATTGGATCTACTTATTCCATGTTATCTTCATTGGATTAAAATTAGCTTCTCTCTCTATGCTGGGGGTAAATTCAAAGACGTGAAATGGCCTGTAATGTAGAATTAGCTCAATGAAAGGTAGCCGAGGGCAAGTAGCTAGCTAGCACACCAGTTCCAACCCAATGCTAAATATTTTGATAATGGCAACAATCCCTCCTTTACTGAATGTATTTCTTGCACGCAGAAAGAATTTAAGGGAAGTGCATGGAGGGAGTCTTGATAGTAGCAAAATAATTTTGAGTAGGCAGCTTCTCAATGAGCATACTGGAGATTGCCAGAAATCTGCATAATGATAGAGAATATTTATAGCTCAGAATTGAATTGAGGGATCCTTGGTGCTGAGTTTGCTTCCTTTCAGACCTGTCATGATGCAAATTAGGCAACTTCATTAGTCCTGGAAAGGAGTGGGGGTTTGTGGAGAAGAGGACTGTGCCTGGGGTATTTGGTGCTCTCGAAGCCTGATTGCTTTCTTGCAGACATCTCATGACCCCACTAGGTTACATCATCAATGCATTGTAAAGGAAACCCTTGCAAAACAAGCAAACCAACCAACCAACCCAAGCTTAGAGAGCACCTAAGTGCTCCACGGAAAGAAAACTGGTTCTTCTTTTAAAGCTCTCAGTTCCAGAAATTGCTAGCCAATAATATGTGCTGGGAACATTGATGCCCTACGCCCTGATGCTGCTCCCTACTTGGGTCATGAAACGTCTGCAAAAAAAACCCTCCCAGCTCAGAGAATCTCAAGGACCCCGCAGACATTTATGTCTCCCTATTTAATTTTCCCAGGGCGGCGATTTAAGCAAATTAAGCATAAAATTAAGCAGAAACATTAAACTCCTTCTATTTCCCTCCCTTCCCCCACCCCCCTTTTTCGATTTGAATCCGAGCGGGAAAAGCCGTTGCGGAGAGGGGGCGGGGCCAGTGGAATGTTCGCTGGGTGGGCAGGGAAGGGGGGGCGGCGGCCAAGCGCCAGTGCGCGTGCGCCGCGGGTGACGCGACATCAGCTGTCAGTAGGGCGGGGCCAGAGCCGGCGGCCAGTTCCGGGGACGGACGAGGGCGGCCCAGCGAGGGACGGTCGGACTCCTCCTCCTCCTCCTCCTCCGAAGACGGCCGCCGGCTCGCCTCGCCTCGCCTGCTCCGCTCCTGCGGTGAGTGGGGGTGGGGGGTGGAAATCAAGGGCCGCCCCCAACCGTGGGAAAGAAGGTAGCCCCCCTCCCCCCTGGAGAGACCCTATCTCCCAATGGCTGGAATGCTTGGAGCCAGGAGCGCCTCCTTTCGCCTCCCTTTTCCTCTCTCTCTCTCTCTCTCCCCTTCTGTCTATCCTCCTTTCTCTCTCTCTCTCTCTCTCCCTTTCCCTCCCCTTCCCTTCTCTCTCTCTCTCTCATCTTTCTCTATCCATCTCTCCTCCCTTTCTCTCTCTTTCTCTTCTTATTCCTCCACTCTCATCCATCCATCCATCAACATCATCTCTCTCTTCCTTGCTCAGACCAGGTTGCCTGAAATATTCAAAAATGCCTTCTGAATCTCTCTCCATCCATCTATCCTCCCTTTCTTTCTTCTCCTACTCTTTCACTCTCATCTATCTATCTATCTATCTTTCTATCTATCTATCATATCTCTTTCTCTCTCTTCCTTGCTCAGACCAAGTTGCCTGAAATATTCAAAAATGCCTTCTGAATCTCTCTCCATCCATCTATCCTCCCTTTCTTTCTTCTCCTACTCTTTCACTCTCATCTATCTATCTATCTATCTTTCTATCTATCTATCATATCTCTTTCTCTCTCTTCCTTGCTCAGACCAAGTTGCCTGAAATATTCAAAAATGCCTTCTGAATCTCTCTCTCTCTCCATCCATCTATCCTTCCTTTCTCTCTTTCTCTTCCCACTCCTTCACACTCATCTATCTATCTATCTATCTATCTATCTATCTATCTATCTATCTATCTATCTATCTATCTATCTATCTATCTATCCTCCCTTTCTCTCTCTTTCTCTTCCTATTCCTCCACTCTCATCTACCTACCTACCTACCCACCTCCCTCTCTTGTCTCTCCCTCCCTCTTTCTCTCTATCCCTCTATTTATTGATCTCATTTCTAAACTGCCCCTCAGAGAAATGCATGAAAGGGACCATTTCTTTAGGAGAGAAAGGGGGAGGCCCCACTGGTCTTACTGGGGCTTTTGCTCTCTGGCTCCTGTGACTCACAGAAATGGCCTCCCCCGCCCCCCACCTCTGCAGAAGGGGAGCCTGCTGGGATAGGCAGGCTTGGCCTTCTGCCCTGGGGGTCCGCCAAGAGGGTCTCCTTCCCCAGGGCACAGGGAGGGTCTCCTCTGCACGGCTGGGGAGGGGTGAGAGTAGAGCAGCGTCTACTCGCCCAGCACAAAAGGCTTCTCATTCCAAGGATTAATTAAAAACAACCTTTCAATTGTGGATGACCTCGGAGCTCAATTCTGGCCAGTCACTTCCGCTCATCCCTGTCTTCTTCCCCAGGTCACAGGGAAGAATAAATCGAGGGGAAGAGGGATGTCCATCGCTCGGAGCACCTTGGCGAAAGGGTGGGGTCCATTGGAAGCCAGAAGGAATCCTTTGCTGAAATTAGAAGAATAGTTGAGTAGCCACGGAAGGGCTTGGTCTTCCTGAGTAGGTGGTGATGACTAAATGCAATATGAGTTTTAATGTCTATGGCAGTGTTAAGAGTTAATACAAAAGCTGCGTTGTTGTTTTTCTTTTGGAACTCTGTTTATTTTTTTAAAACATGCATGCAGCGCCTCCCCCCCCGCCCCCCCCAACCAACAGTGTTGTCTAGAAATTTAACCTCGGAGGTGCTTTTTCCAAAAGGCAACTGAACTTTCTAGGCTTTTTTCCCCCCTTTGAACACGTTTCGCTTCTCATCCAAGGAGCTTCTTTATTTCTGAAGAAGAAAAAAAAAAAGGGGTGTGTGTGTGAAATCCAAGAAAGTCCATCTGCCTTTTGGAAAAAAGCAGCTTTGGCACAACCATGACCTCTGGATGATTGAGAAACTCCGTAGACAATAGTTGAGAAATATTTATTTTAACCCCCACCGCCTTTCTTATCTCTGCTTCTTGCCATTAAAAGCAGGGGCTTCTTGCCATTTAGGGCAGGGGTCTCTGACCTTGGCAACTTTAAGACTTGTGGACTTCAAGTCCAAGAGTTCCTCAGCCAGCAAAGCTCTGGGAGTTGAAGTCCACAAGTCTTAAAGTTGCCAAGGTTAGAGACCCCTGCTTTAGAGGGGATCTCCACAATCCAAAGAGACTTTCTAAATCATGGGGAAAACACTCCTGGGTTCTCCCCAGTTTTTCAGAAGAAGTCTCTGTGCTGTCTGGAATTAACTCTTCCGTGAGTTCCCTAACCTAGGATCCAAGTTGTTCAGCCCTAGAGCAAAATCCACACCTAACCCACGGATTGGTAGATGCCTGTTCTGTGACAAGGTATAATGATTAACAAAATGTGGCTCCCTGAGTGGGAAGCAGACATGAAACCTTTCTATGCCACAGGTCTCTCTAAATCAATAGCCAAGTGGGAAGATTTCCAGAGCAGCATAGAAAGGTGGAAAAAGGTGTGAGCAGATGTCAGCTCCTATTGCAGGGCCAGCTAATCCTTCTACTAGATATAGAAGATCTTTAAGAGGATTAAAAATTGTTTTTATTCTCCTTATTACAGTCCTTGGAAGTTGCCTTTAGAAGAGCTGCTCTAATACAATAATGAAGGTTGGAATAATAACAGGAGTCATCATTATCTCTGTTTTAAGCATGCATATCTGAAAATAGACATCTTATGCTCCACTCAAGAAAAGCGTTCATTTAAATAAAAGATATATTATTTTAAGGATATGGCAATTTCTTCTAATGTTTAGAAACTGCATAGATCATGCCCTTAGTACTTCTCTTTTGATCAAGTGGGAAGAAAGAATCATAGATTTATCACTGGCTGGTTGTAAAGTGATCAACATCCAGTAGTAATTCTGATGATCACGGCGATATGATATGGATTGTCAGACTATGAATTCATAAACATATTGTAATCTATTTTTAGTAGCTTTTCTTCTTGTTTTTGTAGAAAGTATAACTTTAAATTTCATGTTCATTTCTGTATCAGTAGTTAAACTGCATCTTCTCCATCAAGTAACATAAAATAATGGCTAAGTAACTGACCTAATTAAGTACTGCAGTTTAATGTATCTAATCTGTTTATATATTAAATGGTTTAAGTGTTAAAAGTAGAATGTTGAATTAGAAATTACAAATGATATTGCTGATCCTAATTGGGAGTTAGAATTTACTTCAGAAGATTTTTTAAAATGAAAATAATACATTAATTGGAATAAAATAGCCGAGAATCCGAGGGTTTTCAATTATGTTTCCTAATCATTTTTTTCCCTTCCCCAAATAATTTGTTCTCTTGCTCAAGCTTAGTAACTGGCTATCTTTCTAAATAGTATTGATTAACGCCAGGCAAGTGAAGAAGTTAATTTGAGAAGATCTAGTAGGCTGTGCAGATTCAGTTCCAGGAAGGTGTTTGAGAAGGTGTGGAAATGTGAATGTTGCTCTTGTCTGCAGCTCTTTAAAGCAGCTATGTCATTGTCAAACATCTATCAGCAGAGAAAGGAAGATCAGCATTGCAGTGGAGTATGAATGGCACAGTTCAGCCGAGGAATTTGTGAATGTTACTTGTCTGTCCTTCAGCCTGGAAGTGCTTTGAGGAAAAAAGCTTAGGTTTTAGTGAGCAAGGAATGCAGGCTGATTTCTCCTTCCTTGTGCTTTGGAGATTCTTCCGGTAAATGGAGGGGAAACAATGGCTTAGTTGTCATTACTTTGAAATCCAGAATGAGGCCATCATCAGATGGATTGATTTTATTTAATCAAAAAGGCTCTCCTGGGGGAGGGCAATGCAGGATGATGAGTGAACTATCTTCTCCCCCAGGGGAATAATAGCAGCCAATGTTACATCTTGGTTGGAGTAGTACAGTTGGTCCTCAACTTATGACCATCATTGAGCCCAAAATTTCCGTTGCTAAGCGGGATAGTTGTTTAGTGAGTTGCGTTTCATTTTACAACTTTTTTTTGTCACAGGTGTTAAGTAATTTGTTGCAGTTATTAAGTGAATCATGCAGTCATTAAGCAAATCGGGCTAATCCTCTTGATTTTGATGGTGGAAGCAGCTGGGAAGGTTACAGATGGTGAGCACATCACCCCGGCTATGCAACGGTCATAAATACATACTTGTTGCCAAGTGCCCAATTTTTTTTAAATGTATTGTTTTATCGTAGAAAATAAAATACAAAGCAGTAAAACAAACAAAATGAAACAAAACAGAAACATACCTTCAACCCTGGTTGCCCATGATGGAGAAATTAGTGGCTGTGTTATCAGGTACTTGAGCAAAAACCTGTGAATATACAATGCTATTAATTTCCAGTGCCCCTCCATAATCTATATGTTAGTTTGTATTTATTTAAACTGTGCAATCACACAAATCATATGGCCAGTTTTGTCATGTATAGAGTGCTTAAAATGACTTACGAGCATATTTAATAATATAGGTAAAATAAATAATATTATTGTTATAAGATATTATTTTTGGACTGTTGGTTGTTTGTGTCCTCTGAATGAGATTGTTTTCCTGCAGACTTCTCATCACCACACTATGTAACATCAGTGAAGATTGGAGAGTGAAGAGGTTTGCTGGTGGTTTGTTTACTGTAGTTGAACCCACCATCTTGGTGGGGCATCGGTTCTTCCTTGATGGTTCCTTGGTTAGGACACTGCTTCTTTCCTGATTGTTTCTCTTATGCTGGTTCCTGCTTTTCTGGATGTTGGCTGCTAGGGAAGATTAGTGGTTTCCTCCCTGGTTTTTTAAATGTTGCGTAGACAGGTTTACCTCTGTGTTTCTGTTGATGGCTGACTTGTCAGAGCTTCCAGACATCATCTGGTCATTGGAAGATATGACGAGCATTCCTTGATCTCTCAGCGCATAAACACATTGAACCACAGTTTCATTTCTGGAATTGTTGACATGTTAGGTTGAAGCAGATTGAAAAATGCCGGCAGTATTTGAAACTTATATCACATGGAAGGATGACAGGATATGTCAAAGAAAATGTATTAATGGACATCTTTGCTTCGCTGGTTACTAAAGTGCAGAACAAAACTTTAGAAACTTTCTAATTTGTTATCATTGAAGATTCTCAGTCATCCAGGTAGAGTTGAATGGAAGTTGAGACAAGGCAACTGGACTTATATTTCTTTTTTAGTTTGAAATGTTTTGCTGCTTATCCAAAGTAGCTGCTTCTGTCTGAGCAAATTGGTTGGGGGGCAGGGGCAATATATGTCCTCCAGGCAAGTTTTAATCTCACCTAATAGGCTCCTTAGGTGAGTAGATATTGAGTCCTTAAGAGTCCTTGCTCCTAAATCCTTTTTTGTTCCAATCTGTTCCTAATTTTTCAGGAAAAAAAACAACAACAGACTGCCGGCAAACCTTTCTGCGAGCACAATGGCACTATACATTGTCTTCTGTCTTGTTTTAACTGGAGAAAGTCTAATAAATACCCTCCTCAAATAGCATTAGTGGGATCCTGTATGCTTGTTATATTTAGCTGATCTCTTTTTCCCATGTAGATGCATTCTACCTAATGTGAAGATATTTCACTCGTTTTAAGTGTCAGTTTGTATTTCTCTTCAAGGGCATGTGCTTAACATTAATATCTCCCCGTTTTTTCCCCCTTCAGAATCAATGGTGGAAGGCTATATCGCATGGAAGGACTATAGCACATGGAAGAAAAAGCTCATACCAGGACATCTTTGGTTTCCAGGTTACCAAAATATGGAACCAAGCCTGCTGGCAGTACCTTATCGCCTGTTCCAAATGGGACGGCTCCTCACCTTTCAGGGAATGCACAGATCATTGACAAAAATTTCAGCAAGCACAATGGCACCACTCGTCTGTCTTCCTTTGCTTTTAACTGGAGAAAGTCTAACAAATTTCCTCTGGGAGATCGGGTCGGTAATGAATATAACTCCAGTCAGGATCCCAGTGAACGAGTGATTGGATTGAAAAGGTGTCCTCAGTCCGAAGGATCAGTTGGTCAGGAAGAGCTTAGGACCAGTTCAAAGACCGCATTTTCAAAAACAGCGAAACAAGACAACGTGTTTGTATCGCCCGCGGAAGAATTAAATCAGAAATGTTTATCGGGTCTGTCTAATTCTAAGTACGCCAAAAGTTCTTTGTTAAGCAGGTCTTCCTATTCTGGATTTAACACACCAAAACAGCAGTTGAATGGCATTTGTGGGAACCAGTCGATGATAGGCTTGCAGAGGATTAGGGGGAACCATTTTGTCACTCGGAGTAGCTCAGGGGAGAGCCTGGCGAGAGCCACAGACCATGTTTCACCTGCTTGTGAAAAAATGGTCCGGTCTCAAAGCTTCTCACATTCCCTTCAAAGCTCTCTTTTGCCTCCCGCATCTCTCACCCGATCCCACTCATTTAACAGAGCGGTGGATCTGACAAGGCCTTACCAGAATCAACACCTAGCTCTTAGACCGTCTCAGAGGTCGAATCTCCTGTCAAGAAGTGCGCGCCAGTTGGATGTGCCCAACGGGAACGAACCTCCAAGATATGAATTTCCTAGGTCGTTGGCTGCTTTAGCACCTTCTCATGTCAAGAAACAGCCCCTCTTAAACGGTTCGGGGGACGCGTCTCCCCTGAGGTTCAGATCAGGCCGCCCTTCGTTGCTGAAGCCTGTCGGCCACCATTTGGGTAGAAAGATCCCCGTGGATGGCAACGCCGAGAAAGACGTTACTAATAGTTTAATGGAAGATTTGATTTCTGCGGATGTTAAAAGAGGTGCTGCGGATGCAATAGAAGCTCAGAGCGACGATTTTGTAGAGAGTAGCTGTAAAATGTGCACAGATGGCGATGTGGATGAAATATCAATATCTTCCCTGTCCTCTTCGGAGAAAAATGACCTTAGCGAAGATTTTAGCGATGATTTTATAGATTTAGAAGATCCCAGCCGAACCATGCTGATTCAAGAAGAGAAAGTTCCTGCTGAAAAGCTGGAAGATAGAAATGGAATGCCACCACATCAGCTACAGCTATCTTTTCAGGAAAATGAGAAGTCGAACTACAATAATGAGGAATGGCTGCATATACATGTGTCAGGTAAATATGCAGGGTGTTGTTTTTCAGTACTCAGTTTAGAAGCTAATGGAGCTCATAAAATGATGTTACTGATTCTCAAATAAACATTCCACTATTCAACGTTTTTATTAATGTTGTTAATCTGGAACGTTTGGCATTTTAAAGTCCTCATGTACATTTGTTTTTCAATTAATTGTAGTGAATGTTAAAATTCAGACCATATTTGATTTAATTGCACAACTTGAACTTTTGAAAGCTACCATTGTCAGCTTAAGATGTGCTTAATGTCTATGGAGATTCTCAGTCATCCAGGTCATGGTTGTCCCAAAGATGCTTTTTCTGAAAGGCAACTGGACTTTATTGGGTTTTTTTTTTCCTCCTTGAAAATGTTTCAAGAAGCTTCTTGGATGAAAAGCAAAATGCTTTCAAGGAAAAAAAAAACCAAGAAAGCCCAATTGCCTTTCAGAAAAAGCACCTTTGGGACAACCATGACCCAGATGATTGAGAATCTCCATTGATGTTTGCATCAGTTGTCATTTCTAAATCATCTTCAAGATCAGCCTCATTTCAATATGAGCCCAGGATCAAGTCCACTTGCTTTTTTCTGGATAAACTCTGGTCTGGGGAAGCTGGTTCAGGTTCAGTAACCACAGTCAGTAACCAAGACAAGCTTCCTTAAATGTGTGATTGTCGACTAGGGTAGTACATTGTGGGTTCCCAGCCTTTGGCTTAGTGGAATGGCATATGAAGGGCAGTTCTTTCCCCTTCAATAGGAGAAAGCTGAGCTTGTGTGGTTTAGCTTCCTGAATGGGTCGCAGAATACAATTGGAGAGCTGCTTTGATGTGATAAAAGTTTTCCTCAGTTCCTTAGTCCCGAAAAGGAAAGTACTGAAGTGTTAAATTAAGAATCTGTATACTGTATGTATTTGTAATTAGGGTTTTTTTAAAAAATGTTATTTTTTTATTTAAGAAGTAGATGACAAGAGTGAAACTGCCAAACTTCCCACTGGGAACAATGAAATTTCTTCGGAAATGGATTACAGAGCTGGTTCCTCTTTCGAGCTTTCCCCCTCTGACAGTTCAGATGGGACCTACATGTGGGATGAAGAAGGGCTGGAGCCCATTGGGAGTGTCCATCCGTGCGGCAGTTATGATTCTTCAGAAATGAACAGCATTGTATGTATTCTTTGTTTTTATATTATGAACAGCATTGTATGTATTCTCTGTGTACACACAGACAAACACACACGTGCATACACACACACTGATACATTATCAGTGCCATGCAAATATCTGTGTTGTATCTCACATTAACTCCATCTTTTTCTGAGAATTTCATGGCTGATGCAGCATGTACAAAGATCTCAGTTTGAATAAAACAGGAAATGAGAATAATTGGAGAAGTTAGAACCAGAGGGGAGACTGGTTAATATAACAAGCTGCCTTTATAAGATTGGTTGGTCTTTAAATGTAGAAATAAGTGCTTTTGCTTATATTGCTTTTGCAGTTGTAACTTACAAACTTGTTCAATTGTATTAAGATCCTGTCAGTGAATTAAAATACTGTAAGTGTTTGTTTGAAATATTTTAAATAAGAAAAATAGATAGCAGAGGTCCTGCTCTTCAAAATTCTTTGGAAGTGTTTTTGTAGCTCAAGAGCAAGAGTGGTCAGTCTTTTTCGAAAGACAGTTGCTTAGGATATTGTCGTGCAGGGTGCAGCTATCCAAGCTATTGAGAATATTCAGTGTTGTATATTTTTGTCTTTGACCAGTGGCCTATGGAAATTGAGGGTGCACTAGAAAGTTTGTGAATGCTTGATGTTAAGCAGAAAATCTTAATCTGGTGGGCACTGCACACCAGAACAACTAGACACAAGGACAGTTTTCCCCCAAATGCCATCACTCTGCTAAACAACTAATTCCCACAACACTGTCAAACTAGTTACTATGTCTGCATTACTATTTTCATCCTTCCTATTACCTATCTCCTCCCACTTATGACTATAACCATGTTGCTTGTATTTTTACGATTTATATTGTTCTGTTTGTTTCCTAGTATGATTTGATTGCTTTTTAGTAACCTATGACTTACTAAGTGTTATATCTTATAATTCTTGCTAAATGCATTTTTTTCTTTTTCCTTTTATGTACACTGAGCATATGCACCAAACACAAATTCCTTGTATGTCCAAACACACTTGGCCAATAAAGAATTTTATTTTCTATTTTTCTATTCTATTCTATTCTATTCTATTCTATTCTATTCTATTCTATTCTATTCTATTCTATTCTATTCTATTCTATTCTATTCTATGACTGATACCTTGTGGAAAGTGTAGAAAGTTTGAAAACTTTAATTCTTCCTTTGATGGAGAATGCTGATACTATATATGCTAATATCACATGCTAGTTTCTTAAGGTCCCACAGAAGCCTCCTCTTAATCCTCACAATATGAATTTTTCAGCTGTCCTGTTTGAAAACCCCCCCTCTAATTTAGTGATTGGCTTCTATCTGTAGGTAGTCCTCAACTTACAACTACAATTTTTGTTACTAAGTGAGACAGTTGTTAAGTGAAATTTTCCCCTATTTTACAGCCTTGTTTGCCAGGGTTGTTAAACAGATCACTGCAGTTATTAACGGTTAAGTGAATCTGGTTTCTTCATTGACTTGCCAGAAGGTTGCAAAAGGCGATCATGTGATCCTGGAACACTGCAACTGTCATGAGTACATGTCAGTTGCCAAGTGTCCAACTCTTAATCACGTGACCACAGGGACGTTGCAAAGGACATAAATGTGACAGTCATAAGTCACTTTTTTCAGTGTTGTTTTAACTTCAAACGGTCACTAAACAAATAGTTGTAAGTTGAAGCTACTCGCAATATCTTTCATAGTGAAATAAATGCAAAAAATTGAGGTTTTTTATTCTCTGATTGCCCTTTCTCTAGCACTTCCATTTTTTTTGATTTAACAGTACAGCTATCCCCATTGTTGCTTAATTCTTTTAGATATATTTTTGAAAAAAAAATTGTCATTTATCATTATAAATATATGAAACCTGAAAATTAGACAGGAGGGAATATTAATATGACATTAAGATTTATTAGATTAATACTCTGAACATTTTTCATTTTAAAGACTACGAGGATTCTTTTAAGAGTCTAGCTACAATATTTTATCTCTTGAGCAGTCAGAATTTTTATTTGGATTTCTGCAAGGTTGAGCAAGCTTATATTTTTTTCGAGTGGTTCATCATTTTTAGCAGTTGTATCAATTTTGTAACCCTGTTTTTGGTCTTTGGCCCCAATGGCAATAAAGAAACACAAACACAGAGGCTGAAATTGCCCACTGAAGAGATAAACGTGCTCGCTTTGAAAAAGTTAACTTTGTAAACTTCTAGTAATATCTTGTTACCATCCACTAACTTTTCATTTTACTAAACAGGCTTAGAAATTTAAGACACAATCTTTCTCTTTTAGGAGCTGAAATATAAACACTAATGGGAATGTCCATATACAGTAGTGGCCAAAATTGTGGAAACCTTTTGGGAAAAGTGTATTTTTGAGGTTTGATGGCTTATAACACCACTCTTTTTTGGGGAAATTTCAAGATAATCCTATTCCACTGCTGGAATGGCCTGGGAATAGGCCAGACCTTAACCCAATTGAAAATCTATGGAGCCGACTAAAAAACTTGCTAGTCAGAAGTGACCCAGCAATAAAACCCAGTTAATAGAAGCCATCATTCAATCTTGGTTTCACATGATAACAGCTGCAGAACTAAAAGACTTGGTTCACTCCATGGGAAGATGTTGTAAGGCTGCAATTCATGCTAAAGGTTACCCAATTAACTATTACAGTAACTGACATGGTGATAATTTTTGTATATCTCGTTTTTTCCTAAGTGTTTCACTTTTCTTCTTTATACTGTAGCTGCTATTCTAATAGCAAATCCTTCATAAGAGTTATTGCATTACATTCTTGATTAAATTATCTTTCCATTGATATATAATTTTATGGTACTACTCCCCCAAAAAGTGGTGTTATTAGCTAGTTTTAGAAAATACACTTTTCCCAAATGGTTTCCACAGTTTTGGCCACTACTATTAATACAGTCCTGTATTTGAAAACACGGTGTGTTAAGCTGCCTGAAAAAGTCTAGGTGATTTTTGGTGCAACTTCTCTCTCCTTCCCAAATTTAAATACAGTTGAGACTGTATGATGTTGAATATTTTAAGCAGTTCTTTAGAAATGTTGTGAGTAGAGGCTAGGTGGCAGCACAACAGTGTGCAATAACTGGTGTAAACATTGCATGTCAGACTGATGTCATATTTCCTCTTTCTGATTATGTAATTAACTTGGCAACAGTAGTACCAATATTCACAACTGTATTTATTTATTTGTTCCTGAAACAAATGAAGTTAACTGTATGCTTCACTGATCACATGTGCTTACAGTTTGTGCCAAATATCCAATTGCCTAGAATTTAGCCTACTTTGCATGTCTATCTTTCTAAAATATATCTTGATTAAAATGGCCTCGTTTGTAGAATTCTGACACTAGATCCAAAATGCCATTATGGCTGTTTTGTGCCACCTAGAAAGCAATCTATGTTGTTATCCACAGGTAATAGGAATACCATGGCATAGATGCACATGTCATTTGAGAAATATATATGCTTTTGTAATTAAGAAGCAGACGTTTTAACTGCTGTGTCTTCTTAGCACAGGGGTCTCCAACCTTGGCAACTTTACGACTTGTGGACAAGTCCACAAGTCTTAAAGTTGCCAAGGTTGGAGACCCCTGTGCTAAGAAATGAAAATGGCAGTATCCGTATCTGTCAATGTATTCTATTTTGTCACACTTTACAATTTGGTTCATTCAAAGTGGCCCTGTGTGTTCGTAGTATTAAAACAGAAATGTTCTGTGGGCATGCAATAAATATTTTCTTGCATAGAGCCTCTGCCTAAAAAGTAAGAGTGTTCTCTGTTTAATTTTAGTTTACATACTAAATGCAGATAAAAGAGTATACATTTTAAAATATTCCTTCAGTGCAAATTTATATAAAGAGGGCATTCAACAATCTGTAATAATCCCCCTGAAGATATTAGTGCTTTGTGCATTAAAGAATCAGGGGAAGGGGGTTAATTTTGATGTGGCAAA
Organism: Pantherophis guttatus; assembly: GCF_059756535.1. Taxonomy (NCBI): domain Eukaryota; kingdom Metazoa; phylum Chordata; class Lepidosauria; order Squamata; family Colubridae; genus Pantherophis; species Pantherophis guttatus. The sequence continues at coordinate 96,606,344 of NC_142068.1, read as the reverse complement.
ATTTGCAAGGGAGCAGAATGATCAACACAGGGCAACAATGTGTAATTATAAAGGAGAAAAGGGAGTTGGCATAATCTTCCTTATGGCTTATTATTCAATTAATTGTTGCATGAGTGATGATGTAAGGGCCAGGGCATCCATTTTCTCAGGTATACAGAGATAGCTGGTTACAACAAGCCAGGGAGACAAGTCAGGTAATAACACAATTTAAAAAGAAGAAGAAGAGAAGAAACATGACTTCTCTTACTTTTTAATCCTCATTTTATTTGTAAATCATGGGAATCCTAATTGCAGAAAGCAGAAATCCATCCATCTATCTTGACAATAGTAATATTCTTAGTACGAGGCATTTCTAGAGACCTTACTTTGTGAGACAGCCTGTTGCTCAAAAACGCAGTAGTAGTTAAGCTGAGTCAAAAGTGTAGGGGGTTAGCACCCACCCCCCTCCTAGAAGAATGAAATATTTTAGGAAATATTAAAAAGGCAGAATATTATACCTCCCTGGATGAGAAAAGAAGAAATACGTTTAAAGACAAAGCAGCAGCTCCCTGCCCCACCAGATCCAGGGTGATGGAATTAAGACATGGCCCTCAGGATATAATAGGATTAGCCCTCTACCCATCTAGCAACAGAACTCACCACATGGCACCTGGGGAGATTGCATCACTCCGCAAGATTCAACCAAGCCTGGGACTCAAGACAACTTACAAAGTTACCCCTGCATGGCCCCATGGAAGTTTGACAACCAATCAGAATATATTTTTTACACAGGAACAGGAAGCTCCAAGGCGGGGCTCAAGAGGGGGTATAAATCTCTCTCTCTCTCTCTCTCTCACCCATGTGCTCATTTTGCCCAGGACCTCAAACCACTTAGTCCTGTTCACCATTAAACCATCTTTCCAAATAGCCTCCATGTTTCCAGTGTCTTTCTCCCCACTTGGAACTGAACCCAGATGGATATTTCTTCCAACAAAAGTCTTCAATGGTTTTTTGAGCATTTATTCTCCCTGCCTGCTCAATAAAAACGGAGTACAAATTCGAGATTTAGTCACGATTTGTACCTTATAAAATATGGACCCTGGCTTTTTTTTAAACTTTAGCTATGCTGGCTGGAGAATTCTGGGAGTTGAAGTTCACAAGTCTTAAAGCTGCCAAGTTTGAAGACCTCTGGCATACACAAACATTTGACTACCATCCAGTGGTGAAATGTAAAATTTGTTACTACAGGTTCTGTGGGCGTGGCTTGGTAGGGGGGTAATGGGTGGGCGTGGCCAACTTTTTTTTTTTACTTTTTTACTTTTAAAAGCATTTTTTCTACAACCTTAAGAGATTGCAGAAAAAAAATGCTTTTAAAAGCCTCTGACGATCCCAGCTGAGCCACGTGATCATCAGAGGCTTTTTTTTTTTACTTTTAAAAGCATTTTTTGGTCGAAGAGGTTGTAGAAAAAATACTTTTAAAAGTTAAAAAAAAAGCCTCTGATGATCGCGTGGCTCAGCTGGGCATGGGGGTTGGGCAGGGATTTTTGCTACAGGTTCTCCAAACCATCCGCTGCCATCGCTACCGGATCGGGCGATTCGGTCTGAACTGGGAGCATTTCACCCCTGCTACCATCCTGTTACATTTATGGGTTGGATATCTTAATTATCTATCAAATGCAAGGCTCAAGCAAGGCTTGAGATGATTTTTCTGGAGTTTCTTTCTTTTTTTTTTTCTTTTTTTGTTAAAAAAGAAACGTGTATTGCTCTGCTGCTTTTCCACCTAGAAACCTGTCAACATTTTTGCTTTCAACCAATTAAAGCTGTACATTTTTCTTATTGTGTGAAGATGACCTTTTGCAGTAAGCAACCTGCAGGATTGTAGAGGTCATTCTGTGTCACGCTGAGCAAAAACAAGCCTATGAAAAGAATGTGGCTGGAATCTCAGTCGATGACGATCAGTCTTATTCAGAATAAAGCAATAAATTTGTTTTTAGAAACTCACCCTGGAAGAATGAAATGAAGAGATTGTTTTTATTGCAAGTGTAAGAAGCCATAATGAAGAATCTCTATTTTAAACTCAAGGATATTTTAATGGACTTAATTTATAATTCCAAATGCTCTGAATTACTATTTATGAATTACCTATTACATTGGTATTATTACAGTAGTTTAACAAAGCAGTAGAAAAAGGAGAAAGACTGGAAAAAAAACTTATTTTCATGCAAAAAAGGCAGTGATCTAATGGCTTTAAAGAATATCAGGAACATGGAGATCTCATTTATTATGGATTGCTACTATACTCTCTAATTTGAATTTTTTTAATGAAACATATTTTTCCTTACATCTGATAATTAGTATATAGCAATTAGAGATCCTGCAGTAGTTCAGAGTTAATTTGGAATAAATGCTGTGGAGTTATAGCGACACAGGTACAGCATTTCTCTCTGGCCTCTTAAAGCAGTCATGTCAGTCTCCAGGGTTACACAGCTGTCAATTCTTTATTATTATATTTATTATTTATTATATTTTTTTTATACCGCCCTTCTCCTGAAGGACTCAGGGCGGTGAACAGCCATAATAAAACAATATACAAGACAAATTTAAAAACCATATTAAAATAATTCAGTTTTGGCTGAATTTAAAATTCCCATTCTAAAACCCTTATAAAACCATATTTAAAACCCGATTAAAATTATTGTCCCATCATCAATTCTGAAGAAGAGGGGGCTACTTTAATAAGTCACAACTAAATGTTGCATTTGCTCTCTAGCCCATTCCCAAGTATCATTTCTGAATTACATCTGAACCACCTCCATGACATTGCCATGACATCTATGAATGTGGGGCCCTTGATGCTCTCTGACCTTGGTTGTTTTCTTGCATGCGTTTCATTACCCAAATTAGATAACATGATCGGTGCTAGAAGGGAGAAAGGTTGGCACTCAACCTTCTAGCACTGATGATGCCACCTAGTTGGGTAATGAAATGTCTGCCAGGAAACAACCAAGGTCAGAGAGCACTCCTCATTTCAACTCTACACTACCAATATTCTCCTTTTTTTTTTTTTTTTAATTTGATTTATATGCCGCCCGTCTCTGGAGACTCAGGGTGGCTTACAATGCGCTAAGCAATAGCCTTCATCCTTTTTGTATATTTATACAAAGTCAGCTTATTGCCCCCACAACTGGGTCCTCAATTTACCTACCTTAGAAAGGATGGAAGGCTGAGTCAACCTTGAGCCTGGCGAGATTCGAACCTGCAGTAATTGCAGGCAGCTGGTTTTAATAACAGGGTGCTTTAGACCACTGTACTACCAAGGCTCTTGGTAGTACAGTGGTCGTGGTGGGACACGGTGGCTCAGTGGCTAAGACGCTGAGATTGTCGATTGAAAGGTCGGCAGTTCAGCGGTTCAAATCCCTAGTGCCACGTAACGGGATGAGCTCCCGTTACTTGTCCCAGCTTCTGCCAACCTAGCAGTTCGAAAGCACGTAAAAAAAAATGCAAGTAGAAAAACAGGGACCACCTTTGGTGGGAAGGTAACAGCGTTCCGTGCGCCTTTGGCGTTGAGTCATACTGGCCACATGACCACGGAGACGTCTTCGGACAACGCTGGCTCTTCGTCTTTGAAACAGAGATGAAAACTGCCCCCTAGAGTCGGGAACGACTAGCACATATGTGCGAGGGGAACCTTTACCTTATGCTTAAACATTAAACACTTTTCCATTTCAAAAGTATGGGCAAATGACCCCAAATCATGAAGAAATAGCAGTGACCAGAAACTTGCCAAAGTTTGGTTTGGAGGAATGATTTCCACAACTGTAGTTGAGCAAAAGTCATTGTGCATTTTTTTTCCCCTTGGCTTCCTAGAGTCAATAAGAGGATAAAGAGTAAGGTTTGTTTCTCACCATGGCAACTGACATCCCTCTCCATGTGATTGTTTGGCTAGCCTCAGGCAGACTGGCAATGTGGTGGCAGTCAGTGGTTGCACCTCTGTGATTGGATACAGGCTGGGAGGTGGTCTTGAATCCCCCCCCAGGGTTGCTATGGCAACGGCAGTAATAAGCTTAAACCCAGCCTCTGCGTCTTGTCCCTGGTCTCCCTTCCTTGAGAAGTATTTTATTTTAATCATTCGTCATCTTTATTTTCTTTCCTAAAGGTATGGGACCTGCTTCACCGTTCAGCTGTGATGTAATGTAGAAGAGCAATTCTCTATGTATGGATAGGTTAATATCCAGCACTATTTGATGGCTTTTTGTAAACTTAAAATATGTTGACTGGCCCCCTTTTTTTTAAAAAAAGAAAAGAAATACTGCCGTTTTGACTGTCATCCCTTTTGTAAATTAGTGGGGAAGATACAACTTTATCTGCTGCTGCTTCACTCAGTTAGTACAAAGACCTTGAAATCTACAATGTGCTAGAATGAAAGAAATGAGTTTATTAATTCAGTTTACCCTTTTCTCTTTAAGGGACGAGTGAAATATCAATTGAGGGGAGGAGTTTACTGTAAAATATTAATGGGGCTGTAGTAATATTTCATTTCTACATTCGATTACGATGTTCTGATAGTTGTGAAAAGTCCTAGTTGCTTATTAAATCCAAAGACAAATTTCTTGTGTGTCCAATCACGCTTGGCCAATAAAGAATTCTATTCTATTCTATTCTATTCTATTCTATTCTATTCTATTCTATTCTATTCTATTCTATTCTAAATTGTAGTTTGTAAAGGTAATAACAGCGTTCAGAGAGACACATCTATCACCTGTGAAACCAGAAACATTTTAAAAACTTAATAAAAGTTTTCATAAATGCCTTTTGTCCCAGTACTGGGGACTAGTCTAATGGACATAGTTTTATTGACGCTATTGGGATATTTCTTCAAGGCCAATAATCAAATATATGCAAATCAAATGTATTACCTTCCAAATCCTTGGTTTTGTACCTGGAAAATATGATGGCTCCCCTGTGCTGCTTTATCTGTTTTTAACGTCCTTTATGTGATTTTCATAGCCCTTCCCCCATTTTAGTCCAATAATATTAAGAACATTCATAGAGATGCTTGATTAATTGAATGTCCTCAAGTCGCTTGCAACTCTTAATGACCACCTAGGTCAGGGGTGTCAAACTCAAGGCTCTTAGAAGTGCTTAGATCTGGCCTGCGAGGCCGCCCTGGAAACAGTAGACCAGCCTGTAGTGTTTCTGCCAGTGAAAATGGGCTCCTGAGCGCCATTTTCATCTGCCATGGCCTCCTGCAACCCTCTGCCTCCCGAGCTCCGTTTTCGCTGGCAGAGCGCTCAGGCCATCACAGGCGCCTCCAACAGGAGTGACGTCGAGCTGGCCATGCCCCCCCTCCCCTGGCCCCCCGAGGTCAAACACAACCCTGATGCGGCCCTCAATGAAATTGAGTTTGACACCCCTGACCTAGGTAGATTTTCTCCATGAGGATCCATCCCTTATTATTGTGTTCTTCCAAGTCTCCCAGTGGTTCCCAGTGCCAGCATAATTGAGTCCCCCCTCCTTGTTGCTGGTCATCTCTTCCTTACTTTCCTAGACATATTTTAGCATTTGAATATAATTGTATTATGTTTGTCATTGTAGCTTTAAATGATGTTTTATAGTTTACAAGTTTCTATAAGTTAATGCTGAAATGGGTGTAATTTTTCCTTCTTGTATTTTACGCTGGACTATGGCCGAAATAAAAGATCTGTTTTAACCTGAATACTTAGCACCTATTTGAAGAGGCCTGGGGGTTAATTATTGCTTTTCACTTCAATACTAGCTGTGCTGGATAGTTGGAAGCTGCTCTGATCATTGACCATGATAAAGTTCTCTTCTGTAGTTGCAGAAACTTTCAAACTGCATGTGTGTTAGTCGGACTTCGAGAAACACAGTCCAGTGGGCTCAGCTTGAAGCCATTTCTCGTTCCTTGCAGGATATCCTGAACAACCTTGAGTCCTGTGATCTTGAAGATGATGATCTTATGCTTGATGTCGACTTACCTGAGGACACACCCTGTGATAATGGTTAGTGAAAGGATCCTTCTGAAGTGTTCTGACCCAGGCCCAAGTAGGTAGTAATCGACGCAAACAGTTCCAAAACAAACAGACTTTATTAGAACAGCTGAGAATTAACTCATTCTCAGCATAGTCCAAACTAAATTAAAACAAACTCTTCATAACACAAATTCTTCAGTCTAATCACCAACCTTGGTATAATTAGGCAAACTGCCAAAGGCTTCTCTTGGCAAAAGTTCAGAAGCAGAAGACGCCGACCAGAGATAAGTGCAGCAAGACTATCAACATTGTTTTCCGACAAAGAGCCCAAGAGCCGTTGCTGGCCTTTTAAGCCTTATGGAAGGGGCCAATCATCTCTTGGTCCTACTCCCGAGTCGTCCTCTCTGCTTTAGCTGCTCTTGCCTTCTGGCAGCTCTTCTCATACGTGCACTAGGAACAGGCTCCTCCTGTTCCTCTGCCTCTCTACTGTCAGCCTCTGGAGGCTCCAGAGTCTGCACATCACTCCCCAATGGCCCTGGCCCCATCTCTGCCTCTGACGAAGAGCCCTCATCCAGGCCTTCCCCAGCCTCGAGGACTGGCCCATGTTCTTCCTCAGCCTCATCGCTGTCTGACTCCGCTGCCAGGTCCTCAGGCTGCTGGCAGACCATAACATGAAGTGTCTGGAGTCTGTATTACTGATGCTACTTTGATCTCAGCTTTGATTTCTATTAAGCCAAGAAAACCAACAACTATAGAGTGGTCATCCCGTGAAATCTGTAGGACACCAAGGCTGTGCCTATATAGAGGCATTTATCTCAGGGTACCTCAGGGCTGACCAACCTTGGCAACTTTTAAGATTTGTGGATATCTATGGAGATTCTCAGTCATCCAGGCCATGGTTGTCCCAAAGGTTCTGGGAGTTGAAGTCTACAAATCTTATCCCAAAGGTGCTTTTTCAAGAGCAACTGGATGTTCTGGTTTTGCTTTGAAGACGTTTCACTTCTTCTTGGATGAAAAGCAAAACGTCTTCCAAGCAAAACCAGGAAGTCCAGTTGCCTCTTGAAAAAGCACCTTTGAGATAAGATTTGTGGATTTCAATTCCCAGAATTCCCAAAGGTGGCTGAGGAATTCTGGAAGGTGAAGTCTACAAGTCTTAAAGTTGCTGATGTGGATACCCCTGCCGTACGACTTCATTTTATGCCCAAGGAATGCAATGAATAATATCCCCACTGTTTAATTTTTCTGAAGTTTCTTAACAGAACAATACTTTTGAAACACTGTTTGCACAGAAGCCCGTTCAGAGATTTCTCAGCTTCTGTTTTTGTCTCATTTTTAGAGCCAGCATTTTCAGCTAAGTCTTTTTAAATTAGTTCTCACCGATGCTTTTGGTATAATAGGGTTAAAATTATAGTGTATCCTTTTGTTTGTTTGTTTGTTTTTTTAAAAAAAACACCAAAATCAACTAGCTAGATAAGTACACAGAAAACCTTTCTACAGTCTGGAACTTAAGTAACCAAACCTTTTAATTTTACATCCAGAGCAGAGTGATTAGAATTTCAGTGGAAGGTTAGGAAAAATCCGAAGAGAGCCAGCGTTGACTGTAGGTATAGACCGGGTTTCTTTTTTACTGGATGCATTCAAGTCTTGCTTTAATGTGGGTTCAGAAAACAGATCTTGGATTCAGTGGTCGCTTTCAACTCCCAAGATTCAGGAGTTAACTACATCTTGCCCGAAGACTGATTGACCCTAGCAAATGCTAAAGTAATTTGTAGGTTTGTAATTTTCTGGCTCCCTTTTGGAGCCTGTGATGGAACTTGCCCTCTATTTATAGCAATTGTTCTGTGGCAAGAAGTATGCAACTTGGAGGACGGGAGTTGTAAGTCACAGGGTCAAACTGGGCTGCTTTCCCAACTCTACGCAAGCAGGGAATGGTCAGGAAGGAAGGCCTGTTTGTTCCCGTCTTCTGCAAAACTATGAGTGGGCAGCCGAGCAACAGCTAGGAAAAGGGCCACGCAGCCAAGGCTTAGCCATGAGAAGAAAAACAGTTTTAGGTAAGTGGAAAGCTGAACGGGTTTCTTCAAACTTTTCTTCCCCCGCTGCGCTTCTTGGTTTGGCTTTTAAGATTTCCAAACAATTGCCTCATCCAGTTGTCAGAAACCAGACTGTTGTTTTGGGAGGCACTGACGGATGTGTTTTTTTTAGAAGTTTCATGTTGCATGGTAAAACGAGTGTTCTGAAACCTTTCCTTAATTAATAAAACTCTTCAAAGATAATGTTTCATCATTGATTATATAAGTGTAGGGGAAAATCCTTGCGAAGAATAGAGGCAGTTTTGTCTGCTTTAAGTTGTGTTCGGAGAGATAGCAAAGGAACGGCTTGATTCTTTATTCCTCATGCGGCTAAAGAAAGAATTTAAATTATTGAACTGCAGTAGCAGCTTTGCTATACTGGAAGCCAGTTAATTTAGCACAACTAGCATCGTATTTCTGTTGTTTGATGTGTTATGGAGAAGAAAACTTGAGTTTCACATCTTGATGTAAACTTGAGATTTATATCTTGCCTCTGATCATCATCATATTGTGAAATAAAATGTCATTTTTTATGCCCGACCTAATTTATGTGCAATTCCTTGACTTCATTATGGCCAACTGTGAGTTAACTAAGAGTGCCATCTGATACCTGTTTTGGTTTTTGTGTTGATACTAGTTCTGCTTAAATCAGAGTTGCTATATTTTCTTCTGTTGATACAGAGGAATATGACAATATGAACCGTTATGAGCGACCGGACAGAAATATTCGACAGCAGAAAGCAGAGGGACTCTGGAAGAGGACACCCCAGAGGTGGAATACTCAGGATCATTATCATCTTAGTCCCACTGAGCACTATTCCCACGTCCGAAATGATCTGAACAGGTGTGATTCTCAGAGGAGGAAAAGGTTGAAGGTTGGGGTTTGGGATCATTTCAGCAGCCATTAATCATTAGAAGTCCCCCCCCCCCGAGTTAAAAATCTACAGTGATTCTTAGAAAGAAAAGACAGCAGTCCAGAGAATTGTCAAATGTCCCTAACTCAGACAACAATCAACACCTTACCTTGAGGTTGAAATGGCTGTTTTCCATTCCTGATGGGCTACTTTAATCTTTCTGAAAAGATTTCAAACTCAGGGCAAAACAGTTGAAACGAGGCTGTTTCTCACTGAAAGCTTCTCCAAAGTGATTGCGACTGTGTTGAAGGTGAAATGTTCACCTTCACATTTGATATATAACACGCAATAGCCAAAACAAAAATGAGTCTATGAGAGTGAGTTATATGTATGATTTATCAATCAATGAGCGCTAATATTTTAAGATTGCACTTTGTGTGAAGATAACTGGATGGCCTACAAGGCAAGAGCAAGAATAATCATATTAAAAGCAAAACAACAAAATGTGTGTAGGACAGAACAAATGAAACAGTATAAATAAAAATGGTACATATATTTTTCAGTGCCTGGGAAAATAAGGCTTGACTGAGGGTGAAATACCAGTGACACAAGTGCAAGGTAAACTCTTGAGGGAAACCCTTGAAAGTTGGAAAGCCATCATAAAGGAGATCCACTGCCACAGCCAAACAGTTTTTCTGGCAGGGATTCAGAGCAGAGAACAACCATCTGATCTTGAGCAACTACAGTAGTGGCCAAAATTATAGAAAGCTTTTGGGAAAAGTGTATTTTCTAAAACCAGCTAATAACACCACTTTTTTTTTTTTTTTGGAGTAGTGGTACCATAAAATTATATATCAATGGAAAAACGAGATATACAAAAATTATCACCATGTCAGTTACTGTAATAGTTAGTTGGGTGACCTTTAGCATGAATTACAGCCTTACAACGTTTTCCCAGCGAGTGAACCAAGTCTTTTAGTTCTGCAGCTGTTCTAATGTGAAACCAAGATTGAATGATGGCTTCTATTAACTGGGTTTTATTGCTGGGTCGCTTCTGACTAACAAGTTTCTTTAGTCGGCTCCATAGATTTTAGTCGGGTTGAGGACTGGGCTATTCCCAGGCCATTCCAGCAGTGGAATAGGATTATCTTGAAACTTTAAAAAAAAAAAAAAAAGTGGTGTTATTAGCCATCAAATCTCAAAAATATACTTTTCCCATAAGGTTTCCACAATTTTGGCCACTACTGTAGATAGAATACTGCATTGCTCTTAATTCAATACAGAAATGCACTTCTCCTGTGGAGACTTAATAAACAAAGGTTCTTTACTAACACCCTCCAAACTCTGTTTCAGGGGTTGCAACTATGTCGAATCTCCCCCTGTCAGTCATCTCGAAGGCTATGGGGCATCAGGCTTGTATCCACCACTGAGGAGTTTGCCAGCAAATACTGTGGTCTTGGATGAAATGACCCTTCGGCATATGGTTCAAGAGTGCACAGCAGTGAAAACCCAGCTCTTAAAAATGAAAAGAATACTCCATCAGGTTAGTGAGGAGAAAAGGTAACATGTCATTACTTTTTTCTATTATGAAACTAAATATTTAATATTTAAAGACACTGAAGTTGGCTGCTGAAATAGTAATAAGCCCTAATGTCCTGGATCGTAGCATCTTGAATCGGAAATCCCTTGTTTTGGGTGTAAAAGGCACCGTCATTGAGCAAGATAGCTGTTTTGGGCAAGTTTTGGAAGTGTGCCAAGTGTACAAGCACTGTTGTGTACAGTACAAAATAGTCTGTTACAAACTTAATCCCTGTGCCCCGAAGAGTCTAATTTGCATTTCAGGTTTAGAAATGTTTTGAACTAGCACATATGTGCGAGGGAAACCTTTACCTTTTACTTTACCTTCTAGTAGTAGTAGTAATAGTAAATATCCCCATTCCTGCAGAATGGAGGGTTGAGAGAAAGGTCATCCTGTCTGAGGAATGTCTTTTCCCAAATGCTGGGAATTGGGTTTTCAGGTTAATGGATGTTGCAGTGGATGGGGGTTTAGCAACCAGAGCATCACTTCGAATAGCAAGTATTTTTTAAATTGATTAAAACTCAAAATTTTAGTTCAGTTCTGCTTGAGATTCAGCTGGCTGGGAAATTCGGGAAGTTAATAATAATAATAATAACTTCCCCTAAACCACCCAAACATCCACACAACAGACCAAATAATACTGTCCAACAGCTCACTGATGGTGGCCCTTTAGTTCATTGTTGAGTGCAATTATAGCTGTGGGGTAAAAACTATTCAGAAAACGTGTGGTCTGAGTTTTAATTGTCCTGTATCTTCTGTCAGAAGGCAACAGACCAAAAAGGTTGTAAGCAGGATGGGAAGAATCTCTGAGAATGTTATGCAACTTCCTCAAACAGCGAGATTCAAAGATGTCATCCAGGGTTGGTAGCTGGAGCCCAATGGTATTGTGGGCAGTTTTAACGATTCTCTGTAGAGCTTTTTTGACCGCTACAGAGCTGCTCCCATACCATGCAAGAATGCCGTATGTCAGGACACTCTCAATGGTGCTGCGATAGGAGGACAGAAGTAGATGCTGAGATAGATTTATCTTCCTGAGCATTCTCAGGAAGTGCAGCCTCTTCTGTGCCTTCTTCACAAGCATGTTAGCATTCATAGTCCATGAGAGGTCCTCCGAGATATAAATGCCCAGAAATTTAAAACTACCAACCGTCTGCACCTCCTCACCATTTATGTACAATGGTAGATGTACATCTCTCTTCCTCCTGAAGTCAATTATAAGTTCTTTAGTTTTTGTGGTGTTAAATGTGAGATTATTTTCATTACACCATAATGTCAGCCCTTGTACTTCCTTCCTGTAAGCAGACTCATTGTTCTTATTAATGAGCCCCACCACCGTTGTGTCATCCGCAAATTTAATAATTGCGTTGGTGTTATAAGTTGAAGGCCACAGGTGTTAAAAGTTGCCATGGTTGGACAGCCCTGATCTTAACTGCCGTAGGGAGCATTAAGGGGCTGGTTCTCATTCCTCACAGTCACAAATACTTTTGGCCTGGGAAAAGAGGATTAAAGTATCATAGCAGTATAAATCTGTTGGGTTCCTCCAGAGCTAATGCTGCCGCTTGCTGATTATGCTAATTGGAGTTGGAACATAAACTTATTAAACCATTCATGGCTCACATTGTGGCCCCAGCCGGGGAGAGGAATGTGGCCTGTTAACCAACAGGTTGTGATGTCAACCATGATGCCGTCTGTCTGAATACCAACGGTCAGCATTTGTGCTTCCAAAGGCAGCTCCGCAGCCCAAATTCCGGAAGACGGCTTCTTCCAGTTACTGTAGAAAATACATGAAGGAATATAGACCTCATAGAGGAAAAATAAAATTAGTAAAATGGGTTGCTGTCAATACCACGGGTATTTAAAACTTAGGGGGTAGTTTTAAAGCCACCCTTTTTAAATCACAGTTGTCTCATCTTGCAGACTGTTTTTCATAGAGAAGCTGATTTTCTCTTTCTTAAAATAAAAAAATAAACGTCAGAGGGAAAGGTTTTCTCCACATTGGCTTAATTTAATTTAATTTAATTTAATTTTTTTTTTTTAATTAGATTTATATGCCGCCCTTCTCCGGAGACTCAGGGCGGCTTACAATGCGTTAAGCAATAGCCTTCATACAAAGTCAGCTTATTGCCCCCACAAACTGGGTCCTTATTTCACCTACCTTAGAAAGGATGGAAGGCTGAGTCAACCTTGAGCCTGGTGAGATTCGAACTTACTAATTGCAGACAGCTGGAGTTAAATTACAATGCATTAGTCTGCTGAGCTATCCAGGCTCCTCCTAATTAAATTTATATGCTGCCCCTCTCCAAAGACTCAGGACGGCTCACAATACATTTTAAAAAATAATTATAAAAAAAACATTGAAAAATTAAAAACATTAAAAACTCATTCACGCCATTCACGGCTGGATCTCGCCAGATCACAAGAGTGAGATCAACGGCCCCAGGCCTGCTGGAAAAGCCAGGTCTTCACCGCTTTTTGGAAGGCCAATAGGGTGGGGATGGTCCGGACCTCAGGAGGCTTATTGGGCTAAGGCAGAGGTCTCCAAACTTGGCAGCTGTAAGACTTGTGGACTTCAACAGGAGCCTGGATAGCTCAACAGACAGAGCTCTGTAATTTAACAACAGCTGTCTGCAATTAAAGTAAGATCGAATCTCTCCAAGGCTCAAGGTTGACTCAGCCTTCCATCCTTTCTAAGGTAGGTGAGATGAGGACCCAGTTTGTGGGGGCAATAAGCTGACTTTGTATAAATATACAAAAGTATGAAGGCTATTGCTGAGCACATTGTAAGCCGCCCTGAGTCTCCGGAGAAGGGTGGCATATAAATCAAATAAAAAAAAAAACTCCCAGAGAATTCTGGGAGTCGAAGTCCACAAGTCTTACAGCTGCCAAGTTTGGCTAAGACCTGATCATCTACTCGAGGCCAAGAGCCTTTTAGTAGACAGAGACTTCAAGTGCTGCCTTTTGTAGACACCAAGACAAACACCTTGTTCCAGACCCAGCCTGGCATTTTCCTCTCTGGGAGAACACTGAGGAGATTTCCTCTCTTTTTTAAGCTCTATTTTAGAATGTTTGTGTGTTGTTGTTCAGTCACTAAGTTGTATCCCCACCCCATCCTCCATTCCTGGACTCTGACCAAACTCACATTCACTGCTACTGACTTAACCATTTCATCTTCTGCCGTCCCCTTCCCCTTTTGCCTCATCTGTGTACACGTTGCTTAAAAATGGGCATCCCCTGTTTCCAGTCATTGTGGTGCTAAAAGTCATAGAAGAGGCTTATGCCCCCCCCCCAAAAAAACAGATGTGGAACCACATCCCTTCTGGATCTAAACACACCCCAGATGGCCTCGTTTTTTGTTTTATTTTATTTGCAACACCACTTTTATTTATTTTTCTGCCTTTGATTCCTTAATAAAAGTATTGTCAGAAACTGTACAGATGTATCCCCACCCCTCCCATGCTAAAGTTCAAGCTGCTTCTTCTTCTGTTGTTGTTGCCCAGTATTTTAGACTGAAAACAGAGTGTAGCTTTTTCCAAGCTTTTCGTAGACCTGACAGGCTGCAGAAAAGGAAGAGGGTTTGTTTTCTCAAGTGATTAGGACAATGGAAGGAACGGATGCCTGAGAGGGCAGGACTAAGGGGAATTTTCTTCATGGCCATGTCTTGGCTCTGCCTTCTCAAGGAGAAGAGAAGCCTTAGTGGGCTTCAGCTTTTGGAGCTGAGGGTTCCTCAGGAAAGAGAGAAAAGCAAAGGGAGATTAAACAGGAGAGCAGTGCAAGGAGGCTGTGGGCGTCTGGAAAATACCCAGCAGAGGCAGTCGGGAGTATCCAGCCAGCTAGTTGAGGAATTCAGGATGGAATAGTTTCAGAAACCTCAAAAGGAGCAGATCCCCCAGAGGCCAGGTTGGAGAGGCCTATGTGTTGCAGAGGTAGGAAAGTGAGCCCCAGAGCAAGTAACCGAGACAAGGCTTCAAGCACTTGGCAAGCATCAAAAACAAAGAGCTCTTTGTATACTTAAAAATAGGCGCAGGCCTTTGCGCCATTGAAGGTAGGTTTAGAGCAGCCGCCAAGAAAAGGCAGATGAAAAACGAGTATCTAAATATCAGAAGAGTCTTAACTTGCTCCCAGTCTTGGGTCTGGCTAGTCTAAAGAAAAGAAGAATTAGGGGTGACATGATAGCAGTATTTCAGTATTAGAGGGGCTGCCACAAAGAGGAAGGGGTCAAATTGTTCTCCAAAGCACCAGAGGGCAGGACAAGAAATAATGGTTGGAAACTCATCAAAGAAAGAAACAACCTGTAATTAAGGAGAAACTTCCTAACAGCGAGGACAATTAACCAGTGGAACAGCTTGCCACCAGAAGTTGTAAATGCTCCAACACTGGAAGTTTTTAAGAAGATGTTGGATAACCATTTGTCTGAGATGGTGTAGGTTCTCCTGCTTCAGCAGGGGGCTGGAGTAGATGACCTCCAATGTCCCTTCCAGCTCTATTCTATTAGCCCATCTAGCAAAAGTCAAAGTGTGGGACTGGCTGCAGTTAATGGGCCCTGCAGTAACCCTTGAAGGCCCAGAAGGGGGGTTTCATGCTGGCTGTGGTTGTAAAAGGCCCAGGAGAAGCAACGGTATCCAGTAATTATGAAGAGCTAAATCAGCCAACCAGAAATGACTGCCAGTGATGGCAGCAAGCCACAGCGGTTGTGAGGATGGACTCTCCTCCAGGCTGCCTCTGAGTTGACAAGGTCTTGGAATAAGTTGCTTTATTTCATTGCTTTGGTCAGCAGAGGGGAGAGAAAATGTGTAATTCTTGCAAGGATATCAAAGGCCATTACAGAAACTCTGGGCAGTTGTGTTAAATTGTTGATTCCTATTGCTTTTCTGTTTGTTGGCTTATTTTATAGTTTGGACTTACTGTAGGATCTGTCCCTCATGGAGAATTTGGGAAAAGAAGGCAGCTGATAAAGGTTTTCTGATTTTAGTTGAAAAAATGAAATTTCTGGGTTATTCTTCATGCAACTATCCACTTACACTCCTTCCTTTTGTTTATGTTAGATTGTTCAACTGGGGTTTAAAATTTTTAAGCCTTAATTTCCTAAGTCTCGCTATCTTTGTAAGATTTAGATGCTCAAAACAACAACAAAAAAATGTTGCTCTTTTGCAGAATGATGAAAACATGTCACTGCACAACATCACACTCCCAGTGCCATCAAGTCCAGAAGAGGTGGAACCTGAACCAACATATAAGGTAATTGGAGATGAGACCTTAAAATGGAATTGCCCAGGATATTGAAGAGGCTTGGTTCTGCTAGGAAAATCACACCAGACAGATCACAGATATACAATCTAATATCTGTTCTAAACTATTTATATGTTTTATTTAAATAATTCCAAGCTGCATGTTTTTCTCAGGGTTGGGATGCTTGTACTATCATCTTAAGTCCCCAAAATAGATTAGGCACTTAAATAAAACTATTTTAAAAGGATCCGTGTAGAGACATAGAATTTAAGGCAATAACGTAGAACAGGAACAGAGGTTAATTAAAATAAATGGGCATACAAAATTATTTAAAAATCGGACAACACATAATAGAATAGACCTCTCTAATTAATACTTTTAAACATGTGAAAGTGAGAGAAATGCAAACACTGGAAGGCCTTTAAAAGTTAGATTAAAACATGAATATAAAAAACATCACAAACAAGTAATTTAATAGACTTGAGTGGGGAAAATGTCCAATTATTTAATTAATAATAAAACCGTAAATGTCTGAGCTATGATATAAATGAAGATTGTACATAGGCAGTCCCTAACTTATGTAATATTCCATTTTGGAAAGTATTGCACAATCCAGTTTTTCAGAATAAATTGAGTTATACTTCCTACATTTTTGGATGTGCTGTGTAAATTATCATATTTAATGTGTAGTTATAAATGTGGCATCCCCCAAAATGGCATAACTTTTTATGTAAGTCTGATAATATATGGACTGCGTGAATGATGGTAGCACTGGTAGAATGTTCACTACACATAACAGTTATTTTGTGTATGGCAAGTATCAGAAAAGTAATAGGTTTCCAGTCTTTTTAACTTTATTTCTCCTCCTAAACAAATGCCTGTGTCTTGGTACAAAACTATACATATCTGTCTTAGGCAAATGTTATTTATTTATTGAATGTATTCAGCATGTAATTGCTGAGGTCTCCCAGTGAGATGGATGGCAAAGAAATTTAATAAATAAGAGAAATATGAGGGTAGAGATACCAATAATACCTGCAATTTGTATCATTCTTAAACATTTGGTAATGTGAAATCCATTATTCAGTCCTGGTTTCAAAGCCATACTTTTTCCTTCTGCAGCAGATAATTAGACATTATAATATTTCTCAAAACACATTAATACCTTAATTGATGGAAATTATTTTTATGCCAGACTGACGAATTACTGAGTGAGATCACACGGCTGAAAGATGATTTAAAAAAGAAAGACGAGACCATCCAGGAGCTTGAACATCGTCTTGTAAGTAATCACGCCACACATGAAAACAAATGCGATCGTAATAATGGCAGAAAATGGTTGTGCCCCTTAGCTGCATGAAGATTTTAGGAAAGAAGCACTTATTGTATTTTTTGCTCCATAAGACAAACTTTTTTTTCTCCCAAAAGTGGGTGGAAATGTCTGTGCGTCTTATGCAGCAAACATGAATGACAGGCAGCAGCGGCGAATTGTGGCACCAATCCCCACTGCCTGGAACAGCTGATCGGTGGTATTCTGGGAAGCCCATCTAACCAGCAATCAGCTGCTCTGCAGCGAAGGCTCCAGCGTTCCCTGGCGGAGGCAGCAGACACGGAGGAGGCAGCAATGGTGGTGTTTCCGGTCGGCCAGCCTGCTGATCGGTGGGGTTACGGGAGGCTGGGATCCAGCCGTCGCTGACTGGTGGTGGGTGCAACGGAGCGGAGCCCTGATGAGCCACGTGCTGGGGCTGTGATAACGTGCTGAAGCTGACCAGGCTGTTTGCTGCAAGGGTGCTAGCCAGATGAATACCGGATGGATGCTGGGAGGCAGAGGCAGATTTTTTTTTTCTTTTTTTCCTCCTTTAAACCTAGGTGTGTCTTATGGTCAGGAGCGTCTTATGGAGCAAAAAATACGGTAAATTTTCTCTCAGGAAGACCTGTGCTGTGTGGTGATTTTGGTCTACTCTTAGTGGATCTGTTGAATTTGAATTTGTATCTCCACTGCCTCTTGACTGAAGCTGGCTTTGGATCTCCCTGTGAGGTAGCCTCTGTGTGGCTGTTCTTGGTCCTCACCGGGTTTTCTCTCTTCTCTCTGCATGAAGACTGTTAGGTGTGACTGCCACAAAGGCAGTAAGATGCCTGAAGTGACCACGGGCGGCTTTGCTGACAAATTCACCCAGACCACCTGGAGAAGAAATACGGTGAGTCATTTACTGGAAAAGATGCTCCTTGCATAGAGATACTTGCTTATGCTATATATTTACTTTCAGTTGTATTATTGGGTATCATACTTCAAAATAGAGGTAGCCCTAGACTTAAAACCATTCATTTAGTGACTGTTCAAAGTTGCAACAGCACTGAAAAAAAGTAATTTGTGGCCGACCAGTCGGTCCCCACACTTGTGGCCTTTGCAGCATCCCCATGGCCACATGATCAAAATGAGGGCACGTGACCATTGGCATGTATTTATGACAGTTGTAGTGTCCCTGGATTGTACGATCACCATGTGTGACCTCAGCTGGTTTCTGAAATCACACAGTGTCACAGTCAGTGGGGGAATCCAGTTTTATTTTATTTATTTATTTTATTTGTTTCAATTTCTATACCACCCTTCTCCAAATAGGACTCAGGGCGGTGAACAGCCAAAGTAAAAAACAGGACATACAAAATTTAAAAACAGTTTAAAATAATTAGATATTTTGGCCGTAAATTAAAACAACCCAATTTAAAATCAATTTAAAATTTAACTCAAGCCAGCCCAGCTAGTTGAAATAAATAGGTTTTCAGGGCCCGGCGAAAAATCCGGAGGTCTGTTATTGTACGTATCTCTGGGGGGAGGTTGTTCCAGAGGGTGGGCGCCGCCACAGAGAAGGCTCTCCCCCTGGGGGTCGCCAGCCGACATTGTCTGGGGGACGGCACCCTGAGGAGGCCCACTCTGTGCGAGCGTACTGGCCGGTGGGAGGCTATTGGTGGCAGAAGGCGGTCTCGTAGGTACCCTGGCCCTAAGCCATTTGCTTAACAGTTGTCTAATATGCCTAACAATTCCAGGGAGTTGCTTGGCAAAACCCCTGTGAAGTTGGATGTGATTCAATTAACAACCGCCTTGTCAGAAATGGACATTTTGGTTCCAATTGTGGTTGTAAGTCTACAACTATCTGCACTCCATCATTGCTCTAGTGCAGGGGTGTCAAACTCAAGGCCCGGGGGCTGGATCTGGTGCTTAAATCCAACCTGGGGGGGAGGGGGGCAGCCTAGAAATATCAAAGGACCGGCCCACAGTGTCTGTGCCAGTTTTTAGCTGGCAGAGTGCTGCTGGATGCCGGGCAGGCCGAAAACAGGTCGCATGGAGGCCCGTTTTCGGCCCACCTTCGGCCAGCAGAGTGTTGCAGGAGGCCATAGAGGGTGAAAACGAGGTGCGGGGGGCCATTTTCGCCAGCAGGGTGCTGCAGGAGGTGTCCGTCCCATCTCTCCACCCACCCACCCCGCTCCCCGCCACCCCCACCTGCTGGCCCGCGAAAGAGAACTACAATGCTCATCTGGCCCTCGAAGAAATCCAGTTTGACACCTCTAGTGTGCTCTAGTGTGTATACTTTATAATGATATTTTCACTATCACTTCTTTTTTTTTATAATCTTTATAAAAAACATTTATAGTCTTTAAGGCTTAGAATTCTAGACTTGCCTCATTCATCATATTTTAGGTACACATTCAAAAGGCGGGTATTATATATCCTAGATTCATTAATACTGGATTTTGTCGATTACATGGCAAAAGCGAAAAAAAATTTATCTCTGAAAAAACGGGGGGGGGGGGGGGCAATTCTGAATATATCTTATAACCCAGTCAGATTTAACACACTTTTTTCTAAAGTAGTGGGAACATTTACCAACATACATTTCTTTGACAACATTAATTTCTTGACCATTTAGAATCACTACTCCTAGTATTAAGTTTTCTTTGTGGTTCTGGAATTTAAAAAATACTACATTATACTATAATGTCCTACTCCAGTTTTAATTTTTAGTAATTGTACTTTTATGTAAGACAGAGACAATCTATAAAGTGTACACAGAGATAATTTACTGAAGATTTACCGTATTTTTCAGAGTATAAGACACACTTTACCACCACCCCCCCAAAAAAAGGGTGAAAATCTGGGTGAGTCTTATACTCCGAATGTAGCCCTGCCCAGCTTCTCAAACGGAGGTTTCAGAGGCTGAAAAAAGCATCAGAAGAAGCTTCAGAAAAGAAACCCCCAAACAGAGCTTCAGAGGCTTTTTTTCTGAAGCTCTGTTTCGGAGGCTTTCAGAGGGAGGAAAAAAAGTTTTTTCTGAAATGGAGTTTCAGAAGTTTCAGAGGTAGAAAAAAAAGCAAGGCACAGAGCTCACAACCAAGGAACCTGTTGCTAAAATTCACCTCTGGGAACAGCTGATTGGGGGTATTCTGGGAGGCCTATCCACCTGCCAATCAGCTTTTTTCTTATTTTCTTGTCCAAAAACTAAGGTGCATCTTATACTCCGGTGTGTTTTATACTCTGAAAAGTACGGTAAATGAAGTGGATATTGCATGAAATGCCAGGATAGCAAATGTCAGTGCAGTAAATCAAACACAACTGTAGAACTTGTTTGGAAAGTCACGCTAATTTTTGTTATTTAAAAAAAAATGGATATGTTGAAAGTTAAAATTTTTACAAAGGAATATACTAAATCTTTTTATAGTCCCCTTGAGGATTTCTTTTTTTTTTTTTCCCCTTCCCTTGTTGCCTTTGGGAATTAGAAAGGAATGAGCTCATTTTTGTTCTTGAAGATTTTTAGAGTTGGTTTACATCACAGAATTACCAAAACATGGTTCAACCCTAAAGCTTTCCAGGAAAAAAAAAAAGAATTAATTTTTCAGATCAGCTTGAAAAGCCATCAGGTTTTTTTTTTTTTTTCTCAGACTCATAGCTTTTAACCATCCTTGTATTTGTGTATTCTTCCATTTTTATTCCAGAAAATAAATGAAACAGGGCAGGAAGATATTGTAATCTATTTTTTTTTTCAAATAGATGAAAGAAAAACATGAAAATGTATATAGCCAGATCTTTTCATTTCATTTCATTTATTTTTTTATTTATTAATTATATTTATGTAATGACATATACCAATAACTACACCTGGAGATTTACACAAAAGGTAGACTCCACCAAAAAAAATCAATATGCTTCTGAGTATTTTTAAAAATATATTAAACACATATATCTAATTCCTGAAATAGAAGTAAATACACGTATTTAAGTTCTTTAAAACAATATGCTCAGAATTTCCAAATAACAACCAAAGCTATAGTTGCACCTGAAAGATAAATCTGGAGAAATTTAATTAATCCTATTCCAATTGGCAAGCTTATTAAGTGCGGGCGGATGGCATAACTTTAGTTGGATGCATAGAAGCTTGACAAACATTTTCAATATGTTTTCATAAATTATCCTTTTTATTGAAAGAAATATTGAGTGAGATGATACCAAGGGTGGTCCCAGGCTGCTGTTACTGTATTAAATGAGGACGTGAAGGAAAGAAAGGAAATTCGCAGATGGCAAGAAGAAACAAACTTAAATGATTTTGAAAAGTTAGGGAAAAGACTGAAAATAACAACATTTAATCAGACAAGTTACTCTTTTTTAGAAATAAAAAACAAATTCATTAATAGAGGATTCAGGAAGGGCCTGGTGGCTCAGCAGACTGATAGCATTGTGATTAACACCAGCTGTCTGCAATTACTGCAAGTTCAAATCTCACCAGGCTCAAGGTTGACTCAGCCTTCCATCCTTTCTAAGGTAGGTAAAATGAGGACCCAGTTTGTGGGGGCAATAAGCTGACTTTGTATAAATATACAAAAGTATGAAGGCTATTGCTTAACGCATTGTAAGCCGCCCTGAGTCTCCGGAGAAAGGCGGCATATAAATCAAATTTAAAAAAAAAAAAAAGGAGAGGTGAAAGAAGGATCTAAGAACTTAGATAATTATGAACTGAATGAGTCAGGAATCTGACCTTTGGGGTGTTATTAAATTATACTTTCTAAAGTACGAAAAAATAGTTTCTGTAGAAGTCAAACTTCTTAAGTGCTGCGTCCAGTTCCAGACACTTCACTGGAAGAAGAGTTTAAACCAAGGGTCTCCAACCTTGGCAACTTTAAGACTTGGTTGGAGACCACTGGTTTAAATAAACAGGAAGGGATGCACAAATGATCAACCTAGAGAGTCAGCTCCAGAAAATTAAGTCTTACAAGGAGACAGTGATAGAAGTGGAGGTTAGCCTTGTGAAGGCAGTTAAGATTCAACTCCTAAAGAGATGTTGTTCAGAAGAGATCAGGAACAGTCTACAGTGTGTGTGCAAACATATTTCAGCTGAAAGCCAGAGAAATTTTCCTGACAGTAAAAGCAATTTAGTAATGGAAAGACCGAGATAGAGAATAGATAACTCTGGATGCATTCAAGCAGAAACAAATAACTGCTTCTGAGACTCTCGTAGAAGCAGCTTACAGAGTAGCTGCTATTCAGGCCTGGGCAAAGATACAGCTGCTTTAATAATCCAAAGAAGGGACTCTGTTTGCTGTGAAGACCTCTTCTTTCAAAAGATTTATATTCAGGGGACTTATCCTGTCTTCTTAACTCTACTGTGGGGGTCCCCTATCAGAAATGAGAGATGGCCAGGACGGGGGCATTCTTAGTCCTGGGGCCTTGCTGATAGAATTTTCTTCCGTGAAAATTATTTTTTGTTTTCCAGATTTCTGAAACTTATAAAGTTTGCTTGGATACATTGTTTTAACTTGATTGTATATTCTATGATTTACTGAAATATTTGACATACATTTCCTTGGGACCTTCCTGGTGGGTGAAATCACTTACCTCCATTTAATTATTAATTTTGTTCAAAATAACTAAAATTTCTGCAATTCCTTTTCCTGTTTTTTTTAAAATTTGCCTATTTTTAGTTTCTGCGTTGAGCTAACAATCTTTGGAAATAATTAAAAGAAGATCCCAGCAATTTTTATCAAGTTGGTTGTGTGATATGTTAAAATGTAAAGGGTAGTCCTTGATTTGCAACCATTGTTTGAAGTTGCAGTAAAAAGTAACTTGCAACTGGTCCTCACACAGACCATTGCAGCATCCCCATGGTCACACAATTGTGGTTTGGGCACTCGGCAACCCTCATTCATTTATGACAGTCACAGTGTCCCATGGCCACCAGTCACGTGATGCCTCATGTAACAACCACACCACTTAAATGACAAATTGTCCAGTCTCCTCTATAGTCCTAACCTGAGCATTACTTGTATTGTTGAATGTCTTTGTTTATGAAATATACGCAGCCAGACACTAAATTTTAATTATGCTGCTTTCCTTTCAACCTTTTTATGCATACGTAGGACCCTTGGGGGGCTCTTGATAACATTCAGAAGCAAAAAAAACAAAAACAAAAAAAAAGCGAAAATTCAGAAGGGGGGGTGAATACTCCCCCCCCCCCCCAGAACTCTGCTTATCATGAGCTAATAGAATCGGGTCTGTGTCTGGAATAAAGAGAGCGGTCGAAGGACGCTTGGCAAATCCAATGATTCATTTGGGATGGTTAGAATTGCAGCTATTTCTCGTTAAGAGAAGAGGAACAATGTAGCTTTTGGTACTGGTTTTTTCCCCCTGGTTCTGTGTTTTATTTTATTTCTTTCTCCCCCGTCTTTCTCCGCACAGAGTGGTCTTTCTGCTCCTTCCTTCTCTCCCTGGCAGGGCTCATTCCAGGGCATTCCTCGGACTCTTCCACCGCAGCGCAGACAGAGTGAGTCTGTACTCCTCACTCACCCCCCTGTCCCCCCACCCCTTGCTCCACTAGCAGTTTCCCCCTTGCACGCACTCCCCCCCCCTGTCGCTCAGCTCTCGCTCTCTCTGCTCTCCCTTGCAAGAACACGGGACAATCCTTAACCCCTTTGCCTCCTTCACTTGCTATAAAACTGCTGTTGACTACTGGATGGAAAACGGTTTTGTAACGGGCCTTAAATCGGTCTGGAAGTTTTTTATTTCTTTCTCCTGCAAACTATAATTTGCTTGCCCTCCTGCTTCCTGCCCCTCCCCGTGGCATTTTGAAATGTGTGGCTGTGTTCGTCCATGTTATTGGCATGTGTACCCACCACCCCAATTTCCTTGCAAAATATTTGTGTAGATACATTCAAGGCAAACCATATTTTAATAATAATACATGACACATTGCTTTCTTTGGAGAATTAAGCTTGGCTTCTAGCTACATGTGTATGTTTCTCCAAGGGGTCTTTCCTCAAAAAAAAAAAAAAAAGAAAAGGAAAGGAAAGAAAAAAAAAGCACGTAACAGCTAAGAAGCAGCTTTTTCAATTCTGCATGTTGTATTAATATTACTTATTAACTTGTAACTGTTTGAACTAAAATGGGAATTTTTTTTCGCATTCTTGTTCTTAATGCACAATAGAAACAACATTTTTGCTCATTTGTAGTGTTCTGATATAGAGAATATAATTTTTTGTGTATTCTTTAATTATTACAAGGGAAATTTTAAAAGCAACACTGCAGATTTGCAAAACCTAAAAAAACAAAATCTTATGGCAGACTTAATGAGTTTTAACATATGCAGATTATAGAAGACTGCTCTCCAAAGTAAGAACTAAGTCAGATGGTTTAAAATGTGAAAACCAAGAAATATAGTTCTTTTATAGTTTAACAACTTGTATTCCTTGAGTCACCCTTGCATTATTTCAGGGTTTTATATCAGACCATGTTAACTCATTATGGGGCACCCATGGCAACTGTCAGCAATACCTGACATAGTGCACAATATTAATGAACTTGTTTGTTATAATTAAGTACAGAAAAGAGTTTCAGAGTATGGGGAGAAATGAATTAATATGTCATGCTTAAACTATAATGTTTATTTTAACCACAATTTGTTGAACAAACTGGAGTTTTCCAAACAAATAGAATCATTGAGAGAGAGGGGGGGGGAAGAGAGAGATTTCCAGCAGGTGTGCTTGGTTTCTGGATTAATGTTTTGCTTTTGCATCAGTTTTATGTGTGTGCCCTTTTGGAAAGAAGGATTTAGAGAGTATAGATTTGGTTTGGAGGTTAATTTCTCCACCTCTAGTTTAGGAAGGAGAAGATCAACATGGAGAATATGGAACCTCAGTAAGAAAGAATCAACAAAGTCTGCAAAGCCTTTAATACGCTTTTTTTTGGCTTCCCTTGGCTTTCATCTCTACCAATTAGCAAGATTATGTTTCTTCCATAGTTAAACACAAGCCAAGACTTACAAATCAGCCTTAGACCATGGTTTCCAATGGAATGTTGTCCCATTTCCTGATCTGCTATACCAGGGGTATCAAACTTGATTTCATTGAGGGCCGTATCAGGGTTGTGTTTGACCTGAGGGGGGGGCGGCGAGGCCAGAGGGGGCATGGCCAGTTCAACATCACTCTTGTCAGGGGTGCCTGTGGCGGCCCAAGTGCTCTGCCAGCGAAAACAGGGTCTCGAGCTCCGTTTTCGCCTGCCACGGCCTCCTGCAACCCTCTGCCATTTTCTGCCAAAAATGGAGCTCGAGACCCTGTTTTCGCTGGCAGAAGCACCTCCAGCCGGTCCTTCATTGCTTCCAGGGCGGCCCTGCGGACCAGATCTAAGTACCCCATGGTCTGGATGCGGCCCCCGGGGCCTTGAGTTTGACACTCCTGTGCTATACAGATGGATTTAGACTAACTAGAAACAGCTGTGCAAAACAAATCCTGATGGTCAGGGATTCAGATCCAGCTGATAGAATTTGTTTAAGATATTTCCAAGGAAGTGTTAACTAAGCAACTAGCTAGCCTGGATTAACGGTTAAAAATCTGGGAATTGCCCAAAGCCCAGTCTTTTTCGAAGTTCTACATAGGGGTGATCATTATAGTGGTGATCCTTTCACAGTCCATTCCTGAGCTTGGATGCCTTGCTGTATACAGCAAAATCTGGGAACTGAGCTATAGAGGCGGCCATTTTATTACATTTGGATCTGACCATATGAAGGATTTGAATAGCTGTATGAATGTCTCCAAAGGGTTCCAGTTAACTGAAGCCATATCCTGATTATAAATAGGTTTTCTTTGGCTAAAAACAATAATTTGAAATATTTTGTATCGGCAATTAGACTGATCATCGTTCTTTATTTTACTGTCAGTGCTTCTGTACTGGAACAAGTGAACCAAAAATACATAAAGCAAAAGAAACACATGTAATAGTAGATAAATATATCGACTTACAAAGACATCTGCAAAAACAAAAACAAAAAAAGACAGTTATTAATGTAGCTAAAATGATTCTCATTCCACAAAAAAGTAATATAAAGCTTTAAAAAAAAATCTACAATTTGTTGGCAACAGAGATTTCTCATTGTTTGCCTCTGCTGTTCTGCTGTGTTTTTCCAACATCCCAAACTCGTGTGTAGCTCTCAGGTTTTCTGGTAGACTTTCATCAAATCCCAGCCAGGCCTGAACCCTGTTTAAATTTGGGGAATCAGACAAGGTTGGCTGGGATTTGCCACCTAACTGTACACTTAATGTTTAGGCTACTCAGCCTTCTAGATTCTGTTTTTCTTTCAGGTGACACAGTACTATTCTTGATGTTTACCCTGTTTCCCCCAAAATAAGACATCCCCTGATAATAAAACCCAATCAGGCTTTTGAGTGCATGGCAATAAGGCCAAGTGCTTATTTTAGGGTTCAAAAAAATATAAGACAGGATCTTATTTTCGGGGAAACACGGTACACAATTAGAAACAGAATTGAAACTGAGAACTGCCCTTTGATTAGGGATGGGGAATTGGCTTTTTGCTTGTGTAAAAACAGCATCTTTGCCACTGGCCTTATTGGCTTGCTGTTGTTGGGGGTCTATTTTGGGAAATTTTAGAGAGCCAAGAATTGAAGCTAAAATGGCCTTCCAGTGATGTGTTTTAAGAGAAATAATATATCCAGTGACAGGATCACCAGAGAGAAAAGGAAGACAGCAAAATTCCCTATCACTTTCTCCTCATTTCAAGGAGCGTCCCACCTTTTTAATTTTATTTCTTAAAAACAGTAAGCTGAAGTTTGCAATATTTCCATTAAAAAGGGAATTTTTAAAATATTTTTTAAAATTTGGAAAAGAGACCTTGAACCAGTGCTAAGGAGGCATCTGTGGACCTATTGGTGCTTTGATGCCCTTATCTCGGAGATCCTAATTTTAACAGCTGTATTTGTTGTGAATATTATTAAAATTTATCAGGAAGAACAGCACTGCCATGCAAAATTGATTCCAATAAAATAGAGCATCATGAGAACTTACAACTTTTCATTAGAGATCCTTAGCTTCTTGTATGTTACGGTTGCTGAGAGAGCTTATCCATTAAGCAGCTTTTCAACTTGCATAACTTTAAAGGCAGAGTGAAAACTCCGTAGGAATTACAAAATCCAGCCCCCTTCCCCCATATTGTCCATTTTGTCTGAGGCTGATGGGTGGGTTGTAGTTCAAGAACTTCTATAGCATGGCAGATGTTTAGTTCAAGAAATTAGGAAGTTATCCAAAGACAATTTGAAGCCGAGTGACATGCTTACACTTTAGAAAATTATGAAGCACAGAAATATACTGTCTTTAGTGGGAAAAAGACAAACGGGGATATGGATTTATAGGATAACCCACTGAAGCTTTGTGACCTGGTGGACATAATAAAATTATGTGATGGCCCCTGAGAGCAAGATGTGAGGGCAGGATCCATTGGATGACCGGATATAGTTGCATACTGAGATCTGGATAAAGGTGAGTAGGTATGGTTGCATTTAAAAGATGCCCTCCGTTTGCCTTTTTGACACAATCTGCATTGTGACTATCACAATGTGTAAAGAGGATGTTCTTAATCATGGCAGTGGCTCATTGCTGTGTCTCGGCCCTCTGATATCATTGTCCTTGTCTTTTCTTTTTTGTCTCTGCTTCCTATTGTGCTATTGACAAGGAGTTGAGGAGTTAGTCCATTACTTCTGTGATAAAGCGTGGTACAGTACAACTTTAGATTTTTTTCCCGACCTCTCCTTTTGTGTCTTCACCGTTGTGCTTGCTTTCTGCATGGTGCATGCAGATCACACTTGTGCATGCTCTTGTCTTGTTTTTTTCATACATACATACATACATACATACATACATACATACATACATACATACATACATACATATATTTCACTGTGTAAATAGGAAAAGGAAAGAGGTTTTTAATGAAAATTGAAAACATTTTAGGATGAGAGATGTGTTGGTGTATTACCATACACATATTGCCAGACTCAGAAAGAATTCTATTGTCCAACTCACCAATTTCATTCAAAGGTCTTTGAATAACCGTTTATTAATCAGAAACAATGTCAACCAGATTCCTTCTGAGTTTATTTTATCATTGAGAAGCTTAAATTGTATTTTAAGCAAAATTATATACCAGGGGTCTCCAACTTTGGCCACTTTAAGACTTCTGGACTTCAACTCCCAGAATTCCTCAGCCAGCAAAGCTGCAAAGCTGGCTGAGGAACTCTGGGAGTTGAAGTCCAGAAGTCTTAAAGTGGCCAAGGTTGGAGACCCCTGTTATATACGAACACATACTCCACTATATGTGAACCTACACAAGTTTTGAAGTAGTTTCAAGTCAAGGTATTTAAGTGGTGAATCTGTTTGTTCATAAATGTTTGGTTATGGAGCATCTTAATGTGGAAGCAGTCATCACAGGATATGACCATGCTTCCCTGTGTACCCATTTTTTTAGTATAAAAGTTCATCTCGAGAGAGAAATGGGTACGAGAAAACCTTCTGCTTTTTCCCAGCATCAGTAACAAATGTTCCCAAAGATCCTATCACTATACTCTTTTTTTTAAAATGATATATGACTTCTTTGGCTGCATCTAAGTTGAATTTTAAACTACAGTAACTCCACTGGAATATTCCAGTGCTCCAAATAGGTCAATTGTGTTTTAAAGGACACAAATTAAAGGAAGCCTGGGATTGTCTCCCTGCTATAAAAGCAGAAGGCCTAAAGTACATGCTTGATTCTGACAAATACAATTTTGGTGGGAAAGAGGCTCATTCCCTTAACTAAGCAGTGCATCTCTCAAATGGTTGAACTCCCTCCATAAAATTCTTCCTACGTATCGATCGATCACCACCTCAAATGTTGGACAACTTTTATTTTTTTAACAAATGAAACGAGTCACAACTTTTGCTAGTAACTCTTAGCTGACACTCCATTGATATATTGGTGGTCCTTGAGTTACAGTAGCAGTTGGGACTGGAATTGCCATAATGAAACGATACCATTGTAAAGTGCAATGCCACCTGACAATGACACTTAGCAACAGCAGTTCTGGCAGCCTTGGTTGCTGTCATTAAGCAGGGACCTCACTTCTGACTTCTTGCAGCCTCCCCATCGATTTTGATTGTGGGAAGCTGGCAGGGAATATCAGAAATCGTGATCACGTGACCGCAGGCATGTTGCAATGGCCGGAACTCCAAGGACCAGTCATAAATAACACTTGTTTAGCATCATCATAAATTTGTATTGATGCTGAACAAGTAGTCATAATCCAAGGACCACCTGTATTAAATAGACCTACATGAGGCTCACTAACATTGTCAGAGATGTGCAAAACAGTCAACAGTTCCAAAGGAGCAGTTGCTATTTTTATATATACAGGTAGTCCTTGACTTATGACCACAATTGAGCCCAACGTTTCTGTCATTAAGTGAGACATTTGTTAAGTGAGTTTTGCCCCATTTTACAACCTTTCTTGCCACAGTTGTTAAGTGAACCACTGCAGTTGATAAATTAGTAACCTGGTTGTTAACTGAATCTGGCTTCTCCATTGACTTTGCTTGTCAGAAGGTCACAAAGGGGGGATCACATGACCCTGGGACACGGCAACCGTCATAAGTATGAACCAGTTGCCAAGCATCTGAATTTTGATCACGGGATGCTTCAAAGATCATGACTCTGAAAAATGGCCATAAATCCTTTTTTCAGCGCTTTTTAAACTTTGAGTGGTCATTAAATGAACTGTTGTAAGTCAAGGACTCTACACACACACACACACACACACACACACACACACACACACACACACACAGACACACACACACAGAGTAATGGCCAAAATTGTGGAAACCTTTTAGGAAATGTGTCTCTTCTAAAACTAGCTAATAACACCACTTTTTTTGGGAGTAGTACCATAAAATTATATGTCAATGGAGAGATAATTTAATCAAGAATGTAATGCAATAACCTTTATGAAGGATTTGCTATTAGAATAGCAGTTACAGTATAAAGAAGAAAAGTGAAACACGTAGAAAAAACACGATATACTAAAATGATCCCCATGTCAGTTAATACTTCATTGGGTAACCTTTAGCATGAATTATGGCCTTACAACGTCTTCCCATGGAGTGAACCAAGTCTTTTAGTTCTGCAGCTGTTATAATGTGAAACCAAGATTGAATGATGGCTTCTATTAACTGGGTTTTATTGCTGGGTCGCTTCTGACTAACCAGTTTCTTTCGTCAGCTCCATAGATATTCAATTGGGTTAAGGTCTGGGCTATTTCCAGGCCATTCCAGCTGTGGAATAGGATTATCTTGAAACTCCAAAAAAAAAAAAAAAAAAAAAATTGGTGTTATTAGCCATCAAATCTCAAAAATACACTTTTCCCATAAGGTTTCCACAATTTTGGCCACTACTGTATATATTTGGCTGCTTTTAGATTACTTTTGTGATCTAAATAAACACTGATGCCTGGTTTCTTCTGGAGTTGCCCTGAATTGGATTTATTCCTATTCATATAATGATCACTTAGCTTCAAAAGGCAAGAAGAAGTATGATAGAAAAACAGATACATTCCCTAATGTGATAAATTGTCATTCAGCATCTTCCAACCATTTCACCACATTTGGACCCAACCAAAACCAGTTTGCTGTTTTCAAGCCATCAAGTATTGACATGGGCTAGATAGCCAGCTTAATTATAAGAAAAGCTATCTTGCTAATTATTTACATTAAAGGCTTTTCGTCGAGAACCATGACTATGAAAAAAAGATCTATTCTATGAATTGTTGCGTAATAAAGTCTACAAGTCCCCAATATGCTTTTTTCAAACTGGACTGTCTTGTTGGTGTGTGTGTGGTTTTTTTTAAACATTTCACTTCTCATCCAAGAAGCTTTTTCAGTTCTAACTGAAATTCGAACTTCTTGGGTGAAAAGCGAAATGTTTTCAAAGAAAAAAAAAAAAAACCCAAGGAAGTCCAGTTGCCTTTTGGATAAAGCACCTTTAGGACAACCATGATGTGGGTGATTGAGAATCTCCATAGAAATAAAGGAACTGAGAAACACATTAGAGCAGAGGTCTTCAAACTTGGCAGCTTTAAGACTTGTGGACTTCAACTCCCAGAATTCTCCAGCCAGCATAGCTGGCTGGAGAATTCTGGGAGTTGAAATCCACAAGTCTTAAAGCTGCCAAGTTTGGGGACCCCTGCATTAGAGCAATCCTTCCTTTATTTTCCTAGCCAGTGGGATTCTGGGAGCTGCTCTCCCCGCCCAACCAGACCATTCCCAGTTGAGTTAGAGTAGAAGACCGAAACTTTGAATAAGGATATGCGGTGGATAGCTCAAGTGTTGACACAACTGTCTTGCCACTATCTGAATTGACAGTTCTTGTTCCATGGCTATTTTTGACCAGGGTTGTGAATTTAATCACTGGATTAAAATAGTGTTTGGGAGGGATTCTGCAGTCACAAGGAGAAGGGGCACGTTTCTGCATTTGGGACAGTAATTTGACCAATTGGGCAGCAAGGATTTGCTGAAGGAGGTGTGTTCCTTCCTGGCACGAAACAAGATCTGTTTTAACATGATGGGAGCTGAAAAACAGATTTTTCCACCATACCCAGAAAGCAAGATTTCCTTTTCTTCTCTATATAAACTTGCAGTAACTTCTTTCAGTTGCTAGAGAAGTAGAAAGTGACTCATAGCAGTGATTTAATCAAGGAGGAGTTGGAAAAACTGAGCCTATATTTTCTGTTTTTTTCCCCCCATTGCTTTCAGAACTGGGTGAGTGGGAGATAACTAGGGTTACCCCTCCTTATACACACCCTTTCATCTATTTCTTTCCTTCTTTTCCTCCGCTGTCCTGTCACCAACCCGATTAGACACACTGTCCATTAAGAGAAAATTAATCCAGTTATGTTTTTTTTCCTTATTTAATTCTCCCTCCAAGATAAACTCTATAAATGTGAGTCAACTAGTTTTGTCTCTGATTTTCTCTCTTTCAAGGAGAAATGTTTTGTAGATCAAGTAGAAGAGAGAGGAAAAAAATTCTAAATAGATTTCTATTTGAACAATCTGTGAAACTGAGTGTAAACCTGTCCCATTTTTATTTAGAAATGAAGGCTGTTTAATTTAAAAACTTGTATTTAAATTATTGCACTTGATGTTGGATCTGTCAAAATTTTGCATCTGACCTCTCCTCTCTTCTCTCTCCTCCCAAAATTAGATTTTAATAAGCAAAAGTCAGCTCTAACCTTTTTGAGGCTTAGAATTCCTTTTGATATTACACTAATAACTAGTTCAGTTTCATTTTAGTTACATTAGGCACACTTTTTCCTAAAGCAGAAGAACAGGATCTAACTCACATATTTGTGTAAGACTATGAGTAATGAGGCATATGTTACAGTTTGTTTTTTGTTTGTTTTTCAACATATAAATAACATTTACGTTGCAGCATTTTAATGTATTTTCTTTTTGGGAACTTTTGATAAATTGAGGTTTGCTATAATCTAATTCTCAGTTTTAATAATTGTTTTATTCCGTCCCATTTACTGTCAAATACTAGTACATAATTTTCTTTCTTGTACTGATCAAATTCCATTTTGTCACCCCTCAATGGTGGTGGTATTTTATAATATAAAGAGGAAAGTATCCTTCAGTAGATATATATGGTAAGAAAGGATCATCCTGTAGAAAAATTAAATCACTTTGTATTTGTGTGTAACGCTGCCTGGTCCATGATGAGGCAAAGAGGTTGAATAACTATTTTATTATCCTCCATTGGGTAACTTAAAATCCTGAAATGGAAGAGAGCCCTTTTTACATCAGCAAAAAATAATAATACCCCTCAAAGCCTCCAGGCACTGATATAAATAGAGGGATTGTGTGAGATTGTTGTATGTTGAGGGCAGTTTGTGTTTTATGTGTCGTATGTTTTCTGTCTACAAATCACTCTGGTCTATATTTGCCATCTGCAACAGTTGCATGTCTTCTAACATCACATCTATGCAGGTGGGTACATTGTGTATAGAAAACAGTAAAATATATCTGTTAAAATCAGGCCACATCAATTAACTCAGGATGTACAGTGCTAAAATGAGACTAAAACACAGGGAACGTATGATGCAGCTTACTGTCTGTTTTATCTTGTGAAAACTGTGAGGGAGAGACCTTTCTCAGGCCTGTACCCTATTTAGTCATTCACCAAGTTATGGAATTTTTCCTTACACTCATTATCGTTTCTGAGAGAGAATGATCATGAAACAGGACTACTGTAGTAATCCCAGGTTGTATACTCTGCATTGAAACATAGCTTATTAAGCCAGCCTAGATAACCTTCTAACTAAGCCTACCATTTATTAACAGCTGAAGAACCCAAAGACTTTATGGAGATTTCAACATCCGATTAATCCAATAAATCAACATATTCTTGCAAATAATAAGCTTTAACCAATGGATCTTGGGAAGACGGTGCTCATGTGGTTAAATTTGCTTATACAGCATTTAATTGTGGCACAGTTACGTCTGCTATTGTGGATAAAACAATAGGAATAGGCCAGTTTTTCTACTCTAATGCAGGGATCTCCAACCTTGGTAACTTTTAAGACTTTAAACTTCAAGCATAGCTGGCTGGGGAATTCTGGGAGTTGAAGTCTACAAGTCTTAAAGTTGCCAAGGTTGGAGATCCCTGCAGTAATGGATGAAATATTTGGAGGGGTTGCCCAATTCATCTGAACCAGTAAAGACCCTATCAAATGAAGACAATGACCTCCTTTTCCGACATTTGTTTACTGGTACAGTTGCTGCATTGCTCCCCAACTATGGAGGATAATTGCCTTGGGAGTTGCCTTCAACTGTCACTTCAGGAAAAGTCTTTTAACTGCATTTAGGGTAAAGAGTCCAGTGCCTCCTTTTTACCTGTCCTTTTCTAGTTTGAAGATTAGTTGATTTTAACTGTTTTTAGCTGATACAATTTCATGTTTTAGTACAGGGGTCTCCAAACTTGTCAACTTTAAGATTTGTGGACTTCAACTCCCAGAGTTCCTCAGCCAGCTTTGCTAAGGCCACAAGTCTTAAAGTTGCCAAGATTGGAGCCTTCTGTTTTAGTATTAGTTTCCTTGAGTGACCTCTGGGCTAGAAGGCAAAAATACAGGTGAACAAGGAACAATAATAAGAGTTCAGTTGGGTGTTGGAATTGTATAGATTTACATACAGACCTAAATATAATCATGAATTTTGACTGCAAAAGCCTATTCCTTTAGTGTCCTTGCACAGGCATGGAAAACATTGGTTCCTTTGCCCTTTGCTCATTAGCTTTAAACACAAAAGTTAATTTTTAAGCAGATGCCAGTAAGATTCCCATGCTTTCTTTTCCTAATCCATTGGCATGTACTGTTTCCTCTATAGCCTCAAGTACTACAGCCTTCCAGCCACCTTCCCCGTTCCGCAGACCTCAGCCAGGGAAAACTAGCAAAAGCATCACCCACCGTGGCTCGCAGTGAGCCCCCTCCTCAGGACCAACCGGAACACTTTGGCCACAAAGACGACCACGCTGCCCTGGGCTCCGGCACTGACAGCGGACGTGAACCAAGCACTTTAAACACACAGCGGAACGATGACAACTCCCTGGCGAATGCACATTCCATCAAGAATGAAACGGTCAGAGAAAAAGCGAAAGACGTCGCTGGTCAGAAATTGAATGCCTCGCAGCCCCTTGCCCCCTCGGCCCAGTTGAATGCGCAGGATGGGCAGGCCACGCCAGCTCTAAAAAGTCACAGCTCCAGGCCAAACCAGGCTTTGCCACCAAAGATGTCAAGAGCTCTCCGAGCCCCAAAGCAGACCGCGCCAGTGCCTCCTCCAGCAAGCTCTTCGAGAGACTCCCTGGTGCCTCCACCGAGCGGCCAAGCACAACCCCAGTCAGTGTCTAACCTCTCCCTTCTGAGCAGCAGGACCCAGAGGGCCTCCAAACTTCGCCCTCCGGCCATTTCCTTCCGCCCCAAGCAGAGGACGACCCCCCAAACCATCGTAGCTCCTGAGCAGCAGAGATTTCAGGCTGGCCCCTCGAAGCTCCTGACGCCAGCAAAAGACGCCCCACAGAGCCGAGATCCGGCCCTTCGCCCCGGGGAGGGGGCCCTGACTTTTCACCGTCACTCCCGACTCCCTAAACCAAAGACGTAGCCCGAGTGGGATTCTCCCATGTCGTTGCCGCGGTCCTGTCCCATGACGCTGCTTGCCCGCCCTTTTCCTGTCCAGGAGGCTCCGGCGAGAGCCTGGAAGGCACCAAACGATGCGCATCATCAGATGCTGCTTCTTCTAGTCTCAGTTTTACCCTCTTAAAAAAAAAAAGTGCATTGCTTCTTCAAGCCTCGATCTGCACGAGCCTGTGACCTCTCCTGATGGCGCCGATGGTCTCCTCTGTCCGGGAAAGTTGCTGATGGAAATTGTATCCTTTAGATCAGGGGTCTCCAACCTTGGCAACTTTTAAGACTTGTGGACTTCAACTCCCAGAGTTCCTCAGCCAGCTTTGCTTTGCTGGCTGAGGAACTCTAGGAGTTGAAGTCCACAAGTCTTAAAAGTTGCCAAGGTTGGAGACCCCTGCTTTAGATGTCTCCCCGAAGAATAGATGACTGAGAGGCCCAACTTCCGGTTCTGGGAATTAATTAGAGAGTGATGGACAAATGATACTGTTGATCTTTCTTTTGTTGTTGTTGTTTTCTTCCTTTCACGTTACTCTTCAGCCATAAGTCTGTCTCTCAAGAGGCCTATGCAAATTGTCTCTATTTATAACCCCAAACTTTGTAAAAGATGTATATTTAATATTTAACGGAGGTTGTATGTTTTCGCAAGGAAGATCCCAAACTGTTCTCTGTGTTTTTGGGGTCCCTAATTCATGGTTCACAAGTGGCCACAAAATTTCACAGGGTGAAATGGATATATTTATATTTAAAAGTCTTACCCGTTCCTTGTAGATAAGCTCTGTAGAATATATAAGTGTTACTCAATTATCATGGCGTAACTGAAAAGCAGTATTTAATATATATCCCAGACTTTGGTTTATACCGACGGTTGTCAAATGGCATGTGATGTGACTCTGGAAATGAGGAGTCCATGACCGCCAGCTTGTAAATTTTCATTTCAAGGCTTGCTTAACGGTAACATTATTTATTGAGTTCTGTTACAACTAAAACATCTCAAGAAGCCAATCTGGAATGTTTGCACAAAATTCTGCCATATATGTAGGGATTCAGAAATTATTTTTCATAATAAAGCTTACATTTTTTTAAACCCTATTTTTAAAAATGCCAAACGCATTTATGTACACATACACACTTGGGGGAAATCTTGGGAAGTCACAAAAGTCACGTTTTAATCTTTGGGGAAAGTTGATAGACAGTCACTGGAGACTGAGAAATTCTGTCCAATAGGCCATCAATGGAAGGGAGGGAAATAGAAATAGAAGAAATAGAAGTTGCAAATGTGATTCAGTTGTCTTGAAATCTTATTCCAGTATCAATCTGAGAACACTTGTTTGAAATGGCATTTTTTAAAAAAACACTTAAAAGTGTTAAATGAAATTTGAAAAATCTACCACAGCACTGATTTTGAGCTCTGCTGAATATTAGTTATAGAATGTTTCTTATAGAAAAACGCACCCTTTAAAAAAAATAAAATCAAAATAACCTCCCCAAATCTGGCACCCTCCAAATATGTCAGGCTAAATCAGAGTTCTTCAAACTTGGCAGTTTTAAGACTTGTGGACTTCAACTCCCAGAATTCTCCAGCCAGCTATGCATAGCTGGAGAATTCTGGGAGTTGAAGTCCACAAGTCTTAAAGCTGCCAAGTTTGAAGATCTCTGGGCTAAAATCTTCCATCGTCCTCAAATAACCTGGCTTGTTAGCTGGAAACCGTGGTGTATTTGGAGGGCGCCAGATAGGCTAAATTAAGCCAGGGAAAAGTAGCTTTGCTTTTCTTAAGCAGGATAAGTAAGAAATATATGCAGCCAACTTAAGTTTATCATCGAAAGACCGACCAAGAGCCCTTAGCTGTGTTTGTGTCGCTTGTAAACCTTGAAGGTACGCAGTGAAATGTTCTTGATGTTGTTGGCCAGAAAATGCTTTCTTGAGGGGGAAAAAAAAACCCCGTTTTCTTCAAATGGCAGACATGCTTTAAGCTTCAGTTGCCTTTTTTTTCTGTGATCAGGGATAGCGGTTGAAGGAGGGTTGCGTTTAAAACGGGCAGGGGTTTTCTGTCATAACGCTAGCCCCACAAACTTCGATGTGGATCACACCTTGTTTAATCCAAGCTGACCAGCACATCAGTCCAGGTAGCTGGGGCTGAACCCCTGGCTAATCCGTCTGGCACTGTGCCAGACCAGCCGGAGCCTGTCAAGCGAGCAGTTGTCCAAGCAAGCTGACTGATCCAATGGGACCCAAGGGTCTGCCTCCTTTCGGCACTATAAATAAGACGGAATCCTATGTAGTTGCACAAATGGCAGTCCAGAAGGGATTAAAAAAATTAAAAATCTACAACCACTTTCTTGCTGTTTTTGACACCTTGAACAGACTCGAGCTGTTCTTCCCTCAATAGTTAACACCCATCTTCTTGTCCCAATCAGGGCGTGGATGTACCATGTCAACAGAAGATGCCTAACCACCCAGGGGTACCTGTAGAGTTAGACCGAGGAAAAACATTGGAGAGGGTTGTCCCATTTCTCAGTGGCAAGAAATAACCGTAATCCGGTTTATTAAAAGCGCGACTGCGTCAGGTTGAATTTCTATATCGGTACCAGTATTTCAGTATGCATTGGGAGGCCTTCAAGTAGCATTTTTAAATTCATGTTCCCAGCGTTACTGTTAGCCAAAGGTCTTCAAACTTGGCAGCTTTAAGACTTGTGGACTTCAATTCTCCAGCCAGCTATGGAATTCTGGGAGTTGAAGTCCACAAGTCTTAAAGCTGCCAAGTTTGAAGACCTCTGCTGTAAGCACTTAATGAGAAGTAACCCTTGGAAGGTGGCCTCTTCGCTTCAGGAAGATACAGCACTTGGGGGGGAATTACTTTCCAAAGATAACAGTCGCCTTTTGCTCCCAATTCCATTGTCATACTGGCCAGTGAGAAGCAAGCTGGTGGTAGCAGATAGCAGCATGCGAGTTTGATGTTCAACTTCTAAACTGTGTCTTGAGGCAACTTGGAAGTCCCTCGCCCAGAGGGGGTTGACTGAGCTGCCCTGAGTCGTAACTTCGGGCATTGATTGGGCAAAGCCAAGGTGGGACCGGGTGGGTTTTTAATCATGGTTTGTGAGTCTCCCTTATACAACTGACAGGGCCTACCTTTTTGAATGCAGTTTTGTTGGAGAAAGTTCTTACGTATGTTTAGGATGTCCAGTGGATGAAAGGCATTTCTTATTTTCAAAGCTGGCCTGCAGTGTGACTTGAAGGCTCATTCAAAGTTGCTAGGAGTCTCAGATAGGCAGCCAGATTCCCAGTGGCCTTAATGATTTCTTTAAAGTGGGGGGGGGGGGGAATCTGGGATTTTATTAATCTTTACTTTTGGCTAACATGCATTGTGTCCATTGGATTCTGCTGCATTATGCAATAATTCCTAAGGTATTTAAACCACTCCAATGTGTATAATGAAGTGGAACAAAACAGATTTGCACTTGATGAGCATGGAGTTGTGCCTAAATTTAAAGATTAAATTTAAAGGCTGAAGCAGTGAAATAGTTTTTCAGTATATATTAATGTTCGTGTTTCAGGTTTTTTAAACATAAATCCTCCTTTCCATGGAGGATTCAGCCCATAAAATGCCTCTTCATTATCCCAAAATATTCGTGGAACGGTGGCTTGCATGCCTACACAACCTGGTCTTGCAAAGCTTTTGTCTTGTTAAAGCATCTTCTTTCTGAACCTCCACATTCTTCATGCCATAACTCAAAAGTGAAAATCCCTAAAACGTTTGCCAAAGCTAAGGCTTGCCGTTAGAATTGCTTGATTTAATTGTGGTGTTTTTTTTAAAAAATACTCTGCAATAACTACCACCTGCCTTGTGCAAACAAGGAGCATTGCATATTTCAAGAGTTTGGAATCCAGTTATAGGGACTTGCAAACTGACTTAGTCTCAAATGCTGTGTTTGGAGGTCAATAGAGTGTCCTTGCCACCCATTCTTTGCGTGCCTGAAGCCATTTGTCTGATGGTACATTAGCATCCTAAGGTTCATTTTTCCCCCCCACCCTCTTTTTTTTTTTGGCATTATTGTTGCTTTTGGTAGACCAACCTGCTACCGCCAGAAGCATCCTGGCACCAGACTGACAATTCCATTTGCTCTGCCCTCCATCATTGTAGCGGTTCTTCAAATGCAACGGACCTGGTCCAGCTGAAGCGGGCCAAGGCCTTTGAAGACCCCCTAGATTTAAACTTGTCCTTGCCTTTGGCTGGTGCAGCCTCTGTGGCTGTGAGATGTGGGATTATCGTGTCAGTGAGTAGTGCCTTGTTGAAACACGATCATGGTTAGAGAGGACTAGCTGGGTCTTCAGAAACTAAGTTAAAGTTGATCACTGCTGTGGCAAAGCTGCTCACTGCCTGCGTGATTCTCAAAAGCACCACGATTTGTCAAGATTAACTGCAGTGTTAGTCTTTGTACTAAATCAATACTGGCTGCAAAATACTCTTATGATGTAGCCTTTCGCCTAAAGCAGTGTTTCTCAACCTTGGAAGCGTGAAGGTGGGTGGACTTCAACTCCCAGAATCCCCCAGCCAGCGCTGCTGGCTGAGGGATTCTGGGAGTTGAAGTCCACCCATCTTCACGCTACCAAGGTTGAGAAACACTGGCCTAAAGGAAAAGGAAAAAAAAAAGAGAGAAATACTGTATATTGGAACCTGCTTGTAAAGATAATTTAAAAAGCCTGTATGTAAAGACTTTCCTCAGTGTTGCTTTAGTGAATAAACTTCCTAATTCCCAGTGTTTTTGTGTGTGTGTGTGTGTGTGTGCTAGCTGTCCCTGGCTATTCTTGTTTTTTGCTGGGTACTCTTAAGAGAAACTGGAAATGAATCCTGCATTTAGAATGGATCTTCTGCCACCTAGCGTGCTCAGTGGGAACTGCTCTGTAAAACAAGAGAAACTTCCAATCCAGGGGAATTTAGCAAGAAGCCAGATTGATTCTATCTTCTATACCCATGATGGCAAACAGATGGCTCGCGTGCCAGAGGTGGCCCACAGTGCCCTCTCTGATGGCACACGAGCCGTTGCCCCAGTGTGCCTCCCGCCGGCCAGCTGGTCTTCGGTCTCTGCTATGCATGCGCAGGGGGCGGGGTTTCTGTGGGCCGTGTGAGAATGCGCTGGGGTGGGGCATGTGCAGGGGGGCTGGGCACATACGCAGGGGCTGCAGCAGCGCATTGCATTTTGGGGGTTTGCACGCACATGCGTGCACACATGGACTTTGGGCACTCGGTCCAGAAAAGGTTAGCCATCACTGTTCTATACCAAGGTGGGTTCCTCCCGGTTCGGCCCGGTTCTCCCGAGCCGGTAGCAGTGACGATATGACGTCACCGAACCGGTTCTGTCCCCCCTGCACCCCTCACCCCTGTATTATTCTTTCCTTTTATTTGGCCACACCCCCAATCTATTGCTGCCTCCTGAGTCCCAGCTGATGGCTAGAGGGGAAAAAACTGTTTAAACTCTTGCCGCGGGGCTTCAAAGGACCGCCCTACCAGCTGATCAGTGTTAAAAGAAAACAAATGAGTAGACCAGTGCCTGCAAAAATACATGAGTAGATCAGTGCCTGCAAAAATAAATGGGTAGATCAGTGCCTGCAAAAATAAATGGGTAGATCAGTGCCTGCAAAAATAAATGGGTAGATCAGTGCCTGCAAAAATAAATGGGTAGACCAGTGCCTGCAAAAATACATGAGTAGATCACTGCCTGCAAAAATAAATGGGTAGACCAGTGCCTGCAAAAATAAATGGGTAGATCAGTGCCTGCAAAAATAAATGGGTAGATCAGTGCCTGCAAAAATACATGAGTAGATCAGTGCCTGCAAAAATAAATGGGTAGACCAGTGCCTGCAAAAATACATGAGTAGACCAGTGTCTGCAAAAATACATGAGTAGATCAGTGCCTGCAAAAATAAATGGGTAGATCAGTGCCTGCAAAAATACATGAGTAAATCAGTGCCTGCTTCA
Source organism: Pantherophis guttatus (assembly GCF_059756535.1). Lineage (NCBI taxonomy): Eukaryota > Metazoa > Chordata > Lepidosauria > Squamata > Colubridae > Pantherophis > Pantherophis guttatus. Next base: position 96,565,139 of record NC_142068.1, on the reverse strand, counting down.
ACTCCCAGAATTCCCCAGCCAGCCTTGCTGGGAGTCGAAGTCCATGTTAAACTCTCTGAATTGTTGCAGGATCCAAAAGTAAACTAAAGCTCCGTTTCCAATGACTGACCCAGATTGGATCCAGCAACATTTATCCTGGGATACATATTTGCCTTCAATATGTGTCTTAATGGTCCTTCGGTCTAAGTGCCTATTTGCCACCTAACCCTCCCAGCTATACTCCAAATTATACGCCAGTCATTTTCTACATCTTTCTTCCTCCCTCCTCCCCCCCCCGAAAAGTTTTGGCTGAGTGGCCACCATGGATTCAGACTGCCAATCTGTCATTGGCTATTGTGTTAAAGGAATACCTGAAATTTGTGTTTGCCCTCAGCCTATTTATGATGGGTCTTCACAGCACACCTGCTGAACAGAAATAACATGGGTTGGTCCCACCTCAAAGGCTGCTGGGACTTAGTCTCCTTGGGCTAAGTCCCAGCATTTACCTCCTTGGTAATTTTCTCAGCAGAAATAAGTCTCCCCTCCAAATGCATTCAAGGCCAGCCTGCTACTAAGCTCTTGCACCCAGGTTCAACAGCTAGAGTGCGACATCCTTAGTGCTATTATGCTGTTTTTTTAAAAAAATAACGGAAGAGGCCTAGCCATAGGCTTGCAAATGCTTCTCTGATATAGCCTACGGATGAAACTCCCCCCCATCCCCAGCTGACTCTCAGAATGGCTCCGATCTAATCATCAGATAACCCAGTCAAGGCACTTCTAACTCAGACAAATAACAAGCCAGATCAAGGAACCACTGAGAACCCTCCCAGCAACACTTGATGGGGCTAGCCACTATAAACAGCAAACCCCAGGCCCTTCAAATACTGATGATGTTGCCTAGTTGGGTCATGAAATGTCTAAGAAAATCTACCAAGCTCAGAGAGCACCAAGGACCAAACTAATCATCCCTCTTTGAATCTTTTTTTTTTTAATTTGATTTCTATACCGCCCTACTCCCGAAGGATTCAGGGCGTGCACAGCCAAACAATAAAACACATACATACAAAATTTAAAAAAAGAATTAAAATCAAATTAAATAGTTTTGGCCCAGACAAATTAAAACCCCAAACTATTTAAAACTAATTTTAAAATTTGAATATATAAAATACTAAAAGATTTAAATACTTTTAAAATACTAAAAGATTAAAAATTAAAAATCTTTTATAAAAGAGGGAGAAAATTAGGCCAGGCCCGCCTGGTGAAATAATAAGGTCTTTAGAGCGCGGCGGAAGGTGCGCAGATCCGGGATCCTCCGTATCTCCGGGGGGAGCTCGTTCCAGATAGTAGGTGCCCCCACAGAGAAGGCTCTCCCCCTGGGGGCCGCCAGTCGGCATTGTTTGGTCGACGGCACCCGGAGGAGCCCCTCTCTATGGGAGCATACTGGTCGGTGGGAGGCTATTGGTGGTAGTAGGCGGTCCCGCAAGTTCCCAGGTCCTGAGCCATGGAGCGCTTTAAAGGTGGTAACCAAAACCTTGAAGCACACCCGGAAGACCACCGGGAGCCAGTGCAGCTCGCGCAGGAGGGGTGTTATGTGGGAACGCCATGTCGCTCCCATTACCCCCCGCACGGCCGCACTCTGCGCCAGTTGGAACCTCCGGGTGCTCCTCAAGGGGAGCCCCATGTAGAGAGCGTTGCAATAGTCCAGGCGGGAGGTGACGAGGGCATGAGTGACCGTGCGTAACGAGTCCCGATTCAGAAAGGGACGCAACTGGTGGATCAGGCGAACCTGATGAAAAATCCTCCCGATCACGGCCGTCAAGTGCTCTTCTAAAGACAGCCGTGAATCCAGGAGGACACCCAAGTTGCGAGCCCTCTCCGTGGGGGCCAATGATTCGCCCCCAATAGTCAGTGATGGCACCAACTGACTATATCGGGACGTCGGAAACCACAGCCACTCGGTCTTGGATGGGTTGAGCCTGAGCCTGTTCCTCCCCATCCAGATCCGCACGGCCTTCAGGCACCGGGACATCACTTCAAGGGCATCGTTGGGGTGGTCTGGGGTGGAGATGTACATCTGGGTGTCGTCAGCGTACTGGTGGTACTTCACCCCAAAACCACGGATGATCTCGCCCAGCGGCTTCACATAAATGTTGAACAGGAGGGGCGAAAGGACCAACCCTTGCGGCACCCCGCATACGAGGGGCTTCGGGGTTGACCTCTGCCCCCCTGTCAACACAGACTGCGACCGGTCAGAGAGAAAGGAGGAGAACCACTGCAACACAGTGCCTCCCACCCTAACTCTTCCAACCGGTGCAGCATGATACCATGGTCGATGGTATCAAAAGCCGTTGAGAGATCTAATAGGACCAGGACAGAGGAGCAACCTCTGTCCCGAGCCCTCCAGAGATCATCAACCAACGCGACCAATGCCGTTTCCGTGCTGTACCCAGGCCTGAAGCCCGACTGGAACGGCTCTAGATACGTCGTTTCATCCAGGTGCTGGGGGAGCTGTTGCGCAACCACACTCTCAACAACCTTCGCCACGAAGCAAAGGTTGGAGACCGGACGATAGTTTACCAACATTGCCAGGTCCAGGGAAGGCTTCTTGAGGAGAGGCCTCACCACCGCCTCTTTCAAGGTGGCGGGAAAGTCACCCTCACCCAACGAAGCATTTATATTCCCCTGGAGCCAGCCTCGTGTCACTTCCCGGGAAGCCAGAATCTTGAACCCCTTAACTCAAGTGTGAATCTGGGTTTACTCACACAGTCTAATAATGATTTATAATATACGTTACATCTTTATTCAAACCTTTATCAATCTTTGTAGGATTTTTCACTATCATCAGAAGTATAGTTTGACCTATCCTAAAAGAAACTTTGCAATCTGAGCTTGAAGGCTATTGAATCTCAGTTCCTAGCATCTTCCCCTACTGGCTATGCTTTATTTTTTCCAATGTGAAACCTCACCGGTCATTCTGTAGAAGGTGCTCATTTTTGTGCCTTTTAGCCCTTTCACTGTTCAGCAGGGTCTGTAAGGTCAATGGGCAGTCCTTGGGCAGCACTGCCAAAGGAGCACGACATCTTGGTGCCTGCGAATCCACCTCCAGTCCTCTGCGGGACATCTTCACAGTAAGCGCTGTCTAATTGGAGGTAGGTGGATTAAGAATTTAATTGGAGATTAAAGGTACTAAGAACAAAAGGGAAACCTCCTAATGGAATGGCTTGCCTTCAGAGGTTTGCGTGGTCCATCAATGGAGGCTTTCAAAAACAGATTCTCGGCCAGTCCACCAGTGCAGTTGACATCACCCCTCCTTCCCGTAGCTGGCCTGAAGGAGGAGCACAATAAATCAATTAACAATCAAACAGTCAACATCATCCCTCCTTCCTCAAGCTGGCCTGTAGGAGGAGCGCGCCTCTGTTACAGCACAAGGCAGCGTCATCTGCAAACACCATGCCCCCCCCATCTCCGATGAAAGAGTTTGCTTCGTTTTGTGTGCGGGTGGTAAAGACTTCTCAAACAGCTGATGACACGCCCCCGGAGACTCCAACAGCTTGCCCCCTCCTCGTCGTCCTCCCTAGTGATGGCGAGACCCAACCGAGGCTCGACACAGATTGCATCACCATCGTATGAAATGTTACATGGACTCTTGCTTGAATAGGGGTGGTTGGACTAGAAGACCTCCAAGGTCCCTTGATGTTTATGGAGATTCTCAGTCATGGTTGTCCCAAAGGTGCTTTTTCAAGAGGCAACTGGACTTTCCAATAATGGACGAATTTAGAATAGAATTAAGAGAAGAGAAGAGAAGAGAAGAGAAGAGAAGAGAAGAGAAGAGAAGAGAAGAGAAGAGAAGAGAAGAGAAGAGAAGAGAAGAGAAGAGAATCTGAAAGGGACCTTGGAGGTCTTCTAGTCCAGCCCCCTTCTCAAGCAGGAGACCCTATAACATTTCAGACAAGTGGCTGCCAAGTCTTTTCTTAAAAACCTCCAGTGAAGAAGCTCCCACAACTTCTGAAGGCAAGCCACTGGTTAATTGTTCTCACTGTTAATAAGTTTCTCTTTAATTCCAGGTTGATTAGTTTCCAACCATTGTTTCTTGTCTTGCCCTCTTCTTCTCTTCACCCCCTCTTCTTTATGGCAGCCCCTCAAATATTGGAATACTGCTGTCATGTCACCCCTAGTCCTTCTTTTCTCTAGACCAGCCAAACTCAAATCCTGCAATGGTTCTTCATATGCTTTAATCTCAGAATAATCTAAGGATGCAAGATTGAATTACCCAAATAAAAGACACCAGACTTTCTTGGTCCTTGTGTGAATGGGGAGTTCTGAGTCTCATTCAGCGGAGAGCTGAAAAGGAAGCTGGGCTTGGATGACCTGAAGCAAAACCTTCTCCAAGAGTTGGCATTATGTCCAGGTTTCTAACGCCTCTAAGAAGACCTGGGAAACGCTGTATCAGGTCGCCCAGAAGACCTCAGCTGCTCTTTCCAATGTGGGTTCTGCAATCAGCCGGAAGCTTGGAGATATGAGAAATTCTGCAACTTTCAAGTCTTTCGAAGACAGAGTTAACCATAAAGTCCAAATTGTGGGTGGCAAAGATAATGGTGGTGCCAACCAGCTCCATTCGCCACTGGCCACTGGTGACAAGCCGCCTTAGGACAACGCACCTTTCTAAGCCTACAGTATGGCAGTGCATGGCTGCCCTAGCCCCAACACGCAAGATGGGGGAAAAAATGAAAAAAGAAAAGAAAATTGCGGTCCCACTTGGAAGAGAGAGATCCATACATCCCTTTTTGCTGCTGGAATCTTCAGGTCCAATAAAGTGAACAGATGGCTTTTTGTACACTTGTTACAATGGTGGGATTCAGCCGGTTTGCGTGAACCAGTAGTTAAATTGCTGGCTGGCTCCACCCCGCCCCTTCCAGGAGTCCCCATGTGCCCCATTTTGGCTCCCAGGTAAGTGCAGGGAGGCATCCTAGGTCCAAAACAAGGCACGGGTGTGTGTGGCACCCCCTGTGGCCCGTTTTTTACTCCCAGGAGGCTTTAGGGAGGCCTCCTAGGCCCAAAATGGGCACGGGGGGCAGTGTGTCCACCCATGGCCAGTTTTTCCTTCCAGGGGGTGCAGGAGACCGAGTGCTGCTTGTCACACCCCCTGATCATACCCACTACGGCCACGCTCAACCAGCCGGTCATTAGGGCAGAGAACTGGTTAAATTATTTGAATTCCACCACTGTACTTATACCTATTTTACACTAAATGTTTTTCAAGGGAGCCCCATGCTGCGCGTCCGTTTGGAAGGGTATCACCAGGGAGGATTCTGCCGTTTGAGCTCAAAAGACCCTGACCCCCACCCCACCCCATTTTAGGCTTCAGGGGCTTGTAGTCACTGCCCCCTCCTTGTTCCTCCAGTTGCAAGCAGAAATTCAATTTTTTTATGCAATATGGAAAAAGGGTCGTTTCAGGAGGCGGTAGATGTACACAAAACATGCAGATGCTCTCTATACCCTTATTCTATCTTTTGGGTATAACTAGACTTCACCAACAGATGGAGTGACGCATCGGTTGGAGTGACTCAGTTGTATCAAAGGCAATATCTAGTTAAAAGCTAGGGAAACACCTACTTAAGCCAATTACAGGTAGTCCTCGACTTACGGCATCAATTGAGCCCAAAATTTCTGTTGCTAAGCGAAACATTTGTTAAGTGAATTTTGCCCTATTTTTTGACTTCTTGCTACAGCTGTTAAGTAAATCACTGCAGTTGCTAAGTTAGTAACAAGGTTGTTAAGTGAATCTGGCTTCCCCATTGACTTTGCTCATCAGAAGGTCGCAAAAGGGGATCATGTGACTCCAAGATGCTGCAATTATGAGTCAGTTGCCAAGCATCTGAATTTTGATCATGTCACAAAGTGTGAACAGCGATCATAAGTCACTTTTTTTTCACTCCCATTGTAATTTCGAATGGCCATTAGCCGAATTGTTTTAAGTTGTGGACTATTTGTATTTAGCAAAGCTTGCATTCCTATAGAAGTGCAAACCATGGATCTACTTGTTTGGGTCAACGAAGCTGACCCAAGGGGGTCAGGGGAACTTGCCAAATTTGCAGACGATACTAAGCTGGCAGGAATAGCTAACACCCTAGAAGATAAGATCAAGATCCAGATGGATCTCGACAGACTTGAACACTGGGGCCATTCTAACAAAATGAAATTCAATGTAGAGAAAAGTAAAGTCTTACACTCAGGCAAGAAAAACCAAAAGTACACATATAGATTGGGTGAAACCAGGCTTAATAGCAGTAACTGTGAGAAGAATCTTGGAGTCTTAGTGGACAACTAGCTAAATATAAGCCAGCAGTGTGCAGCAGCAGCCAAAAAGAGCCAATGCAATCCTGGACTGCATTAACAGTGAGATACAATCAAGATCAAGGGAGGTACTAATACCACTCTATAAAGCCCTAGTAAGACCACACCTAGAGTACTGCATACAGTTTTGGTCACCACGCTATAAAAAAGTTGTTGAGACTCTAGAAAGAGTGCAGAGAAGAGCAACCAGGATGATTAGGCGACTGGAAGCTAAAACATACGATGAACAGTTGAAGGAACTGGGCATGGCTAGTCTAGTGAAGAGAAGGACCAAGGGAGACATGATAGCCATCTTCCAATACTTGAGGGGCTGCCACAGAGAGGAGGGGGTCAAGCTACTTTCTAAGGCACCTGAAGGCCAGACAAGGAATAATGGGTGGAAACTGAACAAGGAGAGATTCAACCTAGAAATAAGGAGAAATTTTCTGACAGTGAGAACAATCAACCAATGGAACAGAAGTTGCCTTCGGAAGTTGTGGGAGCTTCATCACTGGAGGCTTTCAAGAAGAGATTGGACTGTCATTTGTTAGAAATGGTGTAGGGTCTCCTGCTTGGGCAGGGGGTTGGATTAGATGACCCACAAGGTCCCTTCGAACTGTTAATCTGTAAAGCTAAGGCGAAGTGCAGGATCTGAGGTCTTTCCTGGGAACAGTGTTCCTGCAGTTTCCACGATGCTGGCATGTTCCTTCAGAGTTTTGCAGCAGAGGGCACTCGAATGCCAGGAAATGAGAAAAACTCAGTTCTGCAAGATGGGAGAAATAGCTGGTGCCTCTGTCAAAAACAGTTTGCAAGCCCACAATCCGAGCTCTTGTCAAAACGCTTCGGCTGCAGCCGATCCATGCTTCCCCTGTTTGCAGAGGTGGGTGGAAGGGAGGGTGCAGCTCTGGCATTTGGACTGACTCCGGATTCCTTTCCGCCTCCTTTCCGCCGTCATAGCCGTCACAGTGAGCTGTGAATTCAGCAAAAAGGCCCAGCCGGCCCTTGTTCTGGTGAAACGTGCAAGAGACAGCCAAGGTGTGTGTGTGTGTGTGAAATGAGGAAGAGAAGGGATATTCATGTATGTAATTCTTTGCTTTCTTACCTCTTGAGCCAGTTGGGTTTATAATTAATTGCTATGGAGATAGGAGAAAATAGAGACGTATAATACTGCAGGGAGGGAGAATTTATCCCTTGCTTTAAACGGAGCTAATAGACCCTGTCATGCATTGAAAAGCTGGCCGCCTGCAACCCAATGTTCTTCAGATGTGTTGAAATCCAGAATCACCCCAGGTGGAAATGATGCAACCTGTATTCCAACACAACCATAGGTGAGAAAGACAGCTATAAACTGGAGGGCATTGCTGGCTTGGCAGGAGCCCTAGGAAGACAAATGAGAAATAAGGGACGTAGAAACTGTAGGAAAAACACAAAGGAGTCATTTATTTATTTTTATTTTTATTTATTTGTTTGTCAAACATGTACAAGATATTAGGCAGGTATTAGGTATAAACATAAACATAAACAAAGGAAGTAAGTCAGGGGTGGGTTCTACTTCCCTTTACTATTGGTTTGCATCTGCCAGTAGTAGTGCCTGCCCATGCCCAGAAGAAGATCACTTATGATGACGTCCAGATCGGTGGGCAGCGCCTTCCGCCAGTTTTACTACCAGTTCTTGCAAACTGGTCAGAACCGGGAGCAACCCACCACTGAAGTAAGTACAGATAAATGGGGACAGTAAGACAGGGATGGTAGGTACGCTGGTGTGCTTATGCATGCCCCCTTTACGGACCTCTTAGGAATGGGGTGAGGTCCATGGTAGACAGTTTGAGGTTGAAGCTGTGAGGGTTTGAGGCTGTAACAATGGAATCGGGTAGAGTATTCCAGGTGTTGACCACTCTGTTGCTGAAGTTGTATTTTCTTCAATCGAGTTTGGAGTGGTATACCTTGAGTTTGTATCGATTGTTTGCCCGTATATTATTGAGGTTGAAGCTGAAGAAGTCATTTACAGGTAAGACATTGTAGAAGACAATTTTGTGTACTACGCTTAGATCAGACCGCAGGCGGCACAGTTCCAGATTGTCCAAGCCCAAAATTTCAAGCCTGGTGGCATAAAGGATTCTGTGGTGAACAGAGGAGTACAGGACTCTTCCATGTACTTTCTTCCCAACTTTCCATACTTGGGAGGAAGCCAACATCTAGACCTACTTCAGGCCTCCATTAGACAATGTGGCCTTGTCCTCAGAGGCAGATCAAGATGGGTTTCGACTGTAATGTTGGTCCAAGGTCCAAGATAAAAGGCCTTTTTCTGACATGCTACCAGAGGTTGAAGCTGGAGCTCAGGTTTCCTTCCATGTTACACTTGATTACACTTTCATGGTCCAAACCATTGCTGGCTTGGACAGCAATCAGAGAAGAATCACAAGGGCAGGAAGCTGGCTAAACTGATTGAATGTAAGGCTTCAGAAACCATAAACCGAATGTGGTGGGTCTGACTTCCAAGAAAGATTTTTGGCTTACAGTATTTGTGTCATTTATTCTATTTGTGTCATTGACTCTCTTTGTGTCGGTGACTCTGTGAAGCACAAAGAGGACCAATTGTTCCGGCAGAATAATCGGGCAAAGTTTATCTCCAGTGAACTAAGCTGTGATTTTCATTTGATCACATCCTTTTATCAATAGACAATTATTTTTTAGATGGGAACTATTTACAGGAATGACAGGCACTAAAAACAGAGAGCCATTCTGGATTGCAATACTCAGTTCAAATGTCAGGGTTTCTTCCCTGGTTTTGAGGGTTGAAATGAAAGCATGAAACACAGCAAACAGGAGAGAGGTCAGTTGGTTGGTTGAGCTCTTGATTAGGAGAAACCCTGGCAACATTGTCTATGCAAGATTTTGATGTGATATTCAAGCATGCTAAGGTTGGAGTTCCTAATTCTTTTTATTAAAATCTGAATTGCAGAGGAATTCCTGCCTCCTTTCAAGTTTTGCTGGGCATTGATATATTTTTTTAAAATTTCCCCCTCCACTCTTTGGTCTGTTGCTCAAAGAAACACTGCACACTGTCTTCGGGCGTCTTCCTTAAATCTGACTTGTTCAAGCATGAGTTTCCTGCTTCAAGCCCCTCGCAAAAAGGCAAGCATATGAAACCACTTGACTGTCTGCAGTGGGTAAGCGGGTAAGGGAAACAAATCAAAGCTGACACATTCGTGATGATGTAGATGATAACTTAGTGGAAACTTTGTCACTTCTGCTCAACATTCAACAGCTCTCTCGGATGATAGGAAAATAAAATTTACGAGCAAATAACATCAGCTGCAACTGTGCATGTACAACAGACTGAGCCAAACGTCTCAGTTCTTGAGTTCATGTTCAGTTATCCATCAATTGTGGTTTTAGGCTGATTACATTATCTAAATCTGGAGTGGCTGCCAGAATTTAAATCAAAAGCAAACCTTTCATACTTAATATTTTTCCAGGATGGCAAGATCCAGGTTTCTATTCACTTTCAGTCCGGCAAACTTACTGGGTGACATTAGGCTAAACACTCAGCCAACCTAATTATGGGACGGTTAATTTAGTGACAATCTGTTGAAAGATTCCCATGCCAGCTAAAGAAAAGGTGTGATATAAACCCAACTAACCAAGATGCAATCATGGTTTCATATTCCAGCTTTCATCAATCCAAAATGTGGTCTGTCTTGATTTGGACAATCCAGGAAACCTAAAGACTGGTTGAAGACCATCAAGAGTTGCAGTGGAAGAAATAATTAAAAAAACAACTGATTTACTTTGTAAAAAGGTAAAGTTAAGATTCCCCTCGCACATATGCGCAAGTGGTTCCCGACTCTACGGGGCGGTACTCATCTCCGTTTCAAAGCTGAAGAGCCAGCACTGTCCGAAGAAATCTCCGTGGTCATGTAGCCAGTATGACTAAATGGCAATGGCACACGGAACACTGTTACCTTCCCACCAAAGGTGATCCCTATTTTTCTACTTGCATTTTTATGTGCTTTTGAACTGCTAGGTTGGCAGAAGCTGGGACAAGTCACAGGAGCTCACCCCCATTACACAGCACTAGGGATTCAAACTGCTGAACTGCCGACCTTTCGATCGACAAGCTCAGCGTCTTAGCCACTGAGCCACTGCGTTCCTGTAAGACTTTGTACCTTAACCTAAATCAGGGGTGTTCAACATTGGCAACATTAAGACATGCGGACTTCAACTCCCAGAATTCCCCAGCCAGCCCTGGCAGGGGAATTCTGGGAGTTGAAGTCTATAAGTCTTAAAGTTGCCAAGGTTGGCCACCCCTGTCCTAACTAGTAACAAAGAGAGAGAGTTATTAAGAACCGAAATATATTCTTCCTGTTTGGGCATGCATTGATGTTTCTCCCGAAGGAGATGTGACATTTAATAATGCTTCAGTGATGTTGTGGTGAAACTGAAGAGCTTTGCCCTGCAGAAGTCTCTTTTTTAATTTATAGTCTGCAGAAAACAGAAGTGAATCAATAAATCCATCATGTATAAGATATTCTGATCAACACCAATTCATTTCCATTAGAAACAGCTAAACACATTGTTTCTTTAGAAAAGTGCTGATGTTCTCGAAAAACCAATCCTCTTTATTCTGCATTATAGAGATTCTCTTGCTAAAATTGGGCACCAGTCTTAGAAGAGCTAAAGTAGTAATTTTCTGATACACATAAATCTGAATATGATCAAATCTTCCCGCCCTCACCATAAGTTTCATTCTCTCTTTTTAAATGACTCTTAGAGATTATTAACCACAACTTTCTCAAATGAGCTACGAGGAAAAGGAAGTGTTACCGTAATGAAGTGATGGATTTCAACAACCATTCACAGAATAGCGGGTATTTTTGGTTAGTATGTGCACTGACACACTTCAACAACATGTATGTTACTTGTTCTCCTCTAAACAATACTACCTAGCGTCAGTAGGAAAAATATAAATATAAATATACAGTACATGAACGTAACAGGTTTAGTTTAGTTTAGTTTAGTTTAGTTTAGTTTAGTTTAGTTTAGTTTAGTTTAGTTTAGTTTAGTTTCGGTTAGTTTCGGTTAGTTTAGGTTTTAGTTTTAGTTATGGAGATTCTCAGTCATCCAGGTCACGATTGTCCCAAAGGTGCTTTTTCAAGAAGCAACTGGACTTTCTTTGTTTTTCCTTGAAGATCTTTCACTTCTCATTCAAGAAGCTTCTTCAGAACTGAAGAAACTTCTTGGATGAAAATTCTGTAGAGATTCTCAGTCATCCAAGTCATGGTTGTCCCAAAGGTGCTTTTTCTGGAGATAACTGGACTTCCTTGTTTTTTCTTTGAAGATGTTTCGCTTCTCATCCATTGAAGAAGCTTCTTCAATGGTGTGGGAGTAGGAATGGATTTCCAGAGGGGGGAAAAATGTAGATTACAGGAACCAGGAGCACTACTCGGGTGACTCTGAGGACAGAGATAAACCTCCAAGTGCTTTAGCAACCCTCAAAAAGGATGCAAATGACCAGCTGTCTGCAACAAATCTTTCCATTCCCCACTATCCCCACTAATTTGGCTTGAGACTAGACTTTCACCCACATTGGATAAACTCTGAATTAACCTCTCCCGCTAAACCACAGACTTCACTTTTCAACTGAGATTTTGATTCACTCACGTAGAAGTTTGCTGTCAGAAAGCAGTGCAGCCATCATCTTTCCATCAAAGTTATGGCCATAATTAATTTTTCTGTGCTTTGGAGGTTTGGGTTATTTCTTAGGCAAACAGAATGAACCTTGTCAGAATTTATTTTCAGTTACTCTTCTCATCTTTAGAATTCTGCAGCTTTGATAAAAGGCTCTCAACTCAAACTGCCGACTTTAATCTACTTCAATAAAATGCGAGCAGCCCCATCTGCACCTTTGGAGATCCAACTCCACCCAGCTGGAACACAGCAGCTTTCTGTTATGACAGCCAAGCAAGACTTTCCCTCTTACAACCCATAGGCAAGAGGGTTCCTTGGTGCTCTCTGAGCTTCAACCATGGGCTACAAATATTCTCCTTTACTGGACCCATATTTCTGTTGGTAACGTCCAGCCAAACTTGGACCAAAAGACTTAACTTGGGCACACAGTCAAGCTGTCAGGGTTCCAAGTAACACCCCCCCAACGAAAGAAGACTCTGAGGCTTGAGTTTCCTCAAAGTTCCTTTTTATTAAAGATGTCATATGGGAAAACTCAAATCTGAAAGTTTCCAGGTTTTCCCCACCCAAGTGAAAGTCCAAGTCCCTGCCCAGCAGCCACATGTTGATCATATGGTCCAATCATCCACCATCCAAACTGGAGACACCTCCCAATCATCCGACTCCAGGTGCCAGGAGTAGGCGTCCTTGACTCTCTGGGAAAGGAATGTTATTTTGACTACTCATACTCTATGCAATCCCCCCTCCCATTTTACCACAGAAGAAAAATGTGGCAGGCCTGAAGGTCCAAATGTAAATGATGGCTTCTAGGTCTGACACAAGCAGGATCCTAACCCAGGTCAAAGTGGAAATTTGCACTTCTTTGTATTCCAGACCACAGTTGCCCAACCAGGAGAGCCTCCAGAGGTGTGGATTTCAATTCCCAGAATTTTTAGAGGTTAGGAATCAGTTGAAAATTCTGGAAATGGATGCCCACACATTTGGAGGTTCTCCTGGTTGGGAAATCCTGCTTTAAATCCACCCACTCACTCACTGCATTTTTGGTTTTCCTAGCCATTGAGATCCATCTGTGCTAGGAGATGCTATCGCACTACATTAACTTTAGTGTCATCGGGGACATTGGGCATGCTCAAGTATCATTATGCAAAATAAATAAACAATAACAAACAAACAAACAAACAAATGGGTGTGTGCATTTCTGTATCTAGTTCATGGTTTTCTTCTCAAGACCCGAGACTCAGAGTGAGGCATTTATTGTTGTGTTTGTTGCTGTTGCTCCAGTGGATCATCTTCCAACTGCTGTTGAGGGATTGAAGAGCAGAAACAGTGGCTAAAAAGAAATGCCCTCAAACCTGTTTCACGGTGTGTAGGTTGAACACGATAATGCAGACACAACCACTGTACAGCTGACCCAATGCCACAAACAGAGTAACGAACACAACAGCCTCACACATGCAATTATACTTTTCTCATGATTCTGTCTGGACAACGGAGGGGAGAAGATGGGCTGCAAGAGAAGCTTAGATTTCTGCAAAACCTCACTCGTAACATTCATCACTGTAGCTGATTTTAAGCTCGGGGTGGGAATCAGGTCAGCAGTTGCTAGAAAAAGGTCCGTTTTATTACAGAAACTCTTCTCATCTGCTCTGCCTGTAATCCTTTAATTGCTCCATTAAAACGATTTCATTTTCTCTTTTGCTGTAATGGCCTGAGCACCAAATGAATTAATCTGTTCATTAACATTCAGGAGACGCCCACGGTTATTTCAGCATGGGCCACCTTCATCACTGGTTAAGCAGGAGTTAATGGGCACTTGGAAGTCAGTGACCTGGTTGAAAGTGCGGTAATTTCCTTTGACTTTAGTTTGCCAGTTTAGTTTTGGACATCACCAGTCAAGGGAATGGAGTAACTAGATCTCCATGTTACCTATTACCCTTTCATTCATACATAACTAAGCCCTTCCTTTCATGCACGTCTTCTATTTTTAGGAGGATTTGAGAAAAATGAACTTGTGATTTATGATTTCGGTGATGAGACGGGATAGATTATAGAAGGAAGAATAATTTGGTGTAATTTTAGAGAGAGAGGTCAAAATATATTTGTACTGATAACTGTGGTGTAGAATATCAGAAGTCAATCTTTCTGTTTTTTTCTTTTCTACTTTTCTTCTACTCCTCCCCCTTTTTACATTTTTTTCTGTTTCTTTGATTTTCTTTCTTTTTCTTTTTTTATTAGTTTGCGTTAGTTTTGGTCTTCTTGTTTAAAAGTTTTAAAAGAGTTATATATAGTTTAGAGATGATCTCAGAGGCAGTGGTGGAATTCAAATGTCTTTACTACTGGTTCTGTGGGTGTGGTTTGGTAGGCATGGTGTGGCTTGGTTGGCATGGCTTGGTGGATGTGTCAGGGAAAGGATACTGCAAAATCTCCACTCCCACCCCAGTCCAGCAGAAGGATACTGCAAAATCCCCATTCCCTCCCCACTCCAGGAGGAAGGATACTGTAAAATCCCCATTACCTCCCTATTCCTGGGGGAAGGATATTGCAAAATCTCCATTCCCACCCCATTCTGGGGCCAGCCAGAGGTGGTATTTGCTGCTTCTCTGAACTACTCAAAATTTCCGCTACGGCTTCTCCAGAACCTGTCAGAACCTGCTGAATAGCACCCCTGCTCACACTTGGGAGTTGCCATGGAAGAGTGATGTCCAACTCTCCTGGGCTAATTTGTTTGGACAAAGGTGGACAAGTCACAGTTGTGGTTGAGTAAGGAAAGGAGGTGACTCATCAGTTCAGCCCAAGATTTTTCACAAGGAGATCAGGAGCATTTAGCTCCCACCAGCTGCAAAACCACCAGTGCGACCATCTTAAAATTTGAAGGCAGAGAAAAATGAGACATCTGTTCTTCTGATATTACCCTACTACCCTACAAAGGGTCATCTGAACAGCCTCTGGGCACTGAAGAAAAACCTGTAGCCTCAAAAGCCAGGAGCGTAGAAATCACGTTAGTGATGGAGAATGAAGATCCTAATTAATTTGCTTACAAAATGAGCATGGTTAGGCCAAGGACAAATAATTGAATTCTAATTTAATGAGCATTGAGTTAAAGGCACTTTACATAATTTTCCCCTTCTGTCACATAAATATCACAATAGAACAATGGCTTTGTGTGGAATTCGAGGAGCTGGATCCAAAGTAGAATATGTTTGTTTGTTTGTTTGTTTGTGTGTTTGTGTGTGTGTGTGTGTGTGTGTGTTTGGGATCTTGTCAAGTCCAAAAGATGGAATAACTACACAGATACACCAAAGTTGTCTCTGATATTGCAGTTATTTTATAATCATTTTGGTTGGTAGCTGTTGTGACCCAGGCCCAAGTAGGTAGTATTAGACGCAAAGAGTTCCAAAACAAACAGACTTTATTAGAACAGCTGAGAATTAACTCATTCTCAGCGCAGTCCAAACTAAATTAAAACAAATTCTTTATAACACAAATTCTTCAGTCTAATCACCAACCTTGGTATAATTAGGCAAACTGCCAAAGACTTCTCTTGGCAAAAGTTCAGAAGCAGAAGACACCAACCAGAGATAAATTGCAGCAAGACAAGAACAAGTCTATCAACATTGTTTTCCGACAAAGAGCCCAAGAATTGTTGCTGGTCTTTTAAGCCTTATGGGAGGGGCCAATCATCTCTTGGCCCTACTCCCGAGTTGTCCTCTTTGCTTTAGCTGCTCTTGCCTTCTGGCAGCTCTTCTCATACATGCACTAGGAACAGGCTTCTCCTGTTCCTCTACCTCTCTACTGTCAGCCTCTGGAGCTCCGGAGTCCGCATATCACTCCCAGATGGCCCTGGCCCCATCTCTACCTCCGATGCAAAGCCCTCATCTGGGCCTTCCCCAGCCTCCAGGACTGGCCCCTGTTCTTCCTCAGCCTCATTGCTGTCCGACTCTGCTGCCAGCTCTGCAGGCTGCTGGCGGACCACAACAGTAGCTATCAATAGTCTTAAAGACAATGTTAAGTAGAGCTTGACTACTGGTCATCCCAGGGGGTACATCCATGTACTCTCATGTACTTCCATGAACTTGGCAAAATTTGGAAGCAGATCATTGGTGACTGCCTTCTTTTAGGATGCTGTGGTTGTCCATCCACCCCCTAGGGCCGTGTTTCTCAACCTTGGCCGCTGGACGATGTGTGGACTTCAACTCCCAGAATTCCCCAGCCAGCAAAGCAAAGCAAATTCTCCCAGAATTCTGGGAGTTGAAGTCCACACATCGTCCAGCGGCCAAGGTTGAGAAACACGGCCCTAGGGCTTCTTGATGTCTCATCTAAGCAGCGAGCAGTTCTAGGCCTGCTCCACTTTTGGGATCCACCAAGACTGACCAGGTGGCACCATCGAGGGGCGGGGGCTTGTCCCCCTTGAATATAACTCCTCCTTCCCCTTTTGTTAAAGCTGTAATGACTGACAGAGACTGCGAAGGGCTGGTAATGGAAAATGCACATAGCACCACTGAGATCAATCCAACTCGTGATTTGAAAGATTGCATAATGACAAAGTAAGGAAAAAGAGCCCTCTCCCCCATGCACCCTGCCTGGCCACCCAACACATCTGAACTCAATATCGGCCATGACAGTTTGTGTGTAGTGCGTCTTTATACCTGGCAACTGTTGAACAGAGCTGTAGCCGAACAGAGGGAAGGCTACATAATCATAATGACGAAGTGATGGAGATTCTCAGCCGTGCCTCCTAATGTAAGCCTGAACGTGCAATATGAAAAAAAAAAAAAAAACCCAGGAAAGAATAATTTGGTTTCCCCTTGCTTTGCTCAACCTGAAACAACATGGCATCCTTCAGTGCCATGTGTGCTCAGCCCACCACAGCCATTCAGGCTGCTGGGATGGATCAGTGAGTGTCAGATTAACAGATTAACAGAGTTGGAAGGGACCTTGTAGGTCATCTAGTCCAACCCCCACCCAAGCAGGAGACCTTACACCATTTCTGACAAATGGCAGCCCAATCTCTTCTTGAAAGCCTCCAGGGATGAAGCTCCCACAACTTCCGAAGGCAACTTCTGTTCCATTGGGTAATTGTTCTCATTGTCAGGAAACTTTACTCCTCATTTCTAAGTTGAATCTCTCCTTGTTCAGTTTCCATCTATTTTTCCTTGTCTGGCCTTTGGGTGCCTTGGAAAATAACTTGACCCCGTCCTCTCTGTGGCAGCTTCTCAAATGTTGGAAGACTGCTATCATGTCTCCCCTGGTCCTTCTCTTCACTAGATTAGCCATGCCCAGTTCCTGCAACTGTTCATCTTATGTTTTAGTCTCCAGTCCTCTCATCACCCTAGTTGCTCTTCTCTGCACTTTTTCTAGAGTCTCAACATCTTTTTTATAGTGTGGTGACCAAAAGCAGATGCAGAATTGCAGTGTCTGAATTTGTAACTGTGTTTAGCAGAGGAATCGTTCAAATCTTGCAAGATCAACTCAAGGACCCTTTGTGATCCCTTCTGAATCACAATGGCTTTAAAGACAAAAAGAGGGGGGGAAGGGGGAGGAGGAAATTCCTCCAAGTACCAGCACCATGAAGTGGTAGATTCTTGGAAATGCCAGTACATTGTAAAATTGGGCTAAAAGTTCCCTGATGCAAAGCTGCCATTGATTCATTCTCCCCTAGGCCCCATCGTGCTTCTGACTAGACAACACAAAGTGATATTCAATTCACTGCTGGGTTAATTACAATGCATCTTAAAAGAACCGTACCTTACTTGTAAAGGGATGCGGTGGCTCAGTGGCTAAGACACTGAGCTTGTCGATTGAAAGGTCAGCAGTTCAGCAACTAGCAGTTCCCTAGTGCAATGTAACAGGGTGAGCTCCCGTTACTTATCCCAGCTTCTGCCAACCTAGCAGTTTGAAAGCAGGTAAAAAATGCAAGTAGAAAAATAGGGACCACCTTTGGTGGGAAGGTAACAGCGTTCTGTGCACCTTTGGCGTTGAGTCATGCCGGCCACATGACCATGGAGACGTCTTCAGACAGCGCTGGCTCTTCGGCTTTGAAACGGAGATGAAAACTGCCCCCAAGAGTCGGGAACGACTAGCACATATGTGCGAGGGGAATCTTTACCTTTACCTTACTTGTACGTAGATCAGTAGGGACAAGGAATCAACCCTGCATTGCAATAAGGCAACCTGGGAAGTAAATTCTTGAAAATGTGCATGTCATTTATTTTATAATCCAGACCAAATCCATTACAGTCCTAAGGCAGGCGCTATAGTTCCCCACTGTCCTACTCTCTGAGTAATGATGTCTCCATGCAACAAGAGGGGAAGTGATAGCCCTAACAGTGGGGATGATTAATAACTATTGGCACAGATTGATTGTGATGACCGTATTCTTTGACCCAGCAGGCAACCTTCCCACTGGTGGCTTGACTTTAGAGTCAAAGGGTCTCGCCCCAGCCAAGGAATAAATGTTTGAACATCTCAGCTTTCAGGAGCTTTGGAGTGAGTTTCCCTGCAACAATTAGTCATCTCTACATGCATGAGGAATTACCTCTGAAGCTGCAAGTACTGTAACCCCCCTCTCCTCCTCTGAAGAGAGCTCTTTGGACCTGTGGGCTTCAGTTCAAGGCAAGGCCTGGCAAGGAAACACTTAGAAAGAGCATCTTCCAAAGCTGTGTATCCTCTCTCCAGAGGCCATCTCTCCTCTCCGGCTCCAAAATTCATAATTATAAATGGTGCAATCATAACTCTTCCACTGCTGATCCTTCAGGCATATTGATCACAAAGGGAGAATGTATTGAATTGTAGAAACCATTGCATTCTCCCCACCACCACCAGCCCCAAAATGCTTTGGTTTCCAATAATCTCAGTCTTGAAAAATGTAAGGAGAGTCCTAACTTTCACGCCCCCCTCCCCATCTCATGGAAATGCTGTTTTCAGAGGATGAACAAAATTTTGCATCAATCTAGCAACACGATTCATGATAATTCAGTGAAGTGGGAGCCAAAAGTTGATAATAACCTTGGAAAGTCATCTTCCCCCCCCCCTCTCTCTCAAAAGGATGATTTTCTTGGCCAATTGGCTACACACAAGAAGCTCTTAAACAGGATCCACTGTCCCCCAAAAACAGAAAAAACACAACCCCAAAATATTGTAGCTTTTTTATTTCTCAGAGGTAAAATAAGACTGTCTGAATTAGATTTGATTTGGAGATGTGGAATTCAGTTTGGGCACGCTTCAGTTCAAGTCTGCATTTTAAGCAAAGGATATTTTGGTTTTTGTTTTAGAAACAGCAAAACAATATTTTCAGGCTTATGAGATGAAGGGGCAGTTCCAGTTATGGAATGTGGTGCACCTTCTGATCATCCAGCTGTTGTAGCCAGGACTTCATCTAAGCAAAACTCAAATCTCAGGTGTTTCCACAAAGAACGATTCTCTTCAAAATTGCCAAACTTTTTTTGGTTTCATTAGCTTTGAGGAAAGCAGACAGTTCTTTGTAGTCTCTTGCTAATTCATCCTGGCTAAAGTAATTCTGCTTGTTTTAAGGTGACCATCCTGAGCAGAGAGAGAGTGTCAGGGAAAGGTAGTTTTGGGGTAGAGTTTCAAGAGTAAATGGGGTGTGGTGGCTCAGTGCCTAAGATGCTGAGCTTGTTGATTGAAAAGTTGGCAGTTCAGTGGTTCGAATCCCTAGTGCTGCATAACAGGGTGAGCTCCCATGACTTGTCCCAGCTTCTGCCAACCTAGCAGCTCAAAAGCACATAAAAAAATGCAAGTAGAAAAATAGGGACCACCTTTGGTGGGAAGGTAACAGCATTCCGTGGGCCTTTGGCGTTGAGTCATGCAGGCCACATGACCATGGAGATGTCTTCGGACAGTGCTGGCTCTTCGGCTTTGAAACGGAGATGAGCCCCCTAGAGTCGGGAACAACTAGCACATTATTATTATTATTATTATTATTATTATTATTATTATTATTATTTAATCTTTAGTGAGATTCACAGCCTTTGAGGCTGGTTAATAGCTCAGCAGCCTGAGTCCTAACCAAGGACCTAGGAACTGTTAAGGTATCGTCAAGGATATAAGCTGTTCCGAGTAAGGTGGTTTTTTTGTAGAGTCAAAATGTTCAAGTCCGGCAAATTTAGAATTTCTAAATAGCAGGGTAGCCCTTTGGATATTGCTCCAAGGGCTCCAATTACAATCGGGACAACACACGATTTCTTTTTCCACAGTCGCTCAACTTCAATTTGCAAGTCCCGATACTTTGTGATTTTTTCTTGCTGCTTATCTTCAATCCGTGCATCACCAGGTATTGCAATGTCAATGAACCATACTTTTTTCTTTTCAACTATTGTTATGTCAGGTGTGTTGTGGACCAAGTGCCTGTCGGTCTGAATCCTAAAGTCCCACAAGATCTTGAGTTTCTCATTCTCTAAAACTTTCTCAACCTGATGTTCCCAGTGGTTTTTGCTGTACTCAAATCCAAACTTCTGGCACAATTTCCAGTGAATGATCTTAGTATCTTAGCACGTTCATGGCGTTGTAGGTAGTCAGTCTGTGAAATTTTGCTTATTATTATTTATTTTGCTTATTATTATTAATATTATTATTATTAGTCGCATTACTATGCTGTCCAACTCCCTAGGGACTCTAGGGAACATATGTGCAAGGGGAACCTTTACCTTTACGTTTATCAAGAGTAAAGGCCTAATGGTCTTCTTATGAGGAAATAACTAAAGATACTTCTGCTCAAAGCTCCTGAGATGGATCTAGGACAACTCGCTGCAGTCAACCATGGCCAACTCACTGTGGCCACCTTGCGGTGACCAACTCATCTCTGGCCAACTTGCCACAGGACAATTCAGCACTTTATTAATTGTTTCATTGAGGTACTTTTATTATTGGTGACTATGCTTTTGTCAAAGTTATTGTAACTTTTATATTTCTGGATTGACTTTCATTATTTTATTATAATTGGCCATGGTTCTGTTGAAATTAATTTAACTTTTGTATTTGTTGAGTTGTCCTGTGGCGACTCTTCCTGAGATTGACCCAAGCTGTCCTAACTGTCCTATGAGTTTGGTATCAAGTTTACTTTAAATTGCCTCCAAATCAGGGGCAAAATCCAGCAGGTTCTGACAGGTTCTGGAGAACTGGTAGTGGAAATTTTGAGTAGTTTGGAGAACCGGCAGATACCACCTCTGGCTGGCCCCAGGAGTGGGGAAGGAATGGGGATTTTGCAGTATCCTTCCTCTGGAGTGGGGTGGGAACGGGGAATGGGGATTTTGCAGTATCTTTCAGCTGCCACGCCCACCAAGCCCACCAAGCCACACCACACTCATCAAGCCATGCCCACAGAACCGGTAATAAAAAAAATTGGATTTCATCACTGGTCCAAATCAAAATCAATTTTATTTTATGGGTAAGGGGTTTTAAATTGGGGAAAGCCAAAGATAAATTTAATTTTGTTTAATAGTATTTTAATGTTTATATTCTACGTTTTTTAATTTTGGCTGTTCACCGCCCCGAGTCCTTCGAGAGAGGGGGCGGTATAAAAATTTAAAAAATAAAAATAAAAAATAAATAAAATAAAACTGTTTTTTTTTTTAGAGGTAGCTAAGTCTCACCATATGCGGAGGGATTTCCATGTTGGTTAGATTATAATGAACATTTGAGAGAGGGGCAGAGTGACAGAGAGACACTAAGAGTAACAGTCTGGGTGCCAATTCTTCCAAGTTCCAATCCATTTTTAATTAAAAAGGATGCTTCCCAAGCAAGGATCTCAAGAGCTAATTAGCACATAAATAAAATGGTGATAAAAGTCACAGAAAGAGAGAGAGAGAAAAAAAATGGGAAGAAAAGATGCATGTTATCTCTAAGCAACTGGCTCTGCTCAGTTGTTGCTGCAAATTGGTTAATAATCGCAGCTTGAGCCACAAATCACACTCTGCAGTGTGGCACCGCAAGGTTGCTTTCCTAAGGATATATGCATTGAAGTTGGAAATAATGGGCCTGAATAAATGCTAAGTTTTCCAATGAAATGACCATTCATTCCAAGGGACGGTTTTGTGGTGAATTATGCCCTGTGCTATTAATCCTGCGCACAAGGCTCCTTTGGCTTCCAAATAAATAAGCAAAGCATTTAGCACAATGATTTTCTATTTAACACACTCGTAGCTTTTGGCATTTCTCTTTAGGCTTTCATATCGCTGTGCATTCTTAGGCATGGATATTCTTGCAGAAACTCTAACAAATGCCAGGCATCTGTGCTCATCAGAGATTCCAGAATTGGCTTCAAAAATAAAGGGCAGCTCCCATTGCTTAAATGCAATGCAAACTTTGGAGATGGCATTTCACCCCCCCTCCTCTTCATGCAATAAATTCACTGCACAAAAGCGGGATCAGAATTGTTTGTGTCTTTTGGATTCTACTTCTGGGTACTTTATCCTTTCAGGAGCAGCATCAATCTGCCTGTCAGTCTGCTGTCATTTCTTTGAAATATTTATTAAGCTGAACTTCTCCTTTGAAAAAAGTTGGTTCTACAGATCTTCTGAGTAACCTGTTCACCAGTGCCAGAAAGTCATACTTCTCTATGTTTTGAGCTCCAGGCTGGATAAAGTCACACAGCCAATGTGTCTAGTCGACATTGTCTAGATTTTTGTATCGTTTTTGTTCCTTTTAAAAACCCCGTTCTCCATCCCTCTGACAAACTGTTGTGTTCCTGTCTCAAATGACTGCCTAGAATTGGTGGGATGAGGATGAAGAAATGGAAATGTAGTTTACAGAGAAAGAAACCATGTTAGATTGCCCTGTTAACAGGGAATTGATTAGAATTGCGCACGATATTGATGATCCCATCATCGCAAGGTGTTGTTTGCAGCTTGGGAGGGTTGTTAATTTGTAGTTATCTTGCTTTGATTTTAGCAGAAATCCAGAATGTTTGCAACCTAAGGCTGTGCAGAAAAATTGTACCGTGTGTTGTATTGAATTGTACTCATGAGTGACATCACACTTTATCATTGTGACTCATTAAGTAGCATAATGCAAGCTCCTATGTCTTTTGCATCCTCTTCTTCTTCCTATTTGTAATAAAGGGATAGTGAAAACATTACTCTGTGAAATATGACTCAGCTTATAGACTTATGTTCTGTCCTCCCCCAGAGTTGTTTTCCAATATTTTGGTTTTCAAGACTGGCACTTCAGCAAACCATAGGGATAAACAAATCTGTAACAGTTAACTATTCCCCACACTTGATTTTTAAAATATCAAGTACCATACAGCATTCATGGGAAAGGAAAGCAAAATCACAAGGTTTGAAAGTTACAGCATGGAGAGAGTCACATTATTGCATTTGTCTGGAAGGATGCTATTAAAAGATGGGGATACACCCAGACGGAAGACACAGAGAGCATCACCAGTATTCAGCACCTCAACATGATCAAGTGGTTGACATAAATGGCAAGACAAGAAACAAGAAACAATGGATGGAAACTAACCAAGGAGAGAAGCAACCTAGAACTAAGGAGAAATTTCCTAACAATGAGAACAATTAACCAATGGAACAGCTTGCCCTCAGAAGTTGTAGGTGCTCCATCACTGGAGGCTTTCAAAAAGAGACTGGACAACCATTTGTCTGAGATGGTATAGGGTCCTGCTCAATCAGGAGGTTGGGCTAGAAGACTTCCAAGGTTCCTTCCAACTATTATTCTATGTTCTGTGACTCAACCCTCCATTTTTAAGAGCTAAGTCTTAGACACAGTTACAGATTCTTAATCTGTTGGAAGGGACCTTGTAGGTCAGGGGTGTTAAACTCAAGGCCCGGGGCCCTGATCTGGCCCATGAGGTACTTAGATCTGGCCTGTGGGGCTGCCCTGGAAACAGCGAAGGACAGGCCCACTGTGCTTCTGCCAGCAAAAACGGGCTCCTGAGCTCCATTTTTGGCTGCCACAGCCTCCTGCAACCCTCTGCCAATGAAAATGGAGCTCGGGAGCCTGTTTTTACTGGCAGAACGCTTGGGTACCACAGGCACCCCCGACAGGAGTGATGTCAAGCTGGCCACGCCCATCCTGGCCCCCTGACGTCAAACAGAACCGTGATTTTGACACCCCTGTTGTAGGTCATCTAGTCCAACCCCCCACCCAAGCAGGAGACCCTACACCATTTCTAACAAATGGCAGTCCAATCTTTTCTTAAAGCCTCTAGGGATGAAGCTCCCACAATTTCCGAAGGCAACTTCTGTTCCATGGGTTGATTGTTCTCACTGTCAGAAAATTTCTCCTTACTTCCAGGTTGAATCTCTCCTTGGTCAGTTTCCATCTATTATTCCTTGTCTGGCCTTCTGGTGCTTTGGAAAGTAGCTTGACCCCTTCCTCTCTGTGGCAACCCCCTTCAAAGACTTGAATGGACAAATCTGTCCATTTTGATTGACCTCATTTCAGTTTTAATTTTCAGTCTACACTTTGCCATATTTATGGAGAAACTTCCAAACTGGGTTAATTCTTATTTTTTTTTAAAAATGGACAAAACAGAATTTTCAAACAACCTTATTACTTGTAACTTTTCAGTTAAAAATTGCTTTTTCTAGTATTTGTGATTAGAATAAGGGAATCTAGGGAAACATGGGGAATTACATTATGTTGTGAGATTTTAAAGCTAAGGATTTTAACTTGGAGAAAAAAAAGGGAAAAATTGAATTTGATTAAGATTAGGGCGAGGGTAACATTGGTTAATAAAAATTAGAGAGAAAGATTATTATGGCAAAAAGTGAAATATATAAATTGTGTTGGAGATGACCAAAAATTGTATAAATATGTGACAAGGTCAATACTCTGTTCAGAAAAAATGCATTGTATGTTTGTTTGTGTGTTTGTGTAAAAAATAAAAAAAACTTTTATAAAAAAAATTGCTTTTTCTCTCATTCCTTGTTGTAACTGAGTTCCAGGGTCAAATTAAAAACTGAAGCCAAACTCAAACTTTAAAAGAAAAAAACAACCCACAAACTTTTTGAAATATCAAATTCCCCCTTTTTCCCCTTGCCACACCTCTTACCTTCTGCTGTTTATGTAAGATTAGTGAAGGATAGAGAATGTTTAATTAAGTTTAATTGTGTGACAGCTTAAAAATGGGAATGCAATTATTCATATAATTATTTTTCCTATTAAAAAAGTGTACATAATTGCTCTTCCTATGAGGAGTCTCCATTTGGGGGGCGTCTGTGAAATCCAACCAGCCTCAGAACCTCCCCAACATATCAGGGGGAGCTCGGCCAACAAGACCAGTAAAAAGCTTAATCGGAAGACCTGGAAACCCAACAGTATCTGAGGGAAAGCTTTCCTCTCTATTTGCATAAATTAGTATTTGTGGAGCGTAGCTGAGAATATAATTATCAATTCTATTTTCTCTCCCACTGCTCAGCTGGCAACCAGAGAGCCACCACAAGGAGATGTCAAAATAGCGCTGTTTTTTTGCAAGCGTGCATTTCTCCCTTTGCCACGGGACGCAGGATAACGGCGAAAAATAATGTCTCCGCCGGTCAAGTTCAGCTCCTGATACATCTAAAGCCAAAAGGTTGTGAAACAAAGAGTTCTGGATGGAGAGTGGCTGCAGGCAATCTGTACTGTATGCTCTGAAGGTAGCGTGGTGGTGGAAAGCCTTCATGCTATCAGTCCAGGTTTGACGCGTTACCTTCAGGTTTCGGATTCAGCCGGTTAAGACTGGTTCAGATGAACTGGTAGTTACGGCCAGTGGCTGAGTCTGTCCAACCGCCCTGGTGTTATCCTGTCTTAGACAATCGCCGTGTTTTTGACACAGTGAGCATGTGTGGAAGGCACATGCGCGAGTGAAACTATCCCACCCTATACAATCGCCGTGTTCTTGATGCAGCGCACATGTGTGCAAGGCATGTGTGCGAGCGAAGCAAACGTGCGGGTGCACATGCTCACATTTTTGATTCTGGGTGAACCAGTTGTTAAATGATGTTAAGCCCACTTCTGCTTACCTTCAATTATTATGGATAGAAGATACCCATTCCCTTAGAGTTCTCCTACAACCCAGCCTGTAGGCCAAGTCTTACTATTCTTCTGTAAGCCACCTTCCTTTTCTGAGATGACCCATTGCTCCTTGTGGCAATGTCCCACATTCAGTAGCCAAACTTCGCGTAGTAGCCATGCATGGGTTCTTTCTGAGCATGTAGAGTGGAGTTTTCAGAAGTGTGGATGGCAACTTCCAGAAGCCTCATCAATGACCATGCTGGGGAAGGCATTTCCAGAGTTGAAGACTACAAAACATCCAGAAGTTGCCAAGTAAGGGAATTGTAGGAGAGCCCAATGAAGGTTTGGAGTCCTTTCATGCTCACAAGAAATATAAGTCCAGCCCGCCTTGAATTGCATTGGTTCTTATCTACCGCCAATTGGCCTTGACCGTTAATAGCTCAGATTCTTGTTTAGAGCTAGCATGGAATGAACTTGTACTCATTTGAATGACCAGGGTTCCAGATTTCTTATACCTGACAGACATTTGGCATTACAGGATGCATTGGGATGTGTGGATGACCAAGGAGAATGAGGGAAAGAGAAAATGATCAGACAAGAGAAGAGGAACCCCAATGGACTAACAGTCAGAGAAGAAACTTAGGAAGGACCTGCCCTAATGGATCAGGGGGTTAAAAGTGACAGCGGGCAGTTTGTCCCTTCAAACTTGCAAGATTCTGATAGTTAGCCTTGCAGTAGCATAAATTAGCTCATCTAGTTGTGTTTCCTGCCTAGCTGGCCTAGGAGGGCTGACACAGGGTGGTATTCCGTCTACCATTCTCTTTGAATGAATGACATAACTCTAATTCTGAAGCCTTCAAATGATGGGAAGCTTCTCACCACACAAAAAAAGGTTGCTACTTGTCCTCAGCACAACTACCATAGTAGCTCTGAGGGGAAGAGACAATAGGTGGGAAATTATTTGTGATGATTATAGATACTATTCCCCTT
This sequence comes from Pantherophis guttatus, assembly GCF_059756535.1. Lineage (NCBI taxonomy): Eukaryota > Metazoa > Chordata > Lepidosauria > Squamata > Colubridae > Pantherophis > Pantherophis guttatus. The sequence goes on along the minus strand of NC_142068.1, from coordinate 96,538,178 downwards.
AGATGATAATCTATCTTTTCAATTTTATATAATCACATTAGATTATTTCCTTCAGAGCTAGGCAAACATCCTGTGATATCCTGTTCAATTTCATGTCCCAGACCTTTGTACAAAGGAGGATTATGGGAGGTGGGCAGGCAGATATCTATCTCTCAAAAGAGATGCCTGATGATATATATGATATATATTGCATATCTTAAATGCCATATATAAGACATGGGTGTATATATAAGCACCTGGTCTACCCCAATATGGGAGGGAGAATCCTGCTTCCCTTTCACCTTTCAGCTCCAATCCAGGAGCCCTCAAGCAGTCACATTCACGACAAACCATTTTATACCAAATTTATATTTGCTGATAAAGAAATAAAGGGAGACTAGTATAGATCTATTTCAAGCTATTTAGCTCTCATCAGCTAGCCATACCCTTTACTCGGATTCGAACTTGGGCTGCCTGAATATTAGGCAGTTGTATTAACTTCTGAAACACAAGTTCTCCTCCCTTTATCAGCTTGAGCCAGGAGAGAGATTAAGTGTTTTTCTTTATTATGCTGATAAAGCTGATCAGAAAGGTTGGTAGTTCAGTGGTTCGAATCCCTAGTGTCATGTAATGGGGTGAGCTCCCATTATTTGTCCCAGCTTCTGCCAACCTAGCAGTTCCAAAGCACGTAAAAATGCCTTTGGTGGGAAGGCAACAGCATTCCATGCGCCTTTGGCATTGAGTCATGCCGGCCACATGACCACAGAGACGTCTTTGGGCAGCGCTGGCTCTTCAGCTTAGAAACGGAGATGAACCCCCTAGAGTCGGAAACAACTAGCACATATGTGCAAGGGGAACCTTTACCTTTATATATATATGATCGTGGGCAGAGAGGAGAAACTGGCAGGAAGACTTCATTCATTTACAAAGTCTTATGTTATTTAGAGGTCCACTTCATAAAAATAAAAATCGACCTCATACCGGTGCCATCTACAAATATTGAGTCTTGAACTGAACATGGGTGAAGACCCATAGCACCTTAGAACATAGAATAATAGAGTTGGAAGAGACCTTGAATGTCTTCTACTGCAACCCCCTGCTCAGCTGGAGACCTTTTACCATTTCAGATAAATGGTTTCCCAGTCTCTATTTGAAAGTCTCCAGTGATGGAGCCCCCATAACTTCTGAAGGGAAGCTGTTCCATTGATTAATTGTTCTCACTGTTGGGAAAGTTCTCCTTACTTCTAGGTTGCTTTTCTCCTTGGTTAGTTTCCATCCATTGTTTCTTGTCTTGCTTTTTGGTGCTTTGGAAAATAGGAGCGGCTCCTACAAAGAATTTGTTTTTGTAAGAGCACCTCAAATATTGGAACACTGCCATTATGTCTCCCCTGGTCCTTGATAGCAGTGTTCCAATATTTAAGAGCTCCTATAAAGACGAAGGGATTAAACTATTTCCCAAAGCACCAAAAAGCAAGATGAGAAACAATAGATGGAAACTAACCAAGGAGAGAGGCAACCTAGAACTACTGTATTTCTCAGAAAATAAGACCTAGTCTTATTTTCTTTTAGACTTGAAAATAAGCACTTTGGCTTATTTTCGAGGCGGTCTTACTTTTTTTGAGGTGCAGCAGGCCAGACTCGGTGAGCTGGATGCGTCATGGATGCACCGTCACCTCCATTCCGAATCTTCAGCGTTTGGAATGGAGGCTTTTTGGTGAACGGGAAGAAAATGGGGAGGGGAATTTTCCTGCCTGTCATCCATTCCACAAGCTCAATACAGACTGAGGGAAGGATGGCAGGCAGAAAAAACCCCTTTCCCATTTTTCTCCCGTTTGCCAAAAAGCCTCCTGCGAGCCTCCCAAAAAGAGCAAAGCAGCTGGCTGCAGCTGGCTGGAAGTGGCCCAACAAGCAGAAGTGCTGCACCCAGAAAGAGAAGGGCAAAAGCAGTATTTGCACTGCCCCAAGGGGCCAGCGGGCTGCAGTTGCCCCCCCCACCCGTGCCTCCACTCATACTGGCCCACCTATCCCCCCCGCTTATTTTTGGGGTAGCAGTAATATTAGGCCCACCCACCCCCACAAAATTAGGGTTGGTCTTATTATTGGGGTTGGTCATGTTTTCAGAGAAACACGGTAAGGAGAAACTTTAACCCTGTAGATAAAGGGTGTCAAACTCGTGGCCCGCAGGCTGTATGTGTCACGCACTGGCCATGCCCACCCCTGGTTTAGCAAAGGGAAAAAAGTTGTGATACATCACATGACGACAACGTGACACCTAGACTTTGACACCCCTGTTGTAGATACAAGCTGACATTTTTCCTCCACTTGTCAAATTGATCACACCTACAGAGAACTTCTCACTTTTATTTTAAAGGAGGGGAATAACTTTCCATACCTGAGATGTTCTATTTTATCCTTGAATAAAAATCTTCTGATGTTTGTATTATCCCAACTGAGCTTTACTTTCGCAGGCAGAGCCTTAATAAAATTGTTCCAGCTGTTGTATCTGCGGTGCAAACCATCAACTGTCCGTTTTTGATATATGGTGTTTTCTCTTTCTTTCCTGTCTGCTGTTTATTTCCATGCATTTCCTTTACTCCCCCTAGCAAAAGTGGAGTGGCTTGTGGCATAAGGATTTAAGCACACACAGAAAGACACCAGTAGTGCTTATATATGTGGATATGTGTTTGCGTGCACTCTGGCAGTTTCGATTATTTCTACAACAATAACTTTGTCTTGAAAAAGCTGCATGCAACTAGCATCATCCTTCCCTCAAGGTGAATTCTTTCAATGACCATTAAAAGGCTGATTGGTCATGATTTAGAAATATTGTGATGAGTTGAGACAGAGAAGTCTGTTCTTTTGTTAGTATGGAAAGCAGTGGATTAATGTGTAGGCAGAAATGGAGAACAAGAACGAATGCACTACTTTTAAGAAAAGGATTAACCCTTATCATTGTTGATTTCAATCTTACTGTCTGCTTTGAAAATATTGGTATGCTGAAATTTTCACTGCAGTACTTATGTAATCCCTTCTAAATGTTCTATATGCAACATTTCTTTTTGTATATGCTAGAAAATTAGAATTGTTAGTAAATTTTGCTTGGCGATTCCATCCATGTTTCCCAGCCTTGTCCCAGTGCAAAGGGACTCCAATGTCCAGAATTCAGACCTAGCAAGGCAGTTCTTGTCAATTGAAAGATCGACAGTTCAGCGATTCGAATCCCTAGTGCCACGTAACGGGGTGAGCTCCGGTTACTTGTCCCAGTTTCTGCCAACCAATAGGGACCACCTTTGGTGGGAAGGCATCAGCGTTCCATGCGCCTTTGGCCTTTAGTCATGCCGGCCACATGACCACCGAGACGTCTTCGGACAGCACTGACTCTTCGTCTTTGAAACGGAGATGGGCACCGCCCCCTAGAGTCAGGAACGACTAGCGCTTATGTGCGAGGGGAACCTTTACCTTTTTACCTTTAAGCTTTTAAAATTCACAAGAGGCCCAAAGTAAAAACAAGCCCAAATTAACGTAGACTCAAAAATGCAACATCAAGCTCACTAATGGTTATTTCAGGAACAGTTTTATCCCAGTCTTAGCTGCTGTTCTTACAGATATCAAAGAGACACACTTTTGGCTGATATATGTGTGAAATAAATCTGGATTGACTAAGGATGATCTGTTTAAATAGAAATGTGCTGTAGGCATGTATTAAAGAAATTATTTTTAAGATTGTTGCAGTTGTACATTTTTTTAATGCGCATCTTTGCACAGTTTTCCTTTCCCTGCAGGTACTTCCTTTCTGTGTATGTCTCATTGCAGAAATGTATAATACATCTGTTACATGGCGTAAAGGTATATGGAGCTGACAAGAAAAAAAGAACTGGCAACTGGTCTTGTTCACTATCTCTTCCTTCCTCCCTCCCTCCCTCCCTCCCTCCCTCCCTCCCTCCCTCCTTCTCTCTCTCTCTCTCTCTCTCTCTCTCTCTCTCTCTCTCTCTCTCTCTCTCTCTCTCTCTCTCTCTCTCTCTCTCTCTCTCTCGCATTGCTTGGCTGCTGGGAAGAGATAAGGATTGTTTGATCTCTTCTCCTGATATCTTAATGGCCTTTGCATCTAGAAAGTTCAGGGGGAATCCGTTGGCAATCTCCCCCCCCCCATGGGGCTCAGTTTGATGCAAACCTTCAAATGTGCACCTAAGGAATGGAAAAGAAATGACCCACTTCCTTCCTTTTATAGGGTGGCATGAACCAGATCACACTTCTAGCAGTAATCCTAAAATGGGCACCTCACAGATAACAACATTGCTATCTTGAAAAAATTAACATGTTGTATAACTTCACTGGCATTGCTGCATCCCACAAATTAATTGGGGGTCTTAGCCACAAGGAGATTACCAGGCTCTTGTCAAACAGCCCCATATTTAGGGGTTAATCTAATGCCCATGAGCAGACTGATCTTCACAGTGAAGAAAGATCTCTTGTCATCAAGGGAGACAAGGCATCTAATATTAACGGCACATATTTCTCTATTTAATAAATCCAGAATCACACACCTTAGATGGATGAAAAAGGATACTGCAAAAGGGCACAATTACCATTTCAAAGTACCTTCAGGTGTCAGATCTTTGACCACAAAGCCACAACCCTCTTTCCTTTCTCAGTCTTTCATGACGGGAGAGATGTACTATCAAAATATGAAAACAAAAACATACATTTGCATAGGAGAACAATATGATTTGCATGGTGATTTAAAAAAGAGGTGAAACTCAGCAAAATCTTTCCCTGCCCCAGCATAAATGTGAGTATTTCACATCTGGGGCACGTTAAAATGCCATAATGATCGAGCTGAGAGTGCTTGCAGCCATTTCCAATAAAACTACAGAGAAGTTTTTCCTTTCTTTGTTTGTTTCTTTTTTTTTTTTAACCTAAGGATGTGATGATATTGCAGACCTTGAAAATCAAACCACAAATGTCAAAGATGTTTATTTTGGGCATCCTTTTTTTAACCCTTGAAGCACCACGAGAAGAAGATAAGTAGGTAGGTAGGTAGGTAGGTAGACAGATAGATAGGTAGGTAGATGGATAAATAGATAGATGATAGATAGATAGATAGATAGATAGATAGATAGATAGATAGATAGGCAGGCAGGCAGACAGACAGACAGATAGATGAATGATAGATAGGTAGGTAGGTAGATAGATTAATAGATAGGTCGATAGATAGATGGATGATAAGTAGGTAGGTAGATAAATAGAAAGAGAGAGAGAGAGTGACGGAGGGAGAGACAGAAAGACAGATAGATGATAGATAGTAGATGACAGATGGAGATTTTACAGTATCCTTCCCCTGGAATGGGGTGGGAATGGAATAGTAGATGACAGATGACAGATGACAGAGAGGTTCAGTGCATTTAGAATGTGTTCAGACTCCCTTCACTTTTGGCAATTCTGTTATGCTGCAGCCTGATTCTACAGTTGTTGAAATTCATTTTTTCCTCATTAATCTACACTCAGTACCCCATAATGGCAAAGTGAAAACAGAATTTTAGAAATGTCTGGTGTCTCCTATTTCTCTTGATCATTGCTGACATGTTTTTACACCTTGATTGGAGTCCACCTGTGGCAAATTAAATTGATTGGACACAATTTGGAAAGGCATATACCTCTCTATAGACGGGCTCACAGCTGACACAATGCCTACTGTAGCAGAGCAAAAGACATAAGGCCAAAGGAACTGCCTGCAAAGCTCAGAGACAGGATTATTGCAAGGCACAGATCTGGGGAAGGCTACAGTAATTTTTTTGCTGCACTGAAGGGTTCCTTAGAGCACAGTGGCCTCCATAATTCTTAAATGGAAGAGTTTGGCACAACCAGGATTCTTCCAAGAACTGATTGTCCAGTCAAACTAAGCAATCAGGGGAGAAGAGTCTTAGTAAGAGAACCTGATGATCAGTCTGACTGAGCTCAGACTGTGTGATCCTGTGTGGGGATGGGACAAGAGTTTCAGAAGGACAACCATCACTGCAGTCCTCCACCGATCTGGGCTTTATGGCAGAGTGGCTAGATGGAAGCCTCTCCTCGGTGCAAAAGACATGGCACCCACTTGGAATTTGCAAAAAAGCACCTGAAGGACTCTCGGATTGAGAAACAAAGTTATCTGGTTTGATGAAACCAAGATTGAACTGTTTGGCCTCAATTCTAAACGTTATGCCTGGATGAAGCCTGCCCCTGTCCACCCATCCCGGTGTAATGCCATCCTATTTAGCCAAGTTTTCGAAGCTGGGTGTATGCACGGAAGGCGCGCGCGAGCATGTGCGTGCTGGGCAAACCGGTGGTAAGAATATTGGAAACTCACCGCTGATGACAACGGTCCTAAGCACACAGCCAAGACAACGCAGGAGTGGCTTAGGGACAACTCTGTGAATATCCTAGAGTGGCCTAGCCAGAGCCATGACTTGAACCCTATTAAACATCTCTGGAGGGACCTGAAAATAGCTGTCCACTGATTGTGCCATCCAACCGGACTGAGCTAGGGAGGATTTGCAAGGAAGAATGCCAGAAAAATCCCCCAATCCAGGTGTGCAAAGCTTGTTGTGTCATACCCCAAAAGACTCGAGGCTGTAATTGCTGCCAAAGGTGTTTCAACAAAGTACTGAGTGAAGGGGTCTGAATACTTATGCCAACATGATATCTCAGTTTTTTCTTTTTAATACATTTACAGACATTTCTAAAATTCTGTTTTCACTTTGTTGTTATGGGGTACTGAGTGTAGGTGTCAAACTCGCCTCTTCATGTTGCCGCCACGTAATGTTTTGCAATGTTTTGCCCATTCGCGGAGCTGGGCTGGGCGTGGCCTGTGCATGAGGCATCCAGTTGTTTGATACCCAGATGTAGATTAATAAAGAGAGAAATGAATTTCAACAACTAGATATAGACAAATAGACAGATGTGGATAGATAGATGGTGGATGGATGATGGATGGATAGATAGAGAGATAGACAAACAGATGGATCCGTGACAATGGTGTCTTTTCAGCAGCTTAACTGGTGAAGTAATAGGCAAGCCTATTATTTTCCTTTTGTTTCATTGATCAGAATTATCTTTGGTGCACCTGGTTACATAAAACAGTCACACAGCTCCAAATATCTTTGTCCAGCTTGCACAATACAACTATCATTTCATAGCCAAGGGGACCATATTATTTCAAGCATTCAATCAAACGATTCCCAGGTGCTGCTGTTCTATACTGCATTGACGATCTTTGGCCCAAAACTACTCATATAAATATCATATTCAAAATTGGCTGATAGATCAGATTCCGTCAAATATGTTGCTTGGCTGTATTTTCACTTTGAAGACTGCATCAATCAAAGTATTTCTGAGGTGGCAAACTTATTAACAAGTTCTAATAACCTGTTCTAATAATAAGAAAAACAATAAGAAAATGAAAAAAAAAACCCTTTAATTTTTGATGCAGATAGCCTATGATGGAAATGGTATGATTGGCATCACTTTTTACTCTTTCAATCCTGAGCTCCATTGCAGTTATTTTTCCTGTTATGAACCTTTGCTATTCAATTAACCTGAAATAGAATATATATTAATTCATGAAAAGAAGTAATGGAATTGGTAATTGAACACTCAGCTAGTGAAGGCATGTGATCTTCAGTAAAAGTTGAGCATTTCACTGGATGAAAAAAAAAGGGAGGATTTAACTCATTTTTAATTACAATTAATCTGCTGAGACTTTCCCATTAGAAATAACACTCTGGCATTTCCTTGGATACCAGTTGCAGGCTGAGCTGTTTAACATTTAACTTTTTAAATGCTCACTATTTATCCAATTCCCAGTTTTTCCTCAGCTCAGTTTTTCCTCAATATATTTTATGGAAGTTTTCTCAGAATAATTCCCAAAGTGGAGTTCATCTAATTTCTCTTTCATGCAATTCTCTCTTCTCCTTGTGGCTTCTTCTTCTCCCTACTTCTGCAAATCTTGCTCTTTGAATTTAGAAGGATTCAGCTGAAGGATGATGGCTTTTGGGGTTCTGCTAGAATTACTTTAAACAACCAGAAATTGACCAAAAACTTACCATGATCCCTTCTGCTGCCCCCCAAAGAGGGACTATTGTCTGGGTCTACACTGTGAAACAATTTCTGTTCGCTTGTTCAAACTCTTGATTTTCACAGCAAAAATGAAAGTGTAAGGTCCCAAAATATACTTGAGTCACCAGAATGCCAAAGAGAGAGACCCATGAAGAGGCTTGGAAAAATATCAGCTTTAATTTGTACAAAGAAGAGCTGGGTAGACATTCCATGAACATATGGACAAGGTGCATGTAAGGAAGGCCACACCTTGGGAAAGGTATGGCGTCTTTTTATACCTTCAGAGATATCAGCTTAGTACTCAATTCTGGCCCCCTGGCCCATGCCTTCCTTGTAGCCCTGCATTGGCTGTGCAGCAAGGAACAGGGGGGCTGAGTGCTTAGCAACAGAGGGGCTGGGTGCTTAGCAACACAGGTATTTGCCCGATGTAGCCCTGCCAAACCATGATATGCCCCGCTTCTTGAGATATCCACCAGGCACAGAGTTGTAAAAAACAACAAGAGAGCAGAAGTGAGATCACTGGTAGAAGCAAATGGCAGAGGCAATTCTAATTCTTACAGGAGCAAAGCAATTCTTACAGAAGTGAAATAGCAAGTTATTACTATGTCCCAGTAATTCTACCTATTCTACTATTATTATGATACAAGGGCACATGGGATCTGGGAGGCATTTACAAGCTTTTCTCCTATTTCTCTAGGTTTATGAGACAAATCCATCCTTTCTGTCTAATATTCTATCAGGCAATACTCTTAGAAAACTATGTACAATGGAATTGTATTTAAGGAAATGTTAATCTGAGTACTACGCAAGACAAAATAGTACTTTTTTCTTTTACAAACCTACTGTAAGAACTACTTACTTAGTACTATCCTCACAAGTAGAAGATAATTCTACTTAGATGAAAAAAGTTGGAGCTGATGATTTTTATTTTTAAACAGCAGAGATTTAGGTTGAATACAGTTCAGAAAACAAGATTATTTATTCTTATTTATTTTTTTTGAAAAAAAGAGCTGGAGGAGACATGAAGGAGAGTGACAATGACAGATGAAACTAAGGGTGGGCTGCTGGGGGTTCGCAGGGGTTTGGGAAAACCTGTAGCTAAGATTCTGTGCAGTTTGGAGAACCCCCAAATCCCACTCCTGGCTGGCCCCACCCCATCCCGCCTACCCAGCCCCTCCCAAGAGTCCCCACGCGGCCCATTTTGGATGCAGCTAAGGGCCGGGTGCACGCGGAGGCTCGGGGAGGGCAAAAAACCTACCGGAAGGCCTCCAGAGGGCCTCCAGACTTTGGGGAGCTTGTTTTCGCCGTCCCGGAGGCTCAAGAAAAGCAAAAATGCCCCCCCCCCAGTGCAGGAGGCTGTCTAGGCCACGCCCACCATAGCCACGCCCACCCAGCAACCGGGCAGAGAACCCCTTGCTAAAATTTTTGAAGCCCATCCCTGGAGGAAACTCAGCAAATGCTACAACAGATACCAGACACTGAAGAGGATTTGATGTGGTGATTTGGTGCTACAGGTAGTTGAGTATTTCTATAAACAGAATTTGTTAAAAATTATCAAGAATCAGAGACACAATTTGAATCAGACCAATAACAATAAGGAAACTGTGTGTGAAGCTATCAAAAAGACTAACATTGGAAAGGTACCTGATCCAGATGGGTTTCTGGCCTGTAAATGTTTTGAAGATTCGCTTTTACAATTTTTACAGCAAACTTTGAATATAATTTTACAGAACGAAAATATTCCTGACTACTAGAAAGAGGCTAATTTAACATTCATATCTAATGAGGGACAAGACTTGGCTTTGACAAAAAACCATCAGCCAATCTCTTTATTGAACAATGATTACAAGCTGTTTACCACAATTTTGGCTGAAAGGTTGGAAATAATTTTACAGGATTCTATTTGTGAAGATCAATGTGGGTTTTACTTAAAAAAGACAGCTACAAGATAATATTAGAAATGGGTTGGTTTTTTTTGGTTTTAAAAAACAAACTTTATTAAACATTTAAAAACGAAATTCTACACCATATATACACTAAACACATATATATCCATATAAATAACACTACATAAAAAGAAAAGGTGACTTTAGTCACATATCCATTGTCTTATTGACGGTGCATTTTCTTTTTTTTTAGTTTTTGTTATCATTCAGAATTTTACATTTGCCTTCATTTCTCCGATTTATCCAATCATACCATCTATTCCATGCTATATAATATTTTGAGTCTGCCTTATCTTTCAATTCGAATGTTAATTTATCCATTTCCACACAATTATAGATTTTTTGGATTATCAGTTGTTCTGTTGGCAGTTGATCAGTTTTCCAAAATTGAGCTAACGCCAATCTGGCCGCGGTGATTATATGTAGTATTAAATACTTTATTTCTTTTTTATAATTTTCTTTAATAATCCCTAGTAAAAAAAAAATTCTGGTTTGAGTTCTATTTTTTCTGACGTTATTTCTATTAGCCAAATCCTTATTTTTTCCCCAATACTTCCTAATTTTTGGGCAAAGCCACCAGACATGGAAAAAAGTGCCTTGCGCTTCCAGCAAGTTGGACTTACATTCAAATACATTTTTGCTACTCTCGAAGGGGCCAG